>NW_026019016.1:10285387-10292807 GCF_020466585.1 Dendroctonus ponderosae | reverse complement strand
TAATTAATTAAATTAAATTATTATGTATACTGTTTGGATTTTTTATCATCAAGAATTCGCGAAATACTTCACTTATTCTCAATTAATTCACTCGGTATTTCTGAGTTCCGAATTGAACATATTTGGAGTCTATTTAATTGTTTCTTGGTTACGACTCAGCTGAGCCAATTGGCTCAAGCTCATATCGATTGTACTGACCTCACATAATCAATTTCGAGATGCATTCTATTTTAGGTCATCTTCCTTATCTTATTATGCGTATTTGTCTCAAAACAGCCGTGCCATCGTCCAGCTTTAAATAGGAATGATTTTATATGAGTTTATTAAACGTAATTTTGCTCAAGCGAAAAAATAGTGACTCGTTAATCTGACGGACTGAAATAAATAGATTTCGGAAAAAAGATAAATAGATGCTGTTTCGTAATGAAATAAAAACGAAACGCCAAGTAGCTGGACGCCAAAAGCAACAAATCAACTGTCGTCGCGCCTCGGATCTGGATAATCACCTTCACGATCCTGTCACGTCGTTTTGTAATAATCGTGTACTTGAAAATATTGCTAATTATTTGAGCCTTTTGTTCTCATAATTATCTGACACTCTAAAGGAAATTTTGCGGTCCAAATGCGACGAAGCTATATACGAATTTTCAGGAAAGTACCAGGTGTTTTGGATACTGCATATCAGCTTTAGGCGTTGTATTTGCTTTAATCATCAGAAAAATTTAGACTATAAATAAAACTCAACAAACAACAAATAATATGCAATCTGAAAAGACACTCGTGTAAAATAATTGCGGCTATTTTGGCAGATCAGAAGTGAAAGGACATAAAAAACATCCTATAGCTTCTCGGAAAGGAAAATTGAATTTGATTTCACTCCGCTTAGGGAAATTGTAGTTAACAGCCCATACTTTTTCTTGTGCAAACACATTTATAAATTAAAACCAAATTTTTGGTTTAAGAAATTGCTCTGTTAAGTGTTCAAAAAAAAGTCAAAATATGGTCGTGTAAAGTACTACGGCTTTTTTAAGCAACAAGAGCTTTAACTTTCTTTTCATTATTTTTCAACTAAAAACTGTTTCTTGAACGGTCAACGTAGGTGAAATTTTGCTATTTATATAACATATTTGCGCATATCCTAATTCGTTTAAAATGAATTGCTTCTGGAATATTTGAGAAGTTAGAAGCATGGGATTGTTATACAATTTAATATAAATACATAGGTATAAGAGAGGAGAGTATGTTTGATATTTTTATATCTAATATACTAAATATAGTTGCAAAACACATTTTTCTTTGAAGTTGATGAATAGTTGTTGATTGGCGCCTAGTCCAATATTGAAAGAATGAAGAATAAAGAAACAATTTCGTAATTAATAATAAGTACCCGCGTCAAATTGCATCCAACATAGGGCTTTATCTGGTTTGTCGGATCTGGGCGAATAAATCTTGGACTAGATTAATGGTTTCGGTTTGATGGTTAATGGAAAACTCCTGTTTTATGCCGATACGATGTGTTCCTTGCCAGGATATTAGCAAATCTTCTAGTGTAAGCACAAACTAAAGGTTGATAATTTCGAGGAAGCTTTGATAAATGGAGAATCCGATCTCTGGACCTTTCGGGTATTAATTATGCACGTTGCTGAATATAATCTCATTATTAAGGGCATCGTTATGTTGAACACTTCAATCGATATTTCCCTTCGACGTGCATAAAATATTAAAAGTAATGTGTTAGACGATCTCTGCATAATTAAGAAACTTTATTGTAGAAACCTGTTTGCTTCTGTTCAGGCAAAAACTGGACAAAATGAATTGGAAGGCATACATGTTTTTGGACATATGGATAACAAATGTAAAAGTATAAGAAGCAAGAGAAAAAATTAAGTCAAATATATTAACTTTTTCTGAATTGGGTTTTGCAGATGTAGGTGTACCTGGTAAATCTTTTATTTTTTTTGTTTTCATTTAGTTTTTAAAGCAAACTTTACAGTTTTTCTACTATTATTAATGGAGACTTTCGCCATATAACTTTCCAAACGTTGAAAATTGAATGGAAAATGGAGGAACTTATTCTCAATTATCATTTCTGAGTAAAAGCAGAATTGTAAATTGTCCCGTAGAAAGTTTTTACTCCCCTATTTTTAATTACATTTTTTGTTAATAAATAATGTTCATTATCAATGCTTATCAATAGTACACCTTCATATAGTCAAATCTTCTATATCATAGACATTAATATTCTCTTCTCTTGCCGCTTCTCTTAGAATGTCTTAGAGAGTCCTAAACCGTTAACCAATTAGGCTCAAATTTACACAATATATTTGCTTTGATCGTGGAGATTTAGAACGTGGATATTATATTATTACAGACGATTATCTGCATGTATACGTATGTTGTGATGTTTATGTTACAGTACAACTATAGCTTATGATCGCAGTACTTACGAAGGTGCTGTCGATATACTCCTGTTTTGATTGAAACTGCTAAATAACATTTCGCTTTATTGCCATTTTCCAGAAAAATTAATATGTGATCTATTTTTAATAAATTTTTGATGCGATTTATTTACAAAATATGCCTATTTGGCTATCGTAAGACGATTGAAATCAAATTTAAATATTTTGGTGTTTCCAGTCCTATAGTTCAGAGAACTTATATTACGATCTATTCCGTCTAGGTTGAGGTTTTTTATTTGGAAAATTGTAGTATGTAAGTTAAATAGAAACCAAATGATCTATGGTGACTAAATCAGCAACAGATATGTACCTACACTTTACAAACCCAATATTTTTGCTATCTTAATATTTAGGCGAACCGCATATTTTAGTTCCGCAGACAATACGAGAAGAAAAACAGGATAAACTTAATATTTGTTGAAGATTCTTAGTATTTTTTTTTGTTATATATCTGTCGCCTTATTAAAGTTATTTAAGTTTCGTTAAAATAATGAAACTTGAGTTAAATTTGGAAATTGTAGATTCGAAGTTTAGAACCATTTTAGCCGATCTCAGATTGGGAAAGTCACCAGCACTAATTTCTGGTTTGGAGTTGATGAAATAAATATTTAATGTTTTCGATAATCGATAAAGATTGGATTGACTTCGCCGAAGCTCAACTGATATTCTGGACTGGTATAATGCCCGTCTGATTAATAGTCCTCTCCTTTAATTTACCCAAAATGAAGCGTTATCTATTTCGTTAGTTTGTTGTCGATAAAGCCTTCCCTGTATTAATGGTTTGCGCTTGTTGGTTAATGAACGGCTAGTGTTTCATACTGAAACAACGTAATTCTTGCCATGATCCAAGCAAATCTTCTGGTGTAAGCACAAACTGAAGATTGATTAGACATTTTGAGGAAGGGTGATTAAATGGGGTATAATCTCATTATTAGGGATGCTGGCATGTGTAGCTAATCTGCTAATAATTGTCGTTGTTTGAGAGCTGAAGCAAAACTAATATTAAACATTTATCAAGTAATAACACATAAGTAAAGGTCTAGACTACTTAATGTCGAAAAAACATAAAAGGGCGCTCCTAGATTAGTTGGACCCTATTGAACTTCAATGCTGTTAAAGAGGGTTCTAAGAAGACAGAGAGCGTGGTCAGCTGAAAGCATTAATTATGCGACCGCTTAAATAATTGATACGATTAATCCGATAATAAATTGAGGTATTGCAAACTTATATAGGCCGGTAAAGCCCATTTCCTCGGTAGGTGTTGTTTTAATAATGTTTTAAATTGCAAATACAGATATGCTGCGGGGCGTGTAGAAACCATTATAATTCACGAATGGATTTATAGAGATAGAGTGCACTGTATACTACTATTTATAGCTATTACTGACGTTATTATGAAAAACGGCTTTCTATATTTCGCTTTGGCTTTATTGTGCTGGGCCGCGAATCCAATCAGGCGCATATATCTTGGTAATTTCACCGATAATTTAATTTTACTTCAATCCAGCGAGTAGATAGAATGCCACTTCTTTAGATCATATTTTCATACTTTTAAATTTCTATTTTCAATTCTAGATTTATTGATCGAGTGAAGATTTGTGGTTTAATCCTCTATAGAATTTGCAGGTTCTATACTAATCTTTTTTCGTAGTGTACGAGGCATATACTTCCATTAAGCATACATTTTTTACCCCAGTTAATTAAAGTTGCTAGATTAATAGCGCCAACACCAGAAAAAGATATTTTTGTTTCAAATTTATCCTGCTTCAGCTCACCAACGTGTACTAAGGATATCTCATTTTACTGGATTAAACATGACAACCAGCGTTTCAGATTTGAAAAATATCGTCTCGCATTTAAATTCAGCAGAAGAATATAAACCTGGAGAAAAAAGATAAAGCCCTATACGTTTTAGAGTTATTTTCATAATGTGTTATTCGCGTATGTCTCGAATAAATGCGAATACATGAATATTGTTATTTATGTGCGGAGAATGACGCAACATTTTCGTATCACATCTCTATATGACTCGTTTCTGTAAAACGCCTGCTTCATTTAGCCGTTTTTGCTCATCCGCAGGTATTTTTTCTCATAGCAGTCGTTGGTATGCTTCAATAGTTTATTTGGGCATATTAAATTCTCATTTATATTGGAGCCTGTCGAGGAATCGTTCCCATTTAGCTTTGGCTAATCAATCACTGGGGAAATGCACTATTTCAGGCGTATCACTGTTTTTTTTCTGAAAACCTCTCAATAACATTCCGTTAGTTAATAAATCACAGTCGATATATGCCTTAACTTTCGGAATAACATTTCGCTATCTTTGATATAGATGTGGATTTGAAGCAAGCATGTTAAAACGATGTTTTTTCACTTTTTTAAATCGTGCAATCATCAGTTTTTTTTTTCATTTTGTTGCAGGGATGACTGGTGAGTTAATCTTGAAAGCATTCTGCGTACTTACGTAAGTTGTTTGACGAAAAGCTTATTTTATATTAACACATTTCAATGATGTTATGAATTTAAAATTTCCATACTTCTAACATTAACTTTTACTGCATTTTTTGGTGAGCAACATCAAAATATGCAATAATAGAAATTAGTCTAGAATTTCTAGCTCAGCTTAAATAAATAGTTGTATAGAACTTTATTCACATTTCCATAAAGATTTCAATAATTTCTCTGACAGTTCAGTAATACCTAACTGCGCACCTAATTTTGCTCCGAGCGAAGAAAATTACAGCTTGTAACATGTAATTTTCCATTCTGCACAACGTGGCTCCGTACCGTATTTGGTATAACAACCAATAACTGTTTTTTATTTTACATCGCAAAGATTTCAATAACACACATTCCGAAAATTCAGTAAAGCTAATGATTTGCATCGTTAAATTTTTGGCCGACATTTAAGTTGATAGCAAACCGATTCTTCTTCTTTTAACGCCAACTTAATTGTTCTTGTTACGGAAATAGTAAAAATATTAAAAATGTATTTCTGTGGTATTTAGGATATTTTTAACAACGTCTATGATGCTTCTTTCGCACAATTATCGTGCCAATAATAAGGCCTTTATAAAAAAGTGTGGAAAAATTGTTATACAATTATTTTTTCCAGAAGTCAAATCATCAAAGTTTGCTGGAAGTTTCTCATATGTGACATTTAGTTTAGCAAGTTCTTGTTATCTCACTTATTGCCATTCCACATGTTTTTGATTTGATACTTTTGAGACCACAAATGCCATTTTAGTCAATTATGTTCAAGTGACTAAAATGTTAATAGTTGGAATGTATGTACCATATTACTTGGGTTATATGGATGATTGAAGAATATTATTAAAATTTTCAATTTGAGGCCTTTTCATCAATAGCATTGGGTTTACAAAATTTCAAAATTATTTATAACTTTGACATTAACATTATGTTAAGTTCCAATTCTATATGAAACTTTAATTTAGTGGTCTATAACTTATTTGTAAGCACCAATTTTATTTGATCCTTGTCATCACCAAAAACTCGTTAAATCTTTGACTACCACTTTGTTACGTTGAATGAAGCAACAGTTTACAAAATACCTGTTAATTGATTTAAGGGGTTTCTATGTGATTTTGATATTTTATTAATAATGATGATCAGGTTTAGTTGCTTTGAATTAATGAAATTTTTTTGTTTTGTTAAAATGTTCCTTCATCGAATGGCAGTCTTGAGCTGAAGCGATGATCTTTGATCGACCAATGATCTTTGATTCCCGGCTTTATGAAGCTGTATTTACAAATAGGCTAAAATTTAGTTATTGAAAGCTCAATGTTGTGCACTTGATTTACCCAGACAGACCATATAGTCTTTTATACAGTCATTTATACAGAAATCTATTTTTAGAGAAATTTAAATTATACGACACATTTTCCATCTTTTCCACGACACAAATTGTTAAACTTCGATTACTTGCCAGCGGAAATGAGTAGCGACTTTTACATTACGTAAGTTGATAGTTCGTTAGAATTTCCATCGATTTGCCCGTAGAATGGCGTTTCAACAGAATCTAATAATCGTTTTTTTTTTATGTTTGCATTTTATAAGCAGGAATGGGTTCAGTCAAATTTTCCGGAATTCAGGTCGGTTTCTGTCGAGCTGTTTACCTTTCGTTACATCTTCCAAATGGCAACGCCAAAGTAAATGTTATTCACTGTGTGCTTTTCGAGTTTTCTAACTAAAGGGCGCAAGTTTTAGTTCGAGAGGAAGAGAGGTTGGCCGCAGAATTTTAAAATTATTTTATTATGCCCACGTTTCTTCTTGGATGAGTGTGCTTTATAGCTAGTGGGCAATATAAACTATATGGGTACTTGTGATAATTATTGAGAAAGGTTAACGGGGAGATCATAGAAGTGTATTTGGAAAAAATCAACTATATTTGTTTTAGTGTATATTTTTTTATTATTTCACTGATCCATACTAATCTCATAGGGCAGAAAAGGTGGATAATTTCCAAAAAAAAACTTACAGCGATAATTGTTGTAAATGTTTAGTTAAGTATTAGTGTGCGTTAATGCCATTGGAAACTTTCAGTCCTATGCATTTTAAGGCTAACTATAAATGTTTTAGAGATGCAACTTTTGCAACTTCAGGAAAGTGAGCCAATTTTACTGGATAGGGTACGTTTGCTTGTTGCTCGATCATTGAACACTGCAGTTATCTAACTCCAGCTCGACTATTTTGGAGACTTTCAAAAGTTAATCGTGCGCTAATGAGACGTAAGACTCATTAACTAAATAATTCAGTTAAATTTGATCTTTTAAAAAAGATAAGCAGCCAAGCTGATTTGAGTTTCCATTCTATAAAATTACTTTTATTTTTTCAAAAATTCACAGGGTATCCACAAATTTATACAGGGTATTCACAAATTTAAACTAATCAAATAAGAACTTTAAGTGGCTCTAACTTGATTAATTTAAATACAACCCCAT
>NW_026019016.1:10260350-10284388 GCF_020466585.1 Dendroctonus ponderosae | reverse complement strand
GAATAACCCTGTCTATATAAATAATCTTTATTTCCTACAGAAAAAGGCTATCGACCCAATCGGTCTTTCTGCCCATGAACTTACATTTTCTGAAAGTTGTTGAATTATTTTCACTGTTGAGACTGACACCAAGAAGGGTACATGTTTGTACAAGTATGCCCGATTGGTCTAAGGCTTTTTTAATTTGCCAAAATCAATGTTACCTCGATTTCTACTGACCTTAGAATCTGATGGCAAATCCTACTCCTATTAACACTGATTGCTACAATAACCTGCGTGGAAACTCTGAAGGAATATTTTAAAAGAAAGTACTTAAGTTAAAAATAATGAGAAACACATATTTATTTTTTTATGGAAACTATAGGATATTTCACCACTCAAATATGTTCAGCCCAGTCAAGGGGTTTAAAATTGTTACTACATTCAAACTGCTGTCAACGATTCCTTCTTAGCTCAATGTAATCTTTTCAATGGGCGATACGTGACAAACTTCATATAGTTCGACCACCGTCGATAAATTCCGTTTTCCATCTGAAAGAGAAAAAAGTTTGTTACACGAAGTATTTGTTTTTTATAGATACCTCGTGCCCTTTTAGACATTGGCAATTTCCTGCAGTAACGTTTAAAATGGCTCGCGATTGAAACGTAAACAGGCATCAGCACCTGAAGTGAAACTTCGTCAAATGCAAAAATATAAATTGAAAGTCATTAAAACGCCGCATAATGGACATTGCAATTGGAAATCTAATTTCTGTTTTATATTTTCGGTCTCTACGATAGGATCGAACAATGAAACTGTAGGGTGGTATAGAAAGGCGATGTTATTACATTTTTGCTTTTCAGTCAAGGATTGACGCATTTTCTTATAATAAAAGCAACCGTTCGATGACGATTTTATTTAAGGAACTCCTTATGTTTGTATAATTATACTGATAATTTAATCAAAATAATAACAATCATTTGCGAACTCAAAGATTGTGCTGCTAACTCATGTATACTTAAGTTTCCATTGTTATAACAAGAGCAAGGCAAAGTTTGTGAGAAAACTTTCTGCTATAAGCCATTGGAAAAGCAAACAGGTGTAATTCCGAGACCTAATTCCTAAGCCTAGACATTCCGAGACAACGTAAGTAAACGTAGGTATTGTGTTAAGCGAATAGCTTCTTTAAAGTTGCATTAAATTTGTAACAACTTTAGAGTAGAAAATAATTATTTTATGTAAAAAAGTTTGAAACACTTTTCAAACATTGTGCTTAACAAACTTTAAAATTGAGAAATTCAATGCGTGACGCTATGGGATTGCAATGGAAACTATTAATTGATTCAACCGGGACATTTAAACGCAAATATAAAATCTGAAATTTGAAAGTATAAGTTCGGGTAGTACAAGTTTTAGATTCAATTTCTTATTGTAATACATAATAGCAAAATCGAAAATATATGAATATACCGCAATACTATCGTTCGAATGCAGTTGATGAAGTGATCATTTTATTTCAGTTTGGTTGGATTTAGTCAAAAATTAGATTTTATTGGAAATCTAAAATAAATGCTTTTGTTAGGCATATTATTTGAAGAATCTGATAAAGGCAATTATAGTGAGAAATTAGCATTGCAATCTATACAACCGCAACACCGCTTGGAAAAAGAATTACCAAATACTTTATATTCTAAGCATGCCATTTAATTTATGTGATATGAACTTTTGAGCATAGAGCAAAAGTTTCTATACTTTTTAATTGATCTATCGCTTTCATGACTTTTAAGTGAGACAAATTGCTCATAATTTACTTAAAAATTCGCCGAAATGTCGAAATACTTTGATAAACGTTTTTAAGTGCGCAAAGCAATTTGAATTATGAGTTCGAGATTTAGGCATTAAAAGCATGAAAGCGCATAAGAGGATGACTAGAGTTTATGGTGAAAAATGAAACTTTATAGAGCACAATTTGTAGCACATTTTTTTTTCATTGAGCACTTTTTATGCTAACGAATGAAGTAATGGCTAACTTACGAACCCCCCGTCAATAATACATTTTGTGATTATCATAAATTTAGGTATGATTTAAATTACTTCGGGAGTGTGGCACAAATTTAACTAAGACGAGGAGTCGCTAATTGCTTTCAGCTACGATAATTTTTCTAATTTCTTATCACGAGATGAATGGAAAGATGCGACTTATCAGTCTAAACATGATGAATGTGACTAACGTTTTAGTTACGGTTAGTTTTCCAATTCATTTAATAAACAAGTGTTTGCTACTGCACTACGTATGGCAGTTTCTACACTAAAACTAGTTACTGATAATCATCCATGTCAGTCTTTCAACATGGAGAGAGATCAGTGGCTATTAGTTAATGAGGACTCTTGTACTGAAACTGTAAAGACAGTTTAGCATTTATTGACTTAATCGAACCAGCGCACTACTGTAATGTTACTAAGTTAGCAATTCAAAGTAAGATCTGTTGTTTTTGTCTTCTTCAATAAAAGAAAATTCTTTAAAGCGTCAAATGAGTGGCTGTAATGACACTCTCAATATACTCTAAGGTTCAGTGATTTTCATTTTATTATTTTAATATTTTAATATTGGAAGCAATTGATAATCGCACAATACAAAAACGGCGCATAATAATTTTTTAGGTAAATTTGAAGATTGCCAGGATGCGATATAATATGGTTGCGGTAAATGCTACTTCCTGCTAAAAAATGTTTCATTGAACAGCATTTATTACACAAAGTAGTAATTTATGTTCTTTTTATATACGTTCGGACTGAGTTCGTTTTTCAATCAACGGCTTTGTGGAGTCAATATTCCAGTTAATTAATTTAAATTTTCAGTTGCATTGATTGCAGATGAAAAAGAAAACAGCTGAAATTTTTGGTTGTTAACGTGCTGTTTTTAATGACAATGTATCTGATTACTTAGGAGCAAACGACTTGACAGATAACTGATATTTAAGCTATTTTATGTAGTGATAGGAAATTAATAATGTTCCAATTATTTGATGAACATAGGCATTACAATTTTCTATTATTCGAACTGCTTCAAAATGTATTTGAACGCTTGGTTTTCTTAGAAATTTATTACAATTTGTATAATAAATTAACAAATATAAATCTCAACACCAAACTATTTAACATGAAAAACAGAAAAATTACTAAAAATAAACTGGAAAAAAATTGTAATATTATTTATATCTTTCCACGTGAAACGTGACTGCTATATATGTAGGTTTCGAGGAAACGTTTACCAGATCCATTGTTCAAGGAAGCGCCACTTACATAATTTAGATACTCGAGATATACGATCCAATAAAGTCCTGTCATATTTACGACTATTAGCACTTCTCTCAGTTCCGTTATTTCCTGTTAGTCGAAGGTCCATTTTCATATCCAAAAATATATCGTAACGAAAGTATTTATTTTTAAAATATTCCTTGCAGTTATCCAGCGGTATTTTTAGGATATTCCATTTTATTGTTCAAAAAAATTTGTGATGAAAAATATATTCATATATCTGTTCTATATTCTATATACTTCATAAAGCATACATTTCCCTATGCGGTGCCTAAAGTTTAGAAACTCAGCTATATATCTTCAATTTACTGCATGTTTTGTGATAGTTTTAGTCTTATATTTTAAATAGGTCACAACATAAGTGATAAAAACTACATTTCAACTGCGAAAATGAAGACACAATATACGATTGGTCCAAGTAATGTCTGAAAATACCTCATGTTCAAGCAAAAATTGCTAAATGCCTGAAATGGCTGAAAAATATTTTTTCTAGATTGGCCATAGCGCTGTTCAATTATCTAGCGCTATTTGCCGCAGAACCATTATTTGTCGATTTTTTATTGTTCAATTAAGCTGAAATCGAAAAATATTGTTTGAGGTTTGCCTGCTGTCTATCGCAGAAATCTTAATTAATCGTTAAATTCCGAAGGTGGGATCTTAGGAAAATATTAATTTTGAGTTCGATAAAGTTTAATTACGAGTGGAAATATGTTCCAGCTAATTTCTCGGTTCCTGGTTTTTGCCCACATTTTACAAGGGTTGCAAATTAAACGCGAATTTCTTGGAAATTTGTTGTGAAATATGATTGCAGTTTAGGGAAGTTGATATTGGGTTCCATGTGGGAGTAGCAGGGCGTTAAATGTCTGATAATCTGCAGAATGTCGACTCATACTACGTCTGAAAATATATTAGGATGTTTAAGCTATATAAGCATTACAGATTTGTAGGAACTGAGTCAAGAAATAATTTTAATTCTATTCTACAACTAGATGTAAAACATTTTAAACACCTGTAAAAGTGCAAACATGTGAATATGTAGCTGAAGTAATGAACACAAAAAATTACCTAACCCTGCAACTGCTCAGTTTTCAGTTAAATGTTGGTAACCAAATTATGAAGCCTCGTCATTCGGTCTTATAAACTAACAAGCACTTGAGTTGCTTTGAAATAATGCATCTGTTTTAGCAAGTGTAGGAATTACGGGGATCCTTTTGGGACCCCTTTATATGCAGAACCCTTGATTCCCGATAGCAAATTCGGTTTGAATATAAAACAACCGTGAACAAAATCGACACGAAAACGGTCTAAGTGAGAATTTTGAGAGCAGTAATTATTGTACTATTTAGAGTTGTGTGCAATTTGTGAGTGCATATGAAGTGACGGTCGTGCTATTTCGAACTCGGCAATCGTGACATATTTCATTTTTCTAATTGTACTATTTGGAAAATGTTAACCTCATGGGATATAACTACGAAGCCCATTTAAAGCAAATTTAATCCCTTGAAATGCAAGCAAATCCCTTGGGCTTTTTCTAGATAAAAACCGTCCAAAGCGCGTTTATGTAATGCAGTGGTTACGGTGATAATGAACTTGGAGCGCCATTGATGTGCACCCACAGGCAACGAAACGTGAAAAAATTCCGTACTGTAATTAAATACGGACTATTTGAAAAAGGAAGTAAATCGTGATAGTTTATTTACCCTGCTGATGCTTAAAAAATAACTGTACACACAGTGCGGAATCAAATTAAACAATGTCGACAAAAAGTTTGTGATACAAATGACTGGTTTAGAATTATCATTCTATTCAACATGAAACTGTGCAAAACAGTTATTGACTTGGCAATGGTAAAAAGAGAAAATTGAAAAGGTTGCGATTCGAGGTGTGGGCATTAACACATTTCAACAACATCGGACCTAAAATATCACTCAATTGCAAATCCAAAAGAGTTAAAATCAGTTATAAAGGTGGAGCTGGCAGCAGGCAATTTCCGTTTCCATTTTATAGGATACAATAAATTTCCACCCAAATTGCTGTACAGAAAAAAAAAACTTTCTCTACCCTGAGGGTGATAATGGGGAAACAGGGATACAGTCTGGAAAAGACAATAAAGAGTCAAGAAAACCTCCGAATTTCTCACTTAACTGTTTTTATGAGCGCCTCGAGCAACCTTTTTCTATATTACAACTTTGAAAGTTAACGTTTTCAGGACTATTTTTGCTGTCTGGAATTTGTCATGTGTTTGGCTTTCCAGTTTAGCAGACAATCAAGTTTGTGGAAGGTTAAAACTTTTTGTTTCCGGCTAAATTACATTATAAATTAAATTACTATGTTTCGCAAAAAAGTGGCGGTGCAGTTGCATTTAAAAATAATTTATATGTATTAAAATCTGTAGATTTTGATTTTCTAAGTTTATGGTATTATTTTAGATTGAATTCAGACTGGTAGAGGTAAAGTTGCGATGTAAATTTTCGCCAAGCACTGTTTCTACTTTACACGAACGTTTTGCTAATGTTGCCTGAAACAACTGTTGAAAGTTGCGAATTAAATTTACGTTTAACTCATATGCTCAACAAAACTTTGTGGTAAAATTCATCGCACTCTAACTAGCAGTTAATTTATAGTTGAGTTGCTCTTTTCGGCGCATATAAGAATGAAATAATTTCGAATGTTAGATGTACAGTGGTTTCGTTTTTATGGGAATAAGACGCTGTCGGATTGTTTTTGCAAAACTACAAAGTTTAACCTCAAATAAAAGTTTTTTTTGGTAATAAAGCGAACTCAACATCAGATTTTGTTTTCTACAAAATGTAATATTTACATTTAAATCGTTTACTAATTAGAAAATCTGCAAGTAGCATTTTCTCATTTTCAATTAAACTTCAAGCTTGAATTATTTTTAAGTCATTGTTATGCTGATCTTTTGTGATGGAAATGAAAGAATCGCGTTACTGAAGCAAACTGTTGTTGAAAGTAATTTAATTCCTGCTATGACTAAAACACCACAAATAAAAAGTAACATTTCCCACATATACATTCCAGGACAGATTCTACAATCGGTTACAGCGGAGTTTATGGCCTTTAAAAATTCCATTGCGCCATTCGACAAAGTCTGGTCCAGACGAAACAACTGAGTCAGTAATTATTTAATATGGCAGGTTCAGTTAAATCTGAAATATTTAAATATCTGTAAGTCATTTACATTCTAGGAGTAAATCGCTCGTTTCGCGCATTGGACAGTTTTTGGACATTCGACTAATTAAACCGAATGCTCGGGGTGGATCGATCGGATATGCACATTATATGATAATTTTATGAAATAATACAATATATTCATCACGCAAAATAATGGTGCTTTGTAAATGCAACAAACTAAATCCCCTTTGTAAAGTCAGCCCGTAAAAACCGTGCAATGCCCTTTGAAGCTCTATTAAGCTCAAACGTGAGAAAACAGGCCATTAGGAGAGCCAAGAATGGAAGGACTTTGCATTTTATATACCACCTAGGAAGTGGAATTTTTACTCGGGGTATCGACAAGAGAACAAGTTTCTGGTTTCATTTGCAGGCCTTAAGATCACATTTCCATGCACGCCATTCTCTAGCTTAAAATGGCTGGAAAATGGATAATATTTCCTGGCTCGTATCGTTGAAAGCTAAACAGTCAGCTTCAGCAGTTGCCACGTGTGGGCTGAGAGAATTTTATAAATATCCTGTCGAAATTTCAGTTTATTTCAAGTATACATTCATAAAAGTATAAATATATAATTTATACACAGTCAATCGATTAAATAATATAGAGCGTTAGTTTCCGTTAGGGGGACCGGAAAGTAACTGCATTGCTGGAAATTTCAACGACAGCCAAAAGGCCCAATCGGTTTTCATCGATTTTGCATCGAAAATTTGGGATCCAGACGGCAAAAAGTTGTTGAAAATGTGGTCCTTGTACTGTTAATTAAAAATAAACATTGTAGTGCAATATTTGAAAACGACTTAACTTCCTGAATGATAATCCAAAAATAAACTACTTCATACATATGCTCACACTGTAATTTTACTCTTAAGCAATCTTTGAGGAAATACAAACATTGCAAAGATTCAAAATGGACAACTGCGAGCCAAATGTTTTGCGATGACAATCACGGTTCAAAGAGGCCACAATATCTAGACTCTTCCTCGTTACTATGAACCAAGTTTCGAAAATTTCCAGTGGCTTAAAAGCAGGAATGAAATATTGAAGACCCATCAGATTGCCACTTCTTCCTTGGTTGCGCTTGTTTACTGTAACTTGTAAAATTTTGGTACGTCCAGCTGTATTCTAAAGTTTGGCTTTTTCTTGGCGATTGGACTGCACACAAACGGTGCTACCAAATTACATTTTCGGAAAATGCTGATTAATTATTTCTTTCTGTAGTCTCTGCCATTGCAGTCAAACAAGTATATTATACATATCTATTTATTATGGCATAATTCATTATGTTTAGTTTTAAATAATCCACATTTTTCACAAACATTATACTGTTTTCGTACAAGAACTTTGAAAGTTTTTTCATGCCCTGTCACAATTTCTTTGGACTATCTTCAAAGCGAAAGTTGCTGCAGCAGCAAAAACATGAGTTTATAATAGATATTTACCTGGCTGCACCAGATCCATTTCTTTATCAAACCATGATCGAAAATCGAATGGTCTTGGCTGTTCTTCGCGTATTTTTGTGGTACGAAGGCGTCTGTTGGCTTTTATTAGACGAACAGCGGCCTTGACCACCATTTTTCAAGAATGGCCTCGGTTTTTATATCAAGTTGAACGAACTAAACCGATGCAATGTGATTCCGTAGAGGTAGATGGTCTAGAATCCGAATACAATATAATAGTTTCCATTTTTTAATCATGATGCAAATTGTATAAGAACAGCTTCTGATGTCGATAGCATTTAAGGCTTGAAATCAATAATTTGGCAATCTATTTCCTTAACGTCTTAGACCAGATAATTATGCTCTACTCACTCACATCTTTAAATTTTGAGCGAAACAATCAGAACATCTTAGAAAATATAAAAATGTTCAACAGACGGACAGAGGAATTGAACAAGATGAGATTGAGGATGTAGGAAGGTAGAGAGATATTAATGTTTATTGTTTTTTTGAAAATTTAATATAGAAGCACATACAGCACATAGAAGCACATACATTTATTTGAAACATTATCTAGACACCCAGACAATTTTTATGTCTTCAAATTGCAGAATATTTACAGTTAAACTCCTTGTAATTGAGTGAAAAGATTCTTCCGCCCACCGAAGATCTGCATGGAATAATACACCAGGCAAACCGTCACTGATAACCCTGTATGTGTTAAAAAAGTCAGCTGCGAGAAAAATCTGTTTTTATTAGATGCAATGAACTTGAATGACTTTGAAAGTCGAACGAAGAAATGAAAGAAAAACAAAAAATTGGACAATGCATATTTAAGTTAGAAGCAAAGGACTCGACTGTGGCTTAATATTAGCTGCAGATGCACAATAATATTAAAATAAACGCCATTAACATTTTTTTACAATTTGCGGCTGCAGGCAGCGGCACAGTTGACCAAATGTCTTAATTTATAGTCCAATTTTCTCTGAGCAAAATTATTCATTTTGAAAGCCTGAAAAATATCACTATTTATTATTAAACCCATAATACTTGTCCAGGTTTCCTTTGTATTCAAACCATGGAAAATTTTTTATTGCAAAACATATTCTGAAATAATATAAACTAAAATAATACCTATTGATAAAATAAATAAATATTGATAATAAATAATCAACATGAAAATTTCAAAATAGCATTAATCTGTTTATGACTCTTTATCTAAACTCTACTGGATGTAAAGGTATACTTTGTGTAAGTGGCATTTCCGTGTTACCATGCATTTCAGAATACATATATCACGTCTCCAGCTGCATCCCTAGATCGTTTTCATGTAATTGTGTATTTTCTGCAGCTCTATGAAGTTTTCCTCGAAATTAACTACATCTCACATAACCAAAATTACAAAACTTTTCACTGTTTCACTAATTGCTGATTGTTTTATGCGCCTCTCTGAGTATTTATTATCGCATAATTCGCAAACTCTAGCTTGTAGTCGGGTTTTGTTACCACAGCCGATCATCATTAAATTTGAAACTCTTTACTCAGTTAAACCTCTCTTTTTTCCCTCGGGCAATTATTATTTATTTTGCTGGCTCGGTAGTTTGAAAATGAGATTCAATGAAATTGAGTAATTTGTGATCAGCGGAAGATGTTTTTCCAGACTGGTATCGAGAATCAGAGATTTATGCATATTTTTTTACATTATTTGTCTGGGCCTAAGTCTACGACTTAAAGGTGTCAAAGTAGAATTCTAAATTAGGTATATGACAATATTATTTATTTACATTTTGTAAAAAACAGCATCTTAAATTAAGCAAGAGTGCCACTTTGGTATCTCTTCGTATAGACAAACAAATTTTCGCATGCAAACTAATATTGCATGTGAAATCAGCATATATTTAACACTGTTAATTAATTTATGTGTGTTTTCAGTGCGATTAATACACTTACAAATTTTAGAATGTTTAGGTTTTCTATTCCAAGAAATTCAAGGGCCAAATCACAGAATTTGTGCGTGTTAAATTTTAATGTAAAATCATTTTTACAAATCAAAATTTTCTGGGCGTATTTCTAGAGCAAAAAGTAGTGGGACAAGTTCCTATAACACTTTTTCGAAAACTCAATAATGACTGATCTACAGGGCGTTGAAGTTTAATAAATTGATAATTAATTTATAACAATTAATTTTTCATAATTTAATAAATGTTTAATACTCATTAGCTTATTAAATATTTTAAGATATATTAAAGATTTTCTCGAGTACGTTCCATTTTGGAAAGACGTGGCAAGTGAGCCTTTTTTACCCAATTTTAAGCAATCTTTTATTTTTGTAACCATACATAACACACAACACAAAAAGAAAAGCGAAAAATAAAATAGTAGATGACATGAGGGAGTTAAACCCCTTAGCATTAACGGATAAATGTCAACTGTTCAATAATAATACAAATCCTCATAAGTACTAAGTGTGCCAAGTTTTAAAACAATCATTTACCCAACAAAAAACTGTAACTTAACGCTCTGTTGATCAGTTATTATTGAGTTTTCGGAAAAGTGCTATAGGAACTTGCTCCACTGATTTTTGCTCTAGAACTACCTCGTGATGTGTTGGTCGCACTATTTCCGGACACCCTGTATATACAGGAATATTCATCGCTTTAGAAAGAAAGACAGTTCATTCTCTGCGAAATGTTAGTTATTCAGTTAGTTGTGTCTCAAATAAGTTTCATATTCGACATTTGCTTGATTTCACATCTAAACGCGAAATACCTATCTGAATACGTCACTGCCGCTTTAATTTTTCACTGAAATTCGGCAAAATGGAATTTATTTGCTCAAACTTTGCGTTTTGCTATAGGAATGTTTACTTGCCTCCGAATGGTGCCATAATTGTTTCTATTTATATCTATTTAATTCAAATTGCTCGTAGTCTCTTTCTCAGTCATTGCTCAACTGTATTTTATGTATTTTTTAACAATTGAAAGCCAAGTTCTTCTTGTGTGAGCTCGTTGATGCAAGAAGTCATCTCTGCGGGTTCTGCGGTCTACAAGATGGTTCGATGCACCAGTCAGCTACAATTACGACATTTTCAAGTGCAGGTTTTCGTGTTACGCCTCCGGTAAACTGCCTACACTGAATCAGCGTATTGCATATAATTTTAGATAATCATTACTTACATAATTGATGGAATAGAAAGTTCTATGACTAGATCATTTTTCGATGAAATAGTGATAAGCTGTGACTTATGAATGGGCATTCGTTATTACTTCATGTCAGCTGGCTTTTTGATCTTCATATGCATAAGAGAGATGTGTGAAACCTATCAAAACAAGATTTAAGGGAAACAATTGCATATTTCTGTGAATGAAATTGGCGCTGAAATGTGTGCCAGGGACATGTGGTTTTTAAAGAATAATTTCGAATCTAGCTGACGATATGTTGAGGACTTTTTAAGTAGATAATGAACAGAAAGAAATAGCAAATCCAGAAAGGTGGTACATGTTTCATAAGTTCTTTAAAATACTTTAATTGCTAAAAGTTACCGCATTACTCCAAGTGTTTTGGATCGTCAGTGTATGTCAGAGACAATGAAGTATTGCTGAGACCCATCAACCTGTATATTTCTTATAAAGCAGCTTTGAATGAACATACATACACTTAACGAATGAGGAAGTTCTTCATGAACAAAGAAGTTAACGGGTCTTCTCTGCTGTTATCAGATTAATTACTATTTTTTTGGCTTTTAGTGCAATGAAATACGAATACTATTTAGCGGCTGCTCATGCCTTTATAGGGAGGTAGAATGGTCCCATTGTCACATTCTGTTTCCTTGAGGGAAATTTTGACTTCTAACTCGAAATGCCGACCTCAAACTTGACATTATGACACAAAACTTGTATTTTTTATTATGAATTTTATATTATCACGAGTTACGAGTTACTTCACACATTACGCTCACAGTGTTGATTTTTCGCTAGATCATTTATTATAGACAGATCTTGTCATACAAGTAAATATATTATAAATTGTTTAGATGTGATTATTTATAAATAGTTTGTCCAATGTTTTTCGTCTATTTTGCTGTTTTTTGTTAATATAAATGAACCGTTTTCCTTGCCTGCTTGCGCTGAACTAATTTCTGATAAGTCAACAAGATAACAATCAATATGGACAATACGAAATTATAAAACTCCAGCCAGGAAAGATCGAACGACGCTTGTAAAATCCATCAGTAAAATAAGCCCCCGTCTCACGCTAACAACGCGAAATTATTATTTAAGTTGGTCCACCCCATCGTGCTCTATGCGCCTCTTTGAACAGCGCTTTTCCCTTATCCGGACAACGCAAAATTGTGATTTAAGTGGAGATATCGCTGCAGTTGGTCCAGGGCCAATCGCAATTTTAAGCAGCAAGTAGTAGAGGTTGTCTTTCGGTCTCACTATATGCTATTTTTTGTTTACCACACGCACGGCTTCAAATTAAAATCAATATAGGGTAAAATCATGTGAGCGAGTGAGAGTCTCTACAACCGACTAAGTACTGGTCGACATGACAAATTTCAAGTCGACTTTTTGTGTTAGAGCTCGATAATTTAAGTTCTTTTCAAGTTATAAAAGTCGGGGTCCTTCAGTACTTTGAGGCGAAAATGGGTCATACGGCAGTTATTCAGAATAAAGCTTAGATCACACAGTTATATTATTATATCAGATGAAAGATTTGACAAATCTAATTTTTTAAGCGGTTAACTGGACCCAAAACGAAAAAAATTCAATTAAAATTATATTCTAAATGTTTTTTCATATTTAATTTGACCTCATACCTCAATATCTCTAACGCTACTTGGTAGTATGTAAACGGAATTTTGTGTTTACACCCGAATTTTAAGATGTTTTGATCAGGTCAATTTCCTTAATTCGTTTGATATGTTGATTTATTAGTGGACAAACACATCTCTTATTCATAATCATGAAATGATCACGTACTTATATTGCCGCATCAGTTGGGCGCGCTGAGGACATATCAGTCAAACAAAAACCTGCTTGCAAATGGGTAGCTAAACTTATCATTTTGATTTATTTGATTAAGGATAATGCGGAAATTTCTTATTTTTTAGAGACATAAACACACATGACAACAAATAACCAGCAAAAAGTGGGTGCAAAACATTTTTTCTCCTGTTTCTTGATCATCATATTTTTGATGCCTTTAGTGTCAAAGCTTTCACGCCCTCGCGGCATTTTCTAACATTCAATTCTTCCCAGACATGCTCAGATACCGAAAAATCCCGCAATTTTTTTTCAAATAGTCGGCTCTCTCCTTTTGCATTAATATAGCCATGCATGTGCTACACATACATATTGTATGATTGAGATTATCTACATTGTACCAACACACCGAACACAAGCGAAAAAAGGCACACCTGCGTCTGATTTGCAAAAGCCAGCGCAACAAATTAGGCAAGTCACGAATTTCTAGGGGATTTTTTGTTTGTATTTCCCCGGCTTTAAGTGTGGGAGTCGAAGCAAAAAGAGAACAATACAGGAAAAGGGTAAAAGTTGAACAGCTGTGTCTCAATAGCTTTCTGTTAACAAGGCAGCAAGTATCTTCGGACAGCTGTGGTCAGTTCAGTTCGGTAGCATAATAGAGATCAAGCTACTTAACAATCAGATTATCAATGTTGTATCTATCTCCTACTTTGTATTTATTCTTCAGCTTTTCCTGAGGTAAGCGAGTTTCTGCTTCTACGTTCGTTCCCTTTCGAAGTATGAAGAAAAGAAAAAATAATGTTTTCTTTTGTTTGTTTTTTGGAGCCACTTTTTAAAAATCGTACAAAGACTAGATGTCTTTTATATTTGCACTGAGCTCCCTTCTCATGCAATCTGCTCGGAACAATGCAATCATTGCGAATCTTCGGAAGTTTATTTGACTTTATGTCGCATTTTTAATGTTGTTTATGTCAGCTAGTTCACAAAATTGTTTCACATTGCTTGGGCGTAATATAAAAGTTAATCGCCACATTTTGCGGTTTATATTGCTTCCATATAAACATAGGAATATGAAACAAAATATCATAATTGCGCCGTTATCTACAATTATAATTTTCTTAATATGAAGTGATATTTAGTTTTTGAACATTCAAGCGCGAACGTGCTTCGTAAGATATTTATGTTACATGTTTCTTATTGGAAATGCAATGCGCTTCCTTGGGCGTGTATTTGACTTTTATGTCGCGACTTTAATGTTGTTTATATCAAATATTACACAAAATGGTTTCTTATTGCGTCGGCATGATATGAAAAACAAATGCATTCTTCCGTGTATACTGCGCTTCGTTTTATACAAGGCTATGAAAGTAAATATGACATTTTATGTATATCTACAATTACAGTTTTGCAAATATGTATTTATCTTTTTTTGTTTATGAACTAGAAGCCAATTTATTAATGACGTCTTGACAAGAATCTTTTGATCGATCTACTGTTGTTTCACCTAAAATAGTGCTGAGAACTATGTTTATTATCACTTTGCTTTTATGTTTCGCATTTCTGGGTGCTTATTGCTTATAATTTTCTATAACGATATAAAAATTTATTTTGAATATATAATTGAAAATATCTTCAGTTACTCAAATATAACTTATGTAAAATAAAATATTGGTTAATGGACGTGAAGTTTTCATCTGAAATGAGTCATATAGATTCAAGAATGCTTTGTGCGTTTAAATTATACTTATATGTATTGAAATGTAAATTATTTCTTCTGTTGTTCCGACTTGATGGTAAAGGAGCATAGTACCTTTTGTATATTGTGCTTTTGATTCTACCATTCATTGAATAGGAACGAGCTAATGAAATTTTCTTGCATATCTAAAATTGAAAGCATTTAAATATGAAATCATGTTTCCTAACGTTAAGAGTCATAAAGGTGGCTTTGAGGTACTGATGTCTACTAAAGTTATAATCGTTAACAATATTGTTAATTCGATGGAAGGGAGCTAATATTCTTGATTAGTAGGTGTTTGTCTTTGATCTATCAATTGTATAAGCAAATCACCAGTCCAGTAATTTTAGCCTCTATATATCTAAAACTGGTAATTAATGTGAGTTAACAATAAAAATCACATGTTCTGAGAAAAAAGTGTATTTTGTGATTCGTGGTTGATCGATATTCTTGCCTGAGGTATTACGGTTTTTGGGAAGGTAAATACTACACCAATACCGCTCATGATGTATCAAAAAATACAGGTGATGAATTGTGGTTTAAAATGCCGGTTTCTTAGTAAATATTATTATTACTTTTTGTCGTTGGCGTTTTAAAAGTACGTCGATATCTGGTTTCTTGTCCTGACTGTCGGATTTTAATAAGTGAATATAATTTCTAAAAATATCTTCTTTGATCGGCTGGTTTGGGTCCGTTTGAGTTAGTCTAGGTCAGTTAGTCAAACATTTATTTCATCTTGAAAAGAGACCTACTTTGAGCCAATCTATTTAATCTTTGTTCGTGTTTGTCAGTATTTTTTTCTGTAAGTATTATTCTAGCTATTATTTCTAAGTTGGCAGTGGAAATACGTTATAAACGTTTGAATGTATGATTCGTTATGAACAGTGAAAATCAATCTATTTTTCATTAGTATTGTTTCGCCTGAGGAAACCATCCCTCTAATGCAAGTCTCTCTGTTAGAGTCGATTGCCTGTTATATTGCCGATACCATTTGATTGGCCCAGCCAGACGTTTATCTATTATAATTGGTTTTGTCAGTTGAATTACTCTACTTTGCTCAAATGTTAAACCTATAATAACAGTTTAGAATCCCGCACCCTTAGAAGAGAATTTTAAAAGAGATTGAGCTCTACCCATATTCGAACATAAAAAACTCGTTGTGTTTATATTTTATGCCGCTGCATTTCATGGTGGCTTTAGGTCCATTATTACTTTTATTTTATTTGTCACCTTTGTGRGTGCTTTATTGCATTTTATTACTTGGGRATTTAATTTTTAGCTTCACCTCATTTKATGGAATAGGTACTARAACAAAAGACTCACATAGATAATTTATTTATTATATGAAACTGTCCATCGATTTTATTTTTATTTCTTTAAATGATTCGTAATATTTGTTTCCATTTTTCAGCTTTTGCTTTCTGCGTTAAATAATAGCAGCACATCATTATGAGTGAAATTATTTCTTTATTGAGTAATTCCAAACTTTTTTCTTAAGTTCTATATAAAATTATGTTAAGCATTTAATAAACGAGATATTTCTGCGCGATAAACGATGAATACGTGATGCTATTTCCTGGGAAACCAATTCTATTTTAATATTATTTTCTTGTGTACTCTTTCAAAAGATTCACATCTGTGACTAGTCAAGCTCTAAGGCGCGGAGCTACAAATGTCGAGTACTTTTTATAAAATACAGGCTTCCAACTTTATTTTAGCTAAAAAGCTACAAAAATAAAATGAAAAAAGGCTTGCATGAGCGCGTTGCAGGATGTTGATCCCTTAAAGTACTCTTTGAATTCACAATTTYAGTGGTGATTGAATKAAGAAAAAAGTGAAAAAAGTGAAGAGTTTSTCGAATAATAATACGATTTGCGRGGTATTTAGCTGGTATTAAATAGTTTTAGCAAAATAACGGTAAGCTYYCTAGAAGCCGACTTGGGAAGAAGAAATCGAAACGACAAACCGTGGCCTAGTAAATAATATACCTAGATGTGYTTTCATTTGGTTTCAATATYTGTCGGGCTTCCTTACGTAGATAGGTACTAAAAATACAAAATTTTAAATGATACAAGTTTTTAAAAGACAAACATTTTTGAAGCAAATTACAAATTTTCTATTTACGAATTTATTTGATTCGTTCAGCGTTACTCAATAATATTCAATTTAGATTCACATATTTGTTTTTCGAAACATCTTGTTAAAGAGTACCTACTTAGTGATGTAGTTTCATCCATTATCGACATCAAATCCAGAAAGACAAATCGCATATCTAGTATGAGCCTCAGATGGTGTAATGGCTTTGTCAGAAGAACGAATATGCGACGTAGCCGACGAGATATTGTTCTTTTGCAAAATTTACATGCAATTCCAATTTAAAGCATTTTCTGTCATCAAAATGCATAAGGGACAAATCACACGCATTCGCCGATGCATTTTTATGACTTGGATATCTCGGCTTTGAGGCATCATTTGTCAGTGGTTGTAGGAGGAATAATTTAATGCAAATGTTTTGCTATGTTCCTGTTCTTACTTGTGTTTTGTGGTATAAGGTTTGCATTTTAGGATAGTTTTTTGTATTTTGCGAATAAAATATAGTTTTAAATGGTTTAATTATCAGAACAGCAAAAATATTTTYAGAAGCTTACCACCAATGAGATGATTTAAGATTTCTTTTTATTAGCCTTTCATATAAATACCATACTGTATGAAGTCTTCATGACTTCTTTGAGAKGCAAATGCTAACTATTAATTTYCCTTCATATATAARCAAAGAGGTTTGGTCGAAGATAATTAAACAATATATTTCGCAATTAWACACAATATCTTCAGTTCAATAGCTTTATGCATGTTGCAATTCATGAACGTTTGGTTGCCGTGTTATTAGCGAGTAAAACCTTCAGGTGTTCTCGATAAATTGGCATGCATTTGCTCAGTTTATTTAATATTGACGGTCCATTGACTAGGCCAATCAAGTAGGGATTAAGTCGGATATGCCTCACGAATTGCATAATTACTTAAAAGAATCGAATTCACTTCAAATCTAGCTGTATTTTTCCAGTATTTTCTATTTTTTATTGATAAATAAATATATCAACTGAATAATGAAAACACATTGTATCTTGACTACAAAGAGTTTATGAATAATATCTATATTTTTGACATAAAGGTGAGTAGGTACAATCAATAGCTTCCAGAAAGTTACAAAAATAATTTACATTTGTACCAAAGAAATATATATCCACATTTGGAATGTGCAACAGAATACTTGAATGAAAATCCTAACTACGTTTGGAAAGCAAAATTAAAATGAAGCGTAATTCACAACGCTATTTCTTATATAAAGTTCTATAGGGAAAAGTCCGACCATTTATCAATGCTGAGAAGTTTATGGACCTGTCGCTGCCTGTAAGAATAAAATGGGAACCAATATTTATTTCACCCTGGTGTGTTTCGGAGATCCATATAAACGTTCTATGCCATGTAAACGTGAAATACTTGATCAAAACTAACGTATACTTGTGAGACAATATTGCAAATAATCGTTATTCATATTGTGATTAATCGGATAACCGTATTAATTGTCTTGTCTTTGTTTGTTAAACGCCGCATAGGTTCCCACTAGTAATTCCTATCTTTGTTCCAGGTGCAGCAAGCACAATGATTCACGTCACCCCTACCCATACGAAGAGATAACCATTCAGACCAACACATAATGGAAGACAACAAAATCACGTTTTTAGTCGACTCGGTATAATTTCGTGATCGGCGCGGTGCGGTTGTTAGAAGGAAGTTGGATATCCATGTCGATGGGATATAAATCTTGTGGTCGCGGAGGTAAAATCTTTTAGGACAATTGTGTTATGAGTGATTTCGACTGCAATTCTACTACTCGATATGAGTCGGCAATTGGTTCAACTCTTCCAATTAAATAAATATGCGAATTCTAGTTGAAAGCTGCAGTTTGTGCATGCATTGATTCGGAAAATTTTACGCCGAAATTTAAAATTACTCCTTTTTTTCACATTGTGAAATATCAGATATAACTGATTTTGCATTTCGCTGAAAGTAAGCTGATTGAGTGATCACCAACGACTTTCCTACCAATCAGTTAATTTTATCACAGAGTCCGTACGCGTTGCACATTTCTTGTGATAAGTGAACTTAAGGAAAAATATCAGTGCCAAAGCAAACTTACAGTATTAGTAAAAACTTTAAACGGAGTTATTTTGAACTAAAATATGAAAGTGCTGTGAATCGCGAGGAGGTAAAATGCCGTCAAAAAGACAGTACGACTTGGTGCAGAATGATGAATATGATACGAGGATACCACTCCATCCTGAGGAAGCATTCCATCATGGCATAACTTTCCAAGCTAAAGTAAGTGGTTTAATAACTAGGTTTTGAACCAAAATTTGATATTATTCTGCGAATACCAGAAAGAATTTCTTATATAATAACTCGCTAACAATGTCATGGTGCAGGTAGATAGATGTATAGTTTACCGAAGGTCGTCTGGTTTCGAAGATGATAATACCCGAGATAACGTATATTTTGGTATTTAGGGTTTGGAATTTCTAAAATTAAAACGTTTTTTAAATTATATGTTATGGATTGTAGAAATAATTTTATTGTTTACTCTCAATGGTTGTTTTGGTTTATATCAGCAATCGTTAGATGTGAGGTATATGTCTGGGGGTTGTTCATATGAAACTAATAATTTGGGTGGCGGGATCAATCAAACTATATTCCTCCAGCATTATTTCAACAGGTTATTTTGTTTTGTTTTGATATTTATTAATCAATAAAAAACGCATTGTCTGTTAGTAGGTCTAATAATATGTATAAATATGACCAGGTATCTTCATTCTTCTTACCACATCGATAGATCGATATAATGAAGGTCAAACTATATTCCTTCAGCATTATTTCAACAGGTTATTTTGTTTTGTTTTGATATTTATTAATCAATAAAAAACGCATTGTCTGTTAGTAGGTCTAATAATATGTATAAATATGACCAGGTATCTTCATTCTTCTTACCACTGTTTGCACTTTTTATTATATTCTGCATGTTTCTGTTTTATTCTTGTTTGAAGAAATTTGTTCGTTGACGTGCTTAATGTTTTACGCACAGATGCTGCAGATATCTTGCTACATAGCATTAACAGTCACTTATAAAAGAAACAAGATCTTAATTGCTTTTGCCTCCATTTCTTATCATAATAGAGATCACTGCAACAGCGGAGCAATTCTATTTCTCAAAAAATAAGTAATTTGGTGTTCTGAGTCAAATTCTATTTCTTCATAATCATTATTTTAGCGATGCATGATTAAAATTATTTGGTGGGTTTGGATAAATTGGTTAAATAATTTATAAATATAAATTAATAATAATTTAATAATAATGTATCATACTGAATGCACGATTCGAAATGGTTCATGAGTTGATGGTTAATCACATCTTCGTTCACAACGATTCTCAAAATGTAACCCAAAAGTATAGTAGGTATAAAGAGCTTTGAAATACTTATCTCAATTTGGTCCTCGATCTTTATTTAGCAAATCGAAAGACATAAAATACAAGTTGTGTATATTTTCCTGACTGTATTTCAACTTAATTCAAAAGAAATTCCTGGGTTCCAGTCAATTTTATTGTTTACCATTTAGAATATTACAAAAAGCATCAGTTTGTCTAAAATATAAGTCAAGAGGAAAAGACTAGAATTTATTGTTTAGAAATTTAAATTTCATTTACTTAATAATATACATTTTTTTTATATAATTTTGCCCAACTCTCTCACATCCAGTCCAGATTACGATTTATTACTTAAATGTTAATTTAAGAAGCGATGAATCCAAACCTACCATCTAACTAAATGCGAATAAAGTACTTAGCCATGGAATAGAAAAGACATTGTTGCCCCTTATCTTCATTTCAAGGTAATTTGATTTGGCATTTTAGTATTTCGATTCTTCAGTATGTAATTTCCGTTGAAAAAATAAAAAATACCATTCTCCCAATCTTTAATTTTCATTTTTATCATATCTCTTTTATTCATGTGACGATCCAGCAGCGTTAAGGGAATATAAAATGCCAGGAGTAAATCTGGAATAATTTGATTTTTCCCTACCTTTCAAAGCATAATTGTGTACGTCAATATTTTCCTGCTGTAAAATGTTGATTTCTGTAGACAGATAATTTTATGTTCGTAAATATTTAATAAGAAATAATGAAATCCGACAGGTTTTCAGCTTATTATTGTCATTTAGCTTCCAAAGTTATTTAAGGTGTTTAGCTACCTACTTTTATTTATCTCAAGTACTTTGGTTACATGTTTGTGTTGTTTTGCCTTTAGAACAATATTAACATTGAAAGTGGTAAAATCTTCCTATACATAACATAAGCTCCCATTACGTTCTCTATGCACGTGCCAATTAGCAGGCTAATTGTGTTTCAAGTTTCCCCAAGAACAATAAACGATTATTGTTCTTCAATTTCTAACAAGGATTCAGTGTAATCGATAGGTACGTATAGGCAGACCTCGCGGAAATTTACAGCATTCAAACAAAAAAAACTATTTAACATTGATTTATTATCACAGGTTTATCGAAGATCACCTTTTGAGGTTTGTTGATAGAGGCAAACGTAGATACGTACTAGTACTAGATAATAAGCTACTTGCTAGTGCAGAGAAATCATATATTTAATGGAAAATATTCCTTTTACGAATGGAAAGGAATTATTTGCCGAATGTATATTAATAATATCTACTATAATTACTTGAATCGCGTCTAATATTAATAATAAACTTAACATAGCATATTTACCGGGAGACGTAAATTATATGGTAATTGGTGCCATTTATTCGAGTTTAAATTCCGTCCTTTTAAGATCTCTGGAAACGAATTCCATGTGGAATTTACTTACCTTTGAAGGATGGGAAAACGCTTTTCTTTACTCGGCGCTGTGGGTTGGTTAAATTACGCCTCTAATGTGTCAAGAGTGTTATTGCTATGAATGAGCAAAACAAATACAAGATCGAGTATAAAGTAACGATTTTTCGAGAAAAAATACAATTAAGATCAAAAAGTATAAGGACACATAATACAGAAGGATCATAAGCATTTTTCCCTGCAACACATTCACCCTGCTGTCTGAAGAAAAAATGTTCAGCAGCATAAAAGATCTGAATACATTAAAATTAAATATAAAATAAATCTTTTTTATATTTCTGGATCTAAGCTATATGAAAGGAGTTTATAGCAAACCAAAGCGCCAAAAGTGTTTCATGTTAAAAATGCTCAAAATGTAAAGAGCATATTTTCGTATTAAAGAAGAAACACCGGAAGTAGACAAGAACTTAGATTTGCTGAAACACCTGAGCACAGAATTTATGAAAATTTAATTTTAGAAGATAGTGGTGAAAGTTTAGATTATAAATGCTATTTTCAAACAATGACTAGAACCAGTAGAACCAATATTTCCAATTACTGTACGAAACATTTTCGCGGGTAGCTATCAAAGCACGAAATATCAGCAAGAACAGTCTGATTGATTATGGAATAAAAAGCTGAAGAATATCGACTATAATAAAATGGCATACAATTTGCAACATCTAGTAACAACGCTCTGAAAGGAAAACTTCTTGTTTGAAGAATATTTGATTTGCCTCTTCTCACACTATTTTGGCATTTGAGAACGCAGCTTGTTGTCAACTGCAATGCATAATTATTCAAGGAACTTAAATTCGAAAAATAAACTTTCGAAAATAATTTTTTCAAAAACCAGAATTACTCTACAAGTTCCGAGTTGTGCGGAATCTCTACAGAAGTCTCTACAGAATGAGCTTGATGTAAAAATACGAAGCGGCCCAAAATATTCCCAAAGTTTAAAAATTAACTACGAAAAAATCAATAGCTCAATCGGTACTAAATCCACCCTACGAGTCAGTTGATGAATATGGGACTAAAAGTAGGTTCTGCATGTACATAGCAACCAATATAGCAAAGCAATGGTTTACCGAAAGCTGCGTAGTGCCACCTAGAAAGAAAGAATAAAATGTGTTTAATACAGCAGGAAATCTGTCCAAAGCCAAACTTATTTGAGATCAGCAAAGCAAAAAGAGAGAATTGTAAAGAACCCATACAACATTAGTTGCTTGTAGGAAAACTAATCTCAGTTCAAGCTAAAAGATTTACAGATTAGAAATCATTCTTACCGCTTTCTTAGCTTTCTGCAAGCTGGCGCCCTATCCTCCATTTTCCATACATTTAGCCTTCACAAACCACCGCACTTGCCATAAGGGCCACAATGACTCTCTATTTCCCATATAAGAATGCGACTCACAAGACACAAAGGATCATCGACCTATTTCGTCCACTGTCGGTAGCGAACTGCATATTCATACACCTTTTCGAAAAAAATACACCGAACTACAGAATGAACATGATTATTTAATCATTTGTATGTTCGCCCTTTCGATGATTCATTGTTCTGCTATTGCTTGTTAGTTCGATTTCACTTTGTTTATTATTTTTGTAGAAAGTGCCTGTTTGCATTGCAATATTTCTGAAGTAAAATTTCACGTTAAAACTCGTTTGGATGATAACCGTAACCACCCCTGCATTCTCATCCAAAAATGAACAAATCCGGCGCATTAGATTTTTTAAATAAAATGGTAGTTTAAATTAAATCGAAGCAGTCATTTTGTTCAATTTATATAAACTTTCGAGCAATTTGAGTTTGATATTTTGTGTAAAGGCTTACTAAATGACTCACATTCAATTAGAATATCACTTCAAATTAGAATATCACTTCAAATTAGAATATCTAATATTGATTTCGTCACGTGCTCACCTCTGAGTCTTATCTCACCTCTGAGTTATCTCACCTCTCATTTATAATTGTCTGAATTTCACTCAGCTGCAGTGATTAACGCACAACACCAAAACTAAAATTAATAATCGAATTAATTTTGTTTTTCTAAAAATATTGGCGAAACAAAAAAAAACCGCGAATAAATCACTTAAAGACGAAACGCTTGCTCAATTTCCGAGCTATGATCGAAACCAACGCAATTTCAATTAATTAAAAATGTCCTTTAAAACTTCTGATTTCAAGAATTATTATAACTCATCAACTCAAAAGCGCAACTCAACACAGTGTTACCCAGGCCTAAAAAGAGGCACATTTCTTTGACCAGCAACTAGTAAAGCGTAGAACTAACAAGCAAATAATTATAGCAAGATGAAGTATATTCTTCTATGTCAATATCTTCTAGTATGAATCCAATTCCGGTATTAATGGAGCTGATTAAATATAAAAATCTTACAAAACCCAGGATTGGAACATTTACCTCAACTTTTAAAGTTACTTTTGTTTACAAAC
>NW_026019016.1:10256617-10260281 GCF_020466585.1 Dendroctonus ponderosae | reverse complement strand
CTTGACTCTACAAAGCAATATTTAATAATATATTATTCATGTTATATAGCTGACACTTTTTTAAACCATGGACTATCACGTTTGGTACGCAGGCGAGAGTTATTCCATGAATAATAAAATAGCGTTGCTGTAGGAGATTGTTTGTTATGGGTGTTGCGGATTGTTTGATCTTTAGATTTTAAGCTTGAAGCTTGAAGGCCTCACTTATGCCGAGAAAAACTTCTGGCTAAGATTTAAGCAAACGGATAACTCATGAATGCTAACCGATTTAGTTTTACATTTTGGGAAAATGCTTCGGGATGATTGTTAATTCATAGTGCTTGTAGCAAATAATTTACTTGTAAATGCTGCTGAATGTATTTATTGTTTTGAAACCGACGAACGCATGAATATTTAGAAGAGGCTAGTTGCATATGCAGTAATTAATGGGGTTTAATGCTGTGCTACTGTTTAATTTAAATTATTTAGTAAGTATCCAGTATGTAAGGTTGGTTATTTTTTGTTTTAATTCAAAACGAAATGTTTATATTAGAGACCATTTTCTTATTATTTTCATGTTCCTTTGTTTATGTTTCTGTTCCTTTGTTATGTTAATGTTTATTCTGATTTATTATTTATTTATTACMTTATTTACCTCATATATCCCAATTGAATATGCAATAGAGTGTATAAGAAATAAATGGAAGGAAATCGAACAACATTAAACAATTCCAGAAAMAGAATTTATTGAAGGGGTAGAGCTATGCCTAAAACYTACATATTTCAAGTTTGCACAAAAATATTATTCACAAATATAYAGTGTAGCAATGGGTCCCCCATATCAGCAACAATTACAACCCTTGTTATGGAAAGCTTGGAAAAAACATAATAACAAGCCGAAATTATAAACAACTTTCTTTAAGCGCTATTTTCACGACACTATAAAATTTACAATAGAAAAGGATAACAATCAATCAATACATTTTTTAGACATAACAGTAAATTATGATAATTCAGGTGAAATAAAAACAAATTGGTATAAAAAAAGTTTGGTCAGGGAGATATCTAAACTATAATTCATATGCACCCCAAAAATATAAAAAAGCGTAATAATTGCACTTACAGATAGAGCTATAAAATTATCACACCCATATTACAGACAAAACAAATGATTTTTTTGATTTTAATGATTTATGATGATGAAAATATTACTTAATAATAACTACTCAAAAAAATTGAGAATTAACAAGATTTACAACTCAACTAAATATAACAATAATGAGGAACAAAGAAACAATGCTTATACTTATGAATCACCCTGTATTCCAGMAATCARTTAAAAAAATTCMAAAAWAMTAAAGCCACACAACATTATAATTGCGGAAAAAACAAAAAACAACTTATCAACTGAATGTTTCTCAAAACTAAAACCGAAAGCTGACAAAATGGATGTACCAAATACTGTATATAGAGTGAATTGTTTAGAATGTGATAATACATATATAGGACAAACTAAACAATATTTAAAAAAGGGAATGTACGAACATAAATACAGTCTGAAAAATACTAGTGAAAATAAAACAGCATTAACACAACATGCACACCAAATGTTGCATAATTTTGATTTTAACAACGCAGATATATTAGTTAGGGAAACAAATTATCATAACAGAAGCCTACCAAATCCTAATAAAGCCATAAGTATGGATCACCCGGCACACTGGTGAAAAATTAGAACTATTTCTGCTTATCTCTCAATAAGGTTTCAAAGGTCAAATTTAAGGTTTCAAGAAGGCAAAGWCCTAAAAAAACGTTGATTTTCACCAATCATACGGTAAGTTTTTCCAGTGTTTTGCTCTCCCAAAAGAAASGATTTTTTCCCTCAAAAACTGATGAACGTTTAACACTTTATAAATTATAGTTTTTATACAACATGCTTTAATTGTGAATTGGTGTTTGCAGTTTGTGTAAATTTTAAATCTGATGATGGCGCTGTTGTCGCGCCGAAACGTAATGAAATAAACGTTCAAAATTTTTACATCACACTTGGACTGAGACCCAGGAAAGATAAGAATATCATAACTTATGTTTATTTAAATTGCAACTAAGGTTTTCGTCTTTGCAATGGTGATTCAAAACTGAATTTCTTAAAAACTAGCTGTGTTTTTCTTTGTACGAAGTCACATGTAAAATATGTTTAGTAAGGAGCTGGTGATCGTTAATTTCCTTCATTTGACCTTAGAGGTCAGAACACACCCAATTAATTTCGAAATTGCCCAGCTTCCAGCTTTTTGTCTAAGACTAAAGTCAATTTATCCCTTGAATGTCCTCGTGGATACTTATCTCTTATCTAGCCAATTTGTGGGCATAATTCAGAATCACGCCCACATGTCGAGATTTCTTGGTTAGATCTAGTGTAAGCTGTATGGTAATGAGTCTGCCCAAGCTTCTAAGTCATCGTACTGAGTTATTGCCGAGGACTATTTCAATTTGCAGCCTTTCGAAGTTTAAGTAATTTGCCGCAGAGTTCGAGTGACTATTCGTACCGATATATTTCCGGTTTAGTTTAAATTCCGAGTTCCACAAAACGAACCAGCGTACACGGATTGGTCTGTCGGATTTCAATTGGCCTTTTCTCTGTCGAATGACGAATTAGCCGAATTCAGCTGGTCGATACTCTAAACGAACTTAGAAATTCTCCAAGGTGAAACACTTCATAACATTCTACAAGCTTACATCACTTGATGCAGTTGTGGTTTCGTGTTAACTAACTATCTTGCAACGACCTTCGCGTTCTTAACCAGCTAATGTACTTGCTATTATTGCCGGCTATTTGACAATGAATGGATACTGCGTGATACAGCTGCAGAGGATGGAAGTGAATACTCCATAAGAATAAATTATTTCTATATCAAGCATGTGAAATAGATGCACTGTGTGAACTCGCCGGAAAAATGAATCAAAGGTTTTCAAAGAATTGGTTATAATCACTTCATATTGCCTATTACAGCTTAATTGGAAATTAACCATTTGGTGTGTTCAACAATGCAAACAGTCAACAGATTTGTGGAAATCATTAATAAAAATCTGAGCTTGGAATGTCAATGTAGAATTCCAAATTTGGATACTGTTTTGATGCGTTCTAAAGTAACTCGCAAGTTTTCTGAAGAAAAATGATCTTGAAAAATCAAGTTTAACAATCGAAGAAATCTGACTTGGCGGTTATTATTTTCAGCGCTCTAGAATTATAACTGCGATTAACAATGTTGAGCGCATCATTAAACATTTGAAGATACAAAAACAAATATCCGGGTTATTTTAGGCAGGCTGCATCAGCACGTTGCAAACCATAATGATCGGTTTTCTCTTTGCTAGTTGAATAAACGATCTGTCAGCGATTGTCAAGTCTGTTATAGATCTGATATTAGTTTGTGGAATATGTTACACTAACTAAGGCATGGGGTCATGAGAAAGTATTGCGAATACGTTACAATGACGTATAGTTTAGTCAGATTCCACCATTACGCTCATGTAAAGTGACGTATTTTGCATTTAGAAGGTTAATTGGCAGAGCGCTTCGATGGAAAGGAAATGTTAGGATTTCCTTTACAAGTAAACATGGGTAGTTGTCGTAAACCGGTTTTTTGCATTACGGATTACTGACATTATTTAAAACATTCAGTTG
>NW_026019016.1:10243747-10255618 GCF_020466585.1 Dendroctonus ponderosae | reverse complement strand
GAGAACCTGTCAAATTATTCACTTTTTGAATGTGTCCAAAAATGACGCTTTCTGTCGGTTTTTCTAGTGATTTTTCTTTTATAGTCAAAGAGTGCTACAGTCAGTTTCAATTTTCAATAGTTTTTAAAATTTCTTCAACTTTTCAACAGTTTTTGAAATTTCTTTAATTTTTCGTTATTTTTTCGRAAAATTAATCCTGTCAAAATTACAWTGTTCCAAGTTTTTTCTTTGTTTTTTGCTCAAAATGGTTTCTGAAATGTGTTTGAAAATTGATTTGAGTTTAATAGCAGTTTGTTTTAGTGAGAATTTTTCGCGTATTTCTCTTAATAGGTTCTGGCCTTAGATGGAAATTTGAAAATCAGCAAAAGTAACATCAAATTTCAGGACATTTCAGATCGAAAACTCGAATATTTGAAAAAAATATTTTTTGCTGCYGTTGTTTTTCTCTAAATAACTCTATTAGWCCTGAACCCAGTTGGATGATTAAAACTGGGTTGTGAAGACCGCAATCWWCTGTAAAACCAGCTTTTTAGGCAATTCAAATCGGTTAAGAAACGTAAAATTTGTTATGATTTGTGACCGTCGAGCAACAAAATTTTMTATTTAACASTTTAGACGAACTTGAGATGATTAAGTGCCAAGCAAGCATTTTTAGACACGAAAATCGTACCTTCTTTATAMAAAATAAAACTGCGTTGATGTKCCATAAAATTACCGTTCAGAAAACTAAACTCGGTTAGAAATCTGGAAAGTTATGAAGGTCCGGCCTTCAAGCCGGATATCCAATTTTTAAGCCAAAAATGTTTTGAGTTTTCACACTTTATGTAAACGCCAGATGCATTTAAATGTCGAAAAATATTTAGAATTGTTATGCTTTAGGCAAAGTTTTGAGCGCTAATAATGCATTTTTTGTAGAAAAAGTTGAAATATTTGATTGTAAATTGTAAGCAAGTCGTAACCCTGAATTTTTGAGAAAAAAATATCTGCGCTCGTTTACTTAAAAATTCCCATCTTCCAGACTGAAGCAGGCAGACAATTGCATATTTTACCATTTAGTGGACACTTATAAACTTGGAAAGTTTCAGAAAAATGCATTTGGAACCTAATTTTTGACGGCTTTGTAAATGTGACTCACAAAATTGATCTTGTCAGTCAATTGCGTTCGCTTATTTCGCATTTTTATTTAAATTATTTTTATTAGCAAACATGAATTGAATGAAACATGAAATATTAACACCCGATATATTGTAATGGTATACAAACCAAAAAGATATTTTGAGAAAGCATGGGAAAAATGCCTGAAGCGAAAAGAAGTAAATTGAAACAATTTTAGACGGTTTTTATGTTTTTTAGGTTCTTTTTTGCCGGAATATACAATATTAATATGCCAGAGTTAAGCCAAAATTTGGCGGAGCAACAACGTATTCACAAGTACTTAAGTAGTTTTAAAACACTAGAATATGTAACATAATAATAATAACATAGAATTAATTTTGGTATGTTCCCAAATATTGCGTTCCTCATTCCTAACCAGTTAGTCTTTTTAAATAACTGTTAAATTATTACAAATTTAACATTTGTTATATAATTTTAACATGTCTTAGTATGTATAATCTTGGTGTGTTTTAATATGTAATGTAATAGGCGGTTTAGCAACAAATAATGTGACCATTGCAAAATTTTAAGTTATTTGACAAAATGTTTTGACTATTTGTGATTTTAAGTGAACTGATGATGATGGAAAGAAAAAACACCGAACCCTATTCTGAAGAATGAAATAAACCGTAATAGCGAAGTAAATACCAGTACACCCAGGAGACGAATTTGTATTAAAATTAACTTATCTGTAATATTTTTTGGTTCATTAAATAAGAAATAATTATTATCTACAACTGTTATATAATGACTATGATTAGGCACTCTTTCAAATGCCATAATGATGTTTATTACCGCACTAGTGCGCTAATAAATATATACGGACACATAAGGAAATAATGGAGATATTTCATATCCGTCTCCACTGATTTTGCTTTGCAAAACGTAGAATATCGGATTAACAGCTTTTTAGCTGCTAGTTTGCCTGATTTCATGTCATGTTTTATTGAGGCACATCTGTCCACATCAGCGGGTTTGACCGCCCAATAAAAAATTCGCTTTATTTTCAGCCATGGTTGTTTTTTTAAATATTCTGCATTATTAAAATAGATCAAAACCATGTTTAATGGACATTGTATCAGAGCGTAATTGTAGGTCAAACAATAATTGCAGTTCAAAGCGATTCGAAGCTTTAATTGGATGTCGAACATATCGTTGGACAGTTGCAACATTTCTGGGAAACCTTTTGAATTAACATCTCAAAAGGTTTTTTTATGGTTTTCCTCGAATATCCATCGATGCAATTCGTGGAAATACGGTATACGAAACATTCATTGGCTAATTGAAAAGTCGGTCTTTTTTGCAAATGGCGTATTTGCTACTAAATACTCTCTGAAAGGGCAGAAAGACCTATTGTGTCGATAGCTTTTTCTATAGGAAATAAAGATTATTTATATATATATATATATATATATATATACTCTCTGAATATTTCAAAATAAAATAATACTAGAATATTCTTATTATGTCTAACTGACTTTAGATGTAAAGTTAACTTTGATTTATTACCATCAACGGTTATGCCCTGTCTAATTGAATGTATTAATTGTGCTGCAAAAATATTAAAACATAAAATGTATTTTCTGAGTCGTTTAACACGTTGGTCACCCGGGTCTGTAAATTGGATAAATTTTTCAAATGGCAGCTCTCGATTTGCGTTGGAAAATTCACGGTTCCATTAATCACCATCTAAATCTAAATAAATTCTCTCAGATAAATATTAATATTAACAATGCTTAGCGCATGCAGGCAATTAAAAACTAGTTATTCGATTGGTGCGGATATAAAATTAATCTGCTACATACCAAATTACGTTGCCTCGGATTAAAACATATAATATACTTGTTTAAACAATGACTTAAAACCTCGTCAAAATGTAATCATCACGAACTAATCAGGGAGACAACGTAACGGAGAGTTTAACATAAACATTTCACGTATTGTCGTTAGGGCAACGTGTTTTCTGCTTGTTTGCATTAAAAATTAGATAATGAAGGACATTACTAAATATGGGAAAAAAGGAATCGACGAGGATGGGATTCGAACCCACGCGGGCAGAGCCCATTGGATTAGCAGTCCAACGCCTTAACCACTCGGCCACCTCGTCATTAAGAAAGAAAAATTAATAACGTAAAATCCGATATGTGATAAAATGCATTCAAGCATTCTGAATTGAACTGCAAGCCGGCACGAAGTGCAATCGGAACCGGGAATTGTCGTAAGAGTACCGTTAGAAACGCCGCATGTGTTATGTGCTTAAAACAACACAACACCAGGAAACTTAATTCGTTGGCACCAAAAGACAAAGACGGCACTCATTTAACTCCTGAGCACAGATTGATTTGTTATCGACAAAATCGTGTGTTTTATGGTAAATAAATTTATTGTTATAATGAATAGAACATTTTTAGAAAATATATGTAAGTGCATACATTTATCGACTTTAAGTTGTAGAATGAAGCTACACGTTTTACTTGAGAACAGTTCGATACAGGGTGTTCCGTAAATATGTTAAAATATACAGGGTGTTCTCCTAGTCATTTTAGAGCGGGGTCTTCTTGAGAATTTTTTTAATTTGAGGTCTCATTTTTGGGATATTTGATCTCCAAAATGGCGAAAAATATTAGTTTTTGTTGTTCTTCTTTAAAACGGTTAAACATAGAACCTTCAATTGTGGTATACATTATAAGCTAATTGAGTTCGATTCTGTGGTACTGTTTTGTAGTTCAGTTTACTTTTATACAGGGTAGAAATGTGGAACCCTTACTTTTGTTTTATTCAGAAGTTTTTTGTGTGCACCTCAACTTTTATCAACATAATTTTTTTAATTACTACAAGTTATTTATCAACTTTTTTATCACTCATTGTTTTTTCCTAAGACCACTAGTTTGCCCGCAAAAAAATTAAATCGTTTCGGCTTGATCAAAACGTTCCAAGCCGTTGAATTGGGAGAGGTCAAGAAGCTCCTATAATCGCCTCCTAAATCTCCCGATCTAAACGCGCTTGATATTTACTTCTGGGGCCATTTAAAAATACGGTATATTCAACAGAAATTAATACAATCGAAGAACTTCAGGAAAGAATATTTAATATTTCTAACGAAATAAGAACTTCAGTGCAAACTTTACGGTCTGTAAATTTTAATTTCATTAAAATACTGCGATTATGCCAAGAATGTCAAAGTGATCAATTTTAACAGCTGCTAAGTTAACATTAGAATGGTTATATGAATTTAATTTTGTTTGTTTATACCGTTGCGCATATTGTCACAATGTTACTATTTAAGTAAAATTTATTCAAACTTCATATTTGTAATCTGAACCAAAATACACAATTTAGAAAAATAATTTAGGTTATTAGTAATCAACTAATAATGCGTACGAAAATTATTATATGAAAACATTATTGGATTTTAAAAAATTAACTTAATTACTTACACATTTTGAGAACGGCAAAGAAAACGATTTTATTTTTTTGCGGACAAACTAGTGGTCTTAAGAAAAAACAATAAGAGATAGAAAAGTTGGTAAATAACTTGTAGTAATTGACAAAAATACGTCGAGAAAAGTTTAAGTGTACACAAAAAAATTCTGAACAAAACAAAAGTAGGGGTTCCACATTTCTACCCTGTATAAAAGCAAACTGAACCACGAAACACTATTATAAAATGGCTCTCAATTAGCTTGTAATTTATACCAAAATTGAAGTTTCTATGTTTAACCGTTCTCAAGGAAAACAACAAAAACTAATATTTTTCGCCATTTTGAAAATAAAATATCTCAGCGACGAAACCTCAAATTAAAAAAAATATCAGGAAGACCCCCCTCTAAAATGACTAGGAGAACACGCTGTTAAAATATGTTAACATATTTACGGAACACCCTGTATAAGCATTGAAGCATTACAACAGATTAGCCTGGATTTTAATTAAAATTACCATTTTCACTTTAGGTTTGAAGAGCTCTTTTGGATTTCATTACTACGTAGTCAAAAATGAAGAATGTGCTTTCTATAAGTAAAGATAACGCAAAAAAATATTTAGGTATTGCCTTATTAACGATGTTTGAATCGAACCCGGAGCTTTACCCCTGAATGGGCCCCAAAATAGAGCATTTATTTTCGGGTCCGATTCAGATTGAAAACAGCCGTTATTATCGGATTCGCCATACGGACCTTTTCGAAAGAGCAATTGTTGACCTTTGGAACTAACTGAGGAATGGACTAGGGCTTCGAGACCTTTAAAGAGGAAGTAGGGAAAATTACTAATTATAGGTCTTTCTAAGAGAAAAATTTTAAATAAATTATATATCAAGAACAGTCCAAATAAGGCATGGCATTCTTTATGTGGTCATAAGACCTTTCTTAACAGGGCGCTTCAGGAGTCTTGTCTTCAGGTGTGAAGGAAAATTGCAAACCCTCAATCTATTTTTGATGAGTTATGTAACGCTTCCTTGAACCTTTTGGTACTCAGGAGAAAGGATCATTTGAACCATAAGGTATACCGAACGTAACTTTTTATTTTTGCACATAAACTTTTTTGATCTAATCCAAGAGAAAAAACTAAAAGTGCGTTTTAACTGATTTCTTAGACACACCTTCTATGGAAAAAATAACAAAAACGGTTATATAAACGTAAGACTGAAACACCCTAATATACAGGGTGTCCACGATAAGGATGCATTGCGTGAGGATCTCCTAAACCGTAAGCAATACGAAGTCAGTTAAATTAGGGAAAAGAGGGCCATATACATACAAGGCATTTTCAAAAAATCACATCGAAAAACAAAAAAATCTTTCTCATGGCACCTTTTCGAGCTCTACAAGATGGTGCCTATTAAATATAATATTAAATATAATTATTAATAATCCAACGTTTTGTTTCTTAGAAACTATCATCAACTTTTGTTTTTTAATAGCGAATTCAACAATGTATAACACAGTACGATTTGTATCGGTTCTTGCATCCAATTTTTTTTAGTTATGTCTATTTTACATGTACAAGGGGCTTCTTCAAAAGTTAACACCCCCCCCTAGATCGTTTATTTCAAAAACCTGTAAAAGTTACCAACGCAAAATTTGATTAATTTTACTCCATTTTTAAAATCAGAATTTAAAATAAAAATATGAAACACAAAAATGAAAATGTTGTCAAAATTCGACAAGTTTTTTTTTTAAATGAAACACCCTATATATTTTTAGACATAGGTACCAATAGGTTTTTTTCCTGCTTTCAAAAATATATATTTTGCCTATATGTATTTGTATTATCCGGTTTTCCTATATTAAAAATTTTATTTTAAAAATTATAAATAGCAACAAATCAAAGAAGCCTTAAAATTCGACAAGGCGCTATCTCCACTCCATAACGTTCGCCCTGAAGCACTTTTTCCAAATGAAAATGTTGATCTCTGATTGGGCGAGCGGGTCCTATTCAATGACGTCCAAATAGCCCCGACCTAACGCCTCTTGATTCTTTTCTCTGGCGTTATTTAAGAAATATTGTGTCTCAGACTTGCACTTGTAAGACGCCTTAAAATAGTGGATGCAATTAACTATATTAATATTAATCAGAATCAATGTATTCAAATCCTTATAGATAAAATTTATGTTTTTATTTATTTGTTTCTTTTGAAATTTATAGTAGCAAAAAATTCCGTTATGTTCTCTTTCTATAGTTTTTGTTTCATTTCAGGCTACTTTAATTTGGTGCTATTTAAAATTTTTAAAACATAATGCAGGAAAAACGGCTAATGCAAATCTACGCAACTTACGCAACTTTTGTGTTGGTTACTTGCACAATTAAAAAAAAATTACTTAAGGGGGGCGTCAACTTATGAGGAAACACCCTGTACAACAACAAATATCTTAAAATAAGACAGCTTAATAGGTCAAATTTCAGAGGTCTAGCATTTTTAAAACTTACTGAGACCAGAATAAAACCGTTCAATGAAGAAAAAGTTATTCCAAAATAGAAATTAAATTACATGAATCTACTAAAACCAGATAAAAAACCAAAAAAGTTAGACATACAATTTGAACTATTAAGTCATCTTATTTAATTGAATAGGCATAATTTATAAAAATTGTTTTTTTCACGCAAAAACTGTAACAAATCATATTATGTTATACATTGTTGAATTCGCTATTAAGACAGCTACCTAATACCTTATGTACTTTTTTTCGGTTGATGATGGTTTCCAAGAAACGAAACGTTATAATACATTTTTATAGACACCATCTTGTAGAGCTCGAAAAGTTGCCATTAGAAAATATTTCATGTTTTTTTATATCATTTGAAATAACTTGAAATTTAAAAAAAACGAAAATCACTTTTCTAAATACCTTCAAAATTAAAATAAAAACTTGATTTTCGAAAATGGCTTATTTTCGTATATAGCCCTCTACGCAACTTTTTCCTAATTTATCCGACTTTGTTTCTCTTACGGTTTGGGAGGATGCATCCTTATCTTGGTCACCCTGTATAATGGAATACTTAGTAAATATATAAGTTATACATACAGGGTGATCCAGTTTAAATTGACTTCACGTCTCGATAAAGCATCGAAAAACCTTCATGGACGTTTTTAAAGAAAAAGATGATACGCCACTGATTTTTCATTGAAAAAAAATCAGTTTTGCTCTGTTTATTCAGTTGAAATGAAAAAAGTTTTTCGTCACTTTCTCTGTACAATTTAGCGTTTTGAAGTGAAAAACACTTGATAATCATTTAACGAAATCACAAGTTCAATGGGTGTCACATCAAAGCAACAAAAATTAAAGAAATTGTTCGAATTGTAGTCAAGCCAACTCGATACATTTTCGATATCGTCTACTCTCTAACTAATGGATTGATTGCAGCTGATACTTGATGGGGACTTGATGACGCAAAACGAAACAAAAGGAACATTTTATCTGTCTGCATCCAAAGACCTAAATACCCATATGTTCCTATTTCATTCTCAAATATATGCGAAATATATTAGGTTTAAAACCTTTACCTTGACACTCTGTATATGTAGAGCAGGATCTCTCTGAACTTGTTGAGTGTATGAGGACATGTTTCACATATTACTTTTATCGTAAAATTTACTTGAATAATTTGTGCGAAAGAAAAATGAAACATTATTTTTTATGGATTTTCGTCTTGTACTATACGTTTAAATGTAAAGTTTCTTTGAAATCAGAACCAGCTGCGTTTTTATAAGTTATCTTCTTTTTGCCAAAAGCGGAAAGGAACGAAGTTGAAACGGTTTCCCTTAGAGGCATAAATAATTCCTCAAAAGCTGGCAAGTTTGGCTTTTACCTTAACCGAATTAGCAAAAAAAACCGCTCAAGAAGTAGCTGTATGTTTGGAGTTGGTTGAACTGGGTTGGAATTACATGAAACGCGAGTTTTACATTCAATAGCAACGGCTATTCTTGTTTACTGCCGAATGTTCCAGATCGTTAATAAACCTTATACGATATGGCAACGTTTTTGATTTTAATTTACTTAATATTGCTTCTTTCGACATTAACATTACTACTTTGTATGCAAATCGGCGAATTATCGAACAATTTGGACTCACATCACGTCACTACAGTGACGCAACCGTCGTGTAGTTGTTGGTTCCTGATAGAAGAAACACTGGCAGAAACTATAGTCGTATACGTTCTATTTTAAATCCCGTATTCATTTTGATATTTCCTGGCGTCTTGAAAATTCTGGTCCGATCAATTATAAAATGAAAAATTACTGGACGTAAAAATAGCGCCGCTCGACCCAAAATACAAATCAGACGGGTAATCTCGGCAAAATTTCCAAAAAATATTTACGCTCAAAAATAGAAATATATATATTTTACAGCAGGCATCTCACGAATTAATACGTTGGCACCACATAAACTTTAACAATTAAATTTACAGTTTATCCAGAACTTACTTTATATTGAAAAGTAAACGGAACTTTTCACGAAGAAAACATAATAACTTTCCGCTTAATTTCAGCGAGGCGATTTTCATGTAATCAGTTTTCGAATTGCGCTAGCTTCTGAATAGCCGCGATTGTTAATCTTCAATTAGAGCAAATCGTCACCAATTGAAAGGCTGTCTGCCTAATAGACGTTAATAGAGGTATTAATTATTGATGGTTACACTAAGAACAAACGATACGATATTTAGTTGACTTGAAAAGCATGTCAAAAATCACCAAGTTTAGTAGCCTAAAAAATAAAACACTTGTAACAAATAACCTCTTCAAAAGAGAATCAGGACAATAAAACATCTGTCGGCATACTGAACGATTGCATCAAGACACAATATGGCCCGGGAAAGGCTGCGAGACGCGCAAATTGCAATTATCTGCAAAAACGAACCAATATAAGTTTTTAATATCGCAGCTCAGCATCATTTTAGAGGATAATAACGAAAAAGATTTATAGGCAACTCGAAGCATTGAACTCATACTGATGTGGTAAAAGTCCTAGACGCAGTCTGTTGGAAAATTTAGTGCATCAAATGAAAATAAGTCACTGACAACTCAACTTAGAAGATTTATAAATTACCCGATAAGACGAGACAAAACCAAATTAGTGCTTTTCATTTCGAGAATCGTTTGATGGACATTATTTGTTCTGAAATAACCAAATTTGCATTGTATGAAAATCTGATAGTTTAGCAAGGAAAGCTAATCCACTAAAGAAGATTGCAAACAATTATCACGAGTATGAATTAAGAGCATTTTACAATACAGGAAGAAGTGCGAAGTGACCATATATAAATTTACATTTTTCTCAAAAAATATCCAATAGATACTGCTTACAAGTGGATCCTCACTAAAATCCGACTTGGCGTTTTTGACATAAATGAGCAACTCCTGATAACAAAATCAGGACTACTGAAAAAGTAGAAACTGAAATTCAATTTTTTGCTTAGTATTGGAAAATAAAGTCAGTCAAGTTTTCAATACCAATTCAACAGCTACACCGGAAAAATATGCATTAATGCTTCCATTAAAAATTGATAATTTCTAATTAGCCCGCGTAATAATCCGAATAGTATTTTCAAAAAAAAATGGTTGTGCTTATTTTCAGCAGCGCTTGGAAGCGTCATATTTATTTTGAGAATTAGCGGCATCATGTGTGTAGTGACGTCATATTGATACAGGTGAACTAGGTTTTATTTTTAAGTTGCTATTCGATTTACGGCTTTGGCTCTGTACACGCGAAAATTGGTAAATATCCACCAATTTATCTCTAACAAATTTCCCATTTTCTCCAAGTAATAATGTATCGACGGGTAGTCAGCTATGAAATGAAAACCGGGCTTTATGTAGTATTGTAGCGCTATGTTAACATGAGGAACGGAGCGATAATTCCATATCTCAGTTTATGTAGTGCATCAGCTTCCTGTGTGGAAATGTTCATGCCATATCTCCAGAACATATCAACGTCTATTTAACACAAGAGTAATTAGCTCAACTTCACTAAGGGAAGATGTCTGAAACTAAAGTATCCCGAACTTTCCACTAATTAGCGGATTTTACATTAATTTTCCCAGTGGGTAATTAATATTCGCTCAAAGACTTCAGTTTTCAACCTGTTCTTAAATTGAAAGAAGCGTGATATCAAAGGCTTGAATATAAAATTGTGTTAAAAATATCAACCCTATTCAGGAAAGGAGCATACTTTTTCTTTGATATAATTACGATGTTTATTATTTGGAAAGCTAATTGCTTGCTTTCATAATCCAACCGTAGATTTATTTTTTTATCGGCTTTTATGCTTGAGTGTTTGAGCTTAAGGAAATAACCGCTTTAAGTTAACAGCATGAGTTCAGTTTTCACTTTGACAATTTAGCTGTTACATTTAGTTAAAAATAGCTAGTAGGTACGTAAAAGAGACCGCATTTCTGAAAATGACATACTTAATAGAATGTGTACCAAAATCAACGCAATACTTGCAGTTAATTACCCTTTATTACCCTCAAAAAGGTTAGAGCTAGTAGTTAGCAGTTAGCGTTAGTAAAAACAAATTTCACGTTACAACAACCTATTTTTTATTGAACAATATCTTAAATGTGATAAAAGTTTGGCGGCCACAGTTTATGAAAATTTTATATAAAGTATGGTCGGAATAGTGTTTTAACTTGACTGTGAAGACATTCACTGAAAAAGCGAGAACCCTCTGAGGACGCTAAAGACACTGGTTGTTCACAAACAAGCTCTTCGAATGTCAATATGTTGTTATTGAAAATCCCAGAACATCAATTCAGCGTCGTGGGCAATAATTGAAAATTTCAAGAGCAAAAGGTATGTCTGTTTGCTTACGAAATTCAATTAATACAATAACTGAAGCCCAATGACCATTCATAGCGAATAGAGTTAAACAATAATACTTAATATAAAAACGAAACAGTGTTTTCTATTTCATTCAAATCTTGGGTTAATTTTGGGTGTTCCTTTATCTACACGTTTAAGCGTTCATAGTTCCCTACACAAGTTTGCATGTTCTGATTATATTAGAATACAGGGTGATTCAAAATTGGCGTCATTGCTTTTAAGGGGTGATAGAGGCTCCCTTGGAGAGTACGAGAAAAATATTGAAAATTAACTGATTAATTAATTGAAAAAAGATATTAACAGTTGAAGATCGAATTTCAATTTTATTATTAAGCATTATTTTGAAATTGTTCCATGTTTAATTGGTAGCATATTGGAATACTTAAGCATTCAAAAGGA
>NW_026019016.1:10243398-10243647 GCF_020466585.1 Dendroctonus ponderosae | reverse complement strand
TTATCCGTTTGCTTAAATCTTAGCCAGAAGTTTTTCTCGGCATAAGTGAGGCCTTCAAGCTTCAAGCTTAAAATCTAAAGATCAAACAATCCGCAACACCCATAACAAACAATCTCCTACAGCAACGCTATTTTATTATTCATGGAATAACTCTCGCCTGCGTACCAAACGTGATAGTCCATGGTTTAAAAAAGTGTCAGCTATATAACATGAATAATATATTATTAAATATTGCTTTGTAGAGTCAAG
>NW_026019016.1:10239213-10243329 GCF_020466585.1 Dendroctonus ponderosae | reverse complement strand
GTTTGTAAACAAAAGTAACTTTAAAAGTTGAGGTAAATGTTCCAATCCTGGGTTTTGTAAGATTTTTATATTTAATCAGCTCCATTAATACCGGAATTGGATTCATACTAGAAGATATTGACATAGAAGAATATACTTCATCTTGCTATAATTATTTGCTTGTTAGTTCTACGCTTTACTAGTTGCTGGTCAAAGAAATGTGCCTCTTTTTAGGCCTGGGTAACACTGTGTTGAGTTGCGCTTTTGAGTTGATGCCGCTCTGTGAGTTGGTGAGTTATAATAATTCTTGAAATCAGAAGTTTTAAAGGACATTTTTAATTAATTGAAATTGCGTTGGTTTCGATCATAGCTCGGAAATTGAGCAACAGTTTCGTTTTTAAGTGATTTATTCGCGGTTTTTTTGTTTCATCAATATTTTTAGAAAAACAAAATTAATTCGATTATTAATTTTAGTTTTGGTGTTGTGCGTTAATCACTGCAGCTGAGCGAAATCAGACAAATATAAATGAGAGGTGAGATAACTCAGAGGTGAGATAAGACTCAAAGGTGAGCACGTGACGAAATCAATTTAGATATTCTAATTTGAAGTGATATTCTAATTGAATGTGAGTTATTTAGTAAGTCTTTACACAAAATATCAAACTCAAATTGCTCGAAAGTGTATATAAGTTGAACAAAATGACTACTTCGATTTAATTTAAACTACCATTTCATTTAAAAAATCTAATGCGCTGGATTTGTTTATCTTTGGATGAGAATGCGGGTTTAGTTACGGTTATCATCCAAACGAGTTTGAACGTGAAATTAAATCTCAGAAATATTGCAATGCGAACAGGCACTTTCGACAAAAATAATAAACAAAGTGACATCGAACTGCCAAGCAAGAGCAGAACAATGAATCATCGAAAGGGCGAACATACAAATGATTAAATAATCATGTTCATTCTGTAGTTCGGTGTATTTTTTTCGAAAAGGTGTATGAATATGCAGTTCGCTACCGACAGTGGACGAAATAGGTCGATGATCCTTTGTGTCTTGTGAGTCGCATTCTTATATGGGAAATAGAGAGTCATTGTGGCCCTTATGGCAAGTGCGGTGGTTTGTGAAGGCTAAATGTATGGAAAATGGAGGATAGGGCGCCAGCTTGCAGAAAGCTAAGAAAGCGGTAAGAATGATTTCTAATCTGTAAATCTTTTAGCTTGAACTGAGATTAGTTTTCCTACAAGCAACTAATGTTGTATGGGTTCTTTACAATTCTCTCTTTTTGCTTTGCTGATCTCAAATAAGTTTGGCTTTGGACAGATTTCCTGCTGTATTAAACACATTTTATTCTTTCTTTCTAGGTGGCACTACGSAGCTTTCGGTAAACCATTGCTTTGCYMYATTGGTTGCTATGTACATGCAGAACCTACTTTTAGTCCYATATTCATCAACTGACTCGTAGGGTGGATTTAGTACCGATTGAGCTATTGRTTTTTTCGTAGTTAATKTTTAAACTTTGGGAATMTTTTGGGCCGCTTCGTATTTTTACATCAAGCTCATTCTGWAGCCTGATCTTCCAAAGAACATCTTCWGATATGGARATTTGGGATCCAGTATTCAATACAAGAAGGATCAGCTTACTGATACTGTGGTTCTGATGAAACCATTGATCCTTCACAAGATATTTTTAAACTTTGGGAATATTTTGGGCGTCTTTGTATTTTTACATTAAGTTCACCTGCAGCTTGTCTTCAAAGAACCGTTTCAGATATGCAAAAAAGTCAACAGTTAGTTTTTCCTGTTTTTTTGAATTGCGAAATCGTCTGAAACAGGACGCCTTTAATCGTTTTGAAGGTTTGAARAAATTTTTCAACGTTTCAAACGTTTTCTCGAAAAGAAGACTTTTAGAGCGCACTCTTCTTTACTAAACGCACAACTCCGAACTTGTAGAGTAATTCTCGTTTTTGAAAAAATTATTTTCGAATTTAAGTTCCTTGAATAATTATGCATTGCAGTTGACAACAAGCTGCRTTCTCAAATGCCAAAATAGTGTGAGAAGAGGCAAATCAAATATTCTTCAAACAAGAAGTTTTCCTTTCAGAGCGTTKTTACTAGATGTTGCAAATTGTATGCCATTTKATTATAGTCGATATTCTTCAGYTTTTTATTCCATAATCAAYCAGACTGTTCTTGCTGATATTTCGTGCTTTGATAGCTACCCGCGAAAATGTTTCGTACAGTAATTGGAAATATTGGTTCTACTGGTTCTAGTCATTGTTTGAAAATAGCATTTATAATCTAAACTTTCACCACTATCTTCTAAAATTAAATTTTCATAAATTCTGTGCTCAGGTGTTTCAGCAAATCTAAGTTCTTGTCTACTTCCGGTGTTTCTTCTTTAATACGAAAATATGCTCTTTACATTTTGAGCATTTTTAACATGAAACACTTTTGGCGCTTTGGTTTGCTATAAACTCCTTTCATATAGCTTAGATCCAGAAATATAAAAAAGATTTATTTTATATTTAATTTTAATGTATTCAGATCTTTTATGCTGCTGAACATTTTTTCTTCAGACAGCAGGGTGAATGTGTTGCAGGGAAAAATGCTTATGATCCTTCTGTATTATGTGTCCTTATACTTTTTGATCTTAATTGTATTTTTTCTCGAAAAATCGTTACTTTATACTCGATCTTGTATTTGTTTTGCTCATTCATAGCAATAACACTCTTGACACATTAGAGGCGTAATTTAACCAACCCACAGCGCCGAGTAAAGAAAAGCGTTTTCCCATCCTTCAAAGGTAAGTAAATTCCACATGGAATTCGTTTCCAGAGATCTTAAAAGGACGGAATTTAAACTCGAATAAATGGCACCAATTACCATATAATTTACGTCTCCCGGTAAATATGCTATGTTAAGTTTATTATTAATATTAGACGCGATTCAAGTAATTATAGTAGATATTATTAATATACATTCGGCAAATAATTCCTTTCCATTCGTAAAAGGAATATTTTCCATTAAATATATGATTTCTCTGCACTAGCAAGTAGCTTATTATCTAGTACTAGTACGTATCTACGTTTGCCTCTATCAACAAACCTCAAAAGGTGATCTTCGATAAACCTGTGATAATAAATCAATGTTAAATAGTTTTTTTTGTTTGAATGCTGTAAATTTCCGCGAGGTCTGCCTATACGTACCTATCGATTACACTGAATCCTTGTTAGAAATTGAAGAACAATAATCGTTTATTGTTCTTGGGGAAACTTGAAACACAATTAGCCTGCTAATTGGCACGTGCATAGAGAACGTAATGGGAGCTTATGTTATGTATAGGAAGATTTTACCACTTTCAATGTTAATATTGTTCTAAAGGCAAAACAACACAAACATGTAACCAAAGTACTTGAGATAAATAAAAGTAGGTAGCTAAACACCTTAAATAACTTTGGAAGCTAAATGACAATAATAAGCTGAAAACCTGTCGGATTTCATTATTTCTTATTAAATATTTACGAACATAAAATTATCTGTCTACAGAAATCAACATTTTACAGCAGGAAAATATTGACGTACACAATTATGCTTTGAAAGGTAGGGAAAAATCAAATTATTCCAGATTTACTCCTGGCATTTTATATTCCCTTAACGCTGCTGGATCGTCACATGAATAAAAGAGATATGATAAAAATGAAAATTAAAGATTGGGAGAATGGTATTTTTTATTTTTTCAACGGAAATTACATACTGAAGAATCGAAATACTAAAATGCCAAATCAAATTACCTTGAAATGAAGATAAGGGGCAACAATGTCTTTTCTATTCCATGGCTAAGTACTTTATTCGCATTTAGTTAGATGGTAGGTTTGGATTCATCGCTTCTTAAATTAACATTTAAGTAATAAATCGTAATCTGGACTGGATGTGAGAGAGTTGGGCAAAATTATATAAAAAAAATGTATATTATTAAGTAAATGAAATTTAAATTTCTAAACAATAAATTCTAGTCTTTTCCTCTTGACTTATATTTTAGACAAACTGATGCTTTTTGTAATATTCTAAATGGTAAACAATAAAATTGACTGGAACCCAGGAATTTCTTTTGAATTAAGTTGAAATACAGTCAGG
>NW_026019016.1:10197955-10239113 GCF_020466585.1 Dendroctonus ponderosae | reverse complement strand
CAAAATGTATACTAATTATATTATATTGTAAATTAATAGTAGTTTTGCTGTTGTCTCTTTTCGCTAGTCAGAATCGCCGGTAACCAAGTTCTTCAGCCTATTCGTAATCGACTTGTTTTTCACCCTATTTTTTGGTACTTTTGAGCTTTTTAAAGCGAATATTTCAAATCTGTGGAGTTTGGACCAACTCTATCTTATAGAAACTTTCATAGCGAACAAATTTATAAGTATTTTTTTTTCTTCAAAATGCATGCTTACCGAGTTATATGCGATTGTTTCCGGAGAAAAACACGATTTTCGCATTTTTTTAAACTTTTTTGTTGTTTATGCAAAACGCACACCTTTTCAAGCTGGCGCACCTCGATATTTTTAATCGTTAAACCATTCCCGAGCGATCCAATAGTTATCTAAGTTACGTCACGTTAGATCCATATTTGAAAAATTTCGTCGTAATTCTGGCATTCTGGCATTCTGGCCTATTGGTCAGACGATTCAGAGCAAGGCTTAAAGGTCTTTGCAATGATTCTGGTGATGCCTCTGCATGATGACTTTTGACTTTTTTTGATGAGATGCTAATTAATTAAAACTATACATCTGAGTTTCAAACTGATATATTTTCAATAATATTTAACGTTTCCAAGCACTTACATATGGGATAATTGTAGTAGCGAAACCCAAAACTCCATATTCAGCGATATTTCACAAAAAAAAATATTTTATCTGAAAATATCAACCAATTATAAAAGTTTTAATCATTTTAAGATTTCTGTTGGGAAGACCGAATCATTGAACAACAACTTGAACAATCAGATTTTCCCGAAATATATTATTCCAATCAATTTTGACGATATTTTTAAATTCGGAGTTTAAAACTTCCATAATTACTTCACCGAAGACACCGATGGTGTTAAATAATGTTCAGCAAACTTTTTAATATCTGCGGCATATCTCTCTGCTCAAAAGTTTGGCAATTTGGCTTTGGCTCGGTGATTTTCATTAAATCAGTGATGTTTTCTTGAACAGGTTGAGAGTGCTAAATCATATCAACGATTTATTTCAAAGATATATTTACCGTACATTAGGACCTAACTGATTGTTGTTTTGTCTGAACAAGAAAGTTTTATATTAAATGCGCCTAAAAATCTCTTGTTTAATACACTTTTTAATTGAATAATTATATCATTATGCATGCGTTGTTTTCAACTTGGATAAAATAATATGTATACGCATAAAACAAATGAATATTACTATTTCTGTGAAAAAGCTCAGTAATTGTCTGCTTCATTAAAATTTTTATATGCGCTTATTGGTATTCTCTGTTATATATTTTTAAATTGCTGGGTTTGCCTTGATACTTTATGAATAGCACCAAACATGAGAAAAGTCAATCATGCTTCAATTTCGAATCTCAAAAACTAAATTTGCTATGTTTATACACGCTAAAACTGTTGAAATAAAACCAATGCACTGATTATGCTTTTGATGTTAGTTTGTTTACTTGGTAATAATGTTAATCATTTTTCTTTAAACCAAATTGACCAACTTTCATCAAATTCACTACGACGAACTTACTCGTCTTCTTAAAACCACGTTTCTGTATTTTTAATTCAGTTATCTGTGCCGGAAAAGCAACATGTCTTCTGTATCGATTAAGGAACAGATAGTAAACAAAGTTGCTTTCTTAACTTAATGACTCGGAGTAATTTAAACCATCTTTAGGGGTGTGTAAATGCAGCAATATTGTTGCGAAAACATTGCACGTTTACACACCCTAAATATTTCATTTTAGCAAAAGCAAAATAAGCGATATGTTGAAAATTGCAACGGCGGAAAACATTCAGTATTGAGACTAAAGTAAATGCTTATTTCTTAGGTAGGTGTGGTTCAATTACAATTTTTTTAGGCTCCACAACAGACGCGTCTATTTTAGATCTACAGTAGAATAATATTTCCTATACATATATTTAGGAAATACAGCAATAGTACATACAACGTTTTTATCTTTCAACATTTTGTTGTGGTTGTAAGTTACGTACATAAGCAGAAAAAATGTCATTTTAATTGGCCCCAATATTCATAATATGAAATGTTTTGGTATTTTAATCTTCAGTCACTTTGATATCTTGGGACCGAAGGCAATTAATGAATCCATATTATGTTATTTTTGTCACTGTAGACATTTTTGAGATGCAAACAGTGTGTATCTGCTCCTTTTTTGCCTTATAACTTGTTTCTACTCCTTTGATTTCTTCATTGTTTTCTTGAGTTTCCCATTTTTACGTGTTCTAATTTTACAAAGTAGCATTTGTGGTAAAAATTATAGAATAATAAAAAGCATATAAACTTGATGAAAAATGACCAAAGCGACACGGCACCCGGAAACATTACCATTCTTCTTCGAGGGTGTTCATCATATGCTTAATAGTGCGATTACATCAGTTCTAAACCCATTGACATTTTAAAGTCTCGCTGATTTCCTCTTTTGTCATAAAGCCAGTGACTGAAAACGTCCTGTGTGTGTATGAATTAAAGGCTCGAATCATGTTTTGTGATGCAAACCTATAAATAATGATTACATCTATCTGATAGTCGATCATTGAACTGTAAAACACAATAGTGCAACTGCCTACATTATGGAGCAGGATCATTCACTCGTAGGCACCAGCTTAATACCATGCATGTTGAAATGCAGTAACATTACTCATTTCCGTAAATTTGCCATTTACCGTTCTCGGGCCTACTCATGCAAATGCACTTTTCACAAATCCTGCAGGAAAGTGCACGGAATCCAGTTTCGCTGAATTCGTAAGACCGGCGAAGGAACACCACCCAAGTTTCAAATTCCTGATAATCAGTCAGAATAACGCTTTGTTTCGGATACTTGGTGCCGCAATAAATAAATGGTATGCCGTGTTCTACTGCTCGGTTTTCACGCTTTGGGCTACACAATGTATGGTAGTAGTCAGGCTTTATAAAATTGATAATAAATGGCCATATTTTAAAACTACTATCTTGTCCTAAAAGCTCAGAAACACGCTTTAAAATCAGCCTAACGGCATTATTCTGACTTGTATGGCTCAGTGTTGTTGGCACTATTTGCTATTTTCTAATAATAATCGTGTCAAAATTTGTACAGTATATAGGAATGAAAAAATATAAATACATTTCTAAACATTTTAAAATGTTTAAATACAAGAAACATCTGGCTGAAATAATATACTGTAAAAGAATAATTCATACAAATAGACATGTGGAAGATCGTTATTAACATCGTAAAAAAGGCAAAACTATCTTTTACATAATGTTAGAAGTGTAAACCATTAAACTCACTTCAAATAAAAAGAAGACATTTGCGGGACTAGACTACGGCATATGGAAGGACTTTCAAAAAATGTCGAGGATTTTCAAGAAGTTTCCCATAAATTATTAAAGCAGACGGCACTAGTGTGGGGATGTGTGGTCCACATTGTAATAATTGTAATTGTTAACTGTAATGAAAGTAAGGTTGGTGTCTTTTTGGAAAAGTCGTCAAATTTTTTGCATTGGCATTGGCAAGAAGACGAATTAATTGTATTCGGATTTTCTCCAATCCCCAAATTGAAAAAAAATTCTGTTATTACATAGTAGGTATAAATCATTTTTAATTGTAGTTTTATGTAGTTTATCTAATTAAAATCTAATGTTATCGGGTTTTGTAATTTATTTAAGCGTTTTCATCAATTTTGAGTATATTACTAAAATCAAATTTTACTAATAGACGGCCTTAATTTAATTTATATTTTAAAGACCAAATCTATAAAAAAGTATCTGAACAAAAGAACATAACTTTCCAACCCACAAACCAAGAATAGCCGACTATAGATACCTCAATTACAATATACTTCAGCTTGAAAATCCAATTTATATGCGAGCCTTCTCGACGCTTACCGGCTAATCATAGTTAAGTTTAACCATTAACATTAACTGAAGTTGAAAAGTTTTGCAGTAAATCATATTAAGCAGGTCCACACTGAAATGTTGTTTCCATCAACGTAAAAATAATATTTGTAATAATATAAACAACTGTAAGTTTTTGAAGTTTATAAATATTTTGACTATTGAAAAATGAGATAGTTAGCGGTACATCTTGCGTAAATGTTGACATGGGGTTATGGAAAACGTTGACGAATGGCTTTTTATTAGTGTCTATTAAAAGCATGTTTTTTAAAATACGTCCTTTGGAAAAGTCTCAACTTTTCCAAAGTTTTCTATCCGACAAGAATTATTTTCGTGCGGCATTTCCACATACATTAACCATTCAAATATTAAATATATTTGCTTGTAATGGTTGTTGGAAAGAATATTTTTTTGTTGTAATAGAAATAAACGAATACGAAAATAGTCGTTTTCGATACAAGATACGAAAAAGTGTTGTTTTTCGAACGACGACGGCGTTTGACACACGAGGCGACGTCGAGGGTGTCGAAAAACGAATTTTCGGAAAAATGTCAGTTTTTGACTCACTCTAATAAAAAACTTGATGTAAAACTGTGCCTTTTCTGCAAGTGCCGAGTGTACTCATTCATCAAAGCCCTTTACTGCTCATTATTTTGATTCTGGAAATATCAACAACAAATCTGAATAAATAATTATAATTATAATAAATATGTTTTCTTTTAATAAACTTTAAACATTTTATTAAACGGATAGATTATGTTACGATTTGTTAATGTGCATTTATTTTAAATCCAAATTAAGCACTAAATATATTGTGTTACCTGTAGATTGTTTTCAGCATTGAAGATTAGAAATATCAATAGAATTGCAACTGGGGAACGGAACATTAGAAAAACATTTAAGCTTGTTTGCAAAAACACAAGTCTTTTGCGTTTAGCTATTTAAATTCAATAATTTTTATTTAGGAAAATGCAAAAGAAAAATATGACTAGTTTAATTAAATAATTCAATGATTTTACTAATTCAACATCGTGACAAAATCACCCTTTTTGCCAAATTAAATAGAGTGAAGAAGTCGCTTCCGGCAGCCGATTCTGTGGCGTATACGGCGGCAATATTTACCAATTAAATGTTTGCTATTTTCAAAACTTCTCAATTTACATTATAAATTATAAGCGACATAGTAAACAGCAGTTTGATGTTTGTTATTAAACTTCGGTTTAATATTTTACAATGTGCACGTACACCCCGGTTTCACGAAAACTACCCTGTTTGTATTCAGACCTGCGAAAATATTGGCTTAAAGTCAAAGCAGTTTGCCCGCAAATCAACTAGTTTAGAAAATATATATTTGCAAACAATTTATTCACTATTTATTTATTTAATAATTGACCTAAAATTATGTAAAGAATCAACAATCAAGAATCAATACTGAACCCGCATTTGTAAGTGTGTACTCAAGCTCCGTTTTAGAGCTTTAAAAAGTAACGTTTTTTAGAGCAAACATTTCATCAGTTGCCGATAGATGCGTAAACAGTGAATATCAAAATAATAAAAACCGTAAAAACGTCACAAAATTCGTGCACGAGCAAATCCTAATTTTTTTTCTGCCGGGCTTTTGGCAAATTAAGTTACGCACGACAAAAGTAAACAAAAGCAGACGCCTAGAAAAACCACTTAAAATTCCACAGTTGTTTAGGGTCCCTTTAAACGCACGACCCTATTTTCTATCCCACTAACCTTTGAAAAAGATCCATTAAGGGTGGAATAATATTCGGATGTGTTAGCGGATGGGATTTGCAATTTGCCATTCTACATTCGAATAAAGCTCTGGATCATGATATTGTCTTTGTGAAACTTTAAATTAACATTGGAAGCATGGGAAGGGAATAAGACGTAATTTATACCAATTATGGTTAAGAGTGGAAACAGGTATTTCTGGAGTAAACTTTAAATTTCTCATTAAAATATTCTTCAAAAGCTTGCATAGAATATGCTTTGAAAGACGCACGCTAGTGTTAAGGCAACAGTTAGTAGAATTTTGCAGCACGCGATATTTTGGTTTGAATAATTGGAACATTTTAGTCTGGATGTTTTCCGGAGCACACATCATCTTTATATCCGACGTTTCCTTACTATTTGCGGCAAGCATTGTCAGATATGATACTAAAAATGTATGTCAACGTCTCCTTGAAAATGAAATATGTAGGATAATTTAACATTAAATGATATGCAGAATACCCAGGTTCTACTCTAATGGTTCTATTTGTTTACTTTCAGTTTATTGGTATGTTGGATGTGCCAAGACCGACCAGTAGAGTGGAAATTGTTGCTGCCATGCGTCGAATACGGGTAAGGAAAAAGCCATGAATTTGAAAAGCTTATAAGCAATTATTATTATTTCTCTAATGCTAATTAAGAACTCATTTCTATCACCTTTCACATTAAACATTTTTCATCGATTTGACATTAAATATGTTGCAGCATTGTCTTATTGTGTGCTTACGCCTCTACTTTTGGTTGGTAAACAGATGCATTTTCAATGGCTAATCTCAATTTTGTTGTTTGTAAAGTACTAATTCTCGCATTGCAATACTAATTGCGTGGCACTGTTGATTTAACTCTTTAACGGCTACTGTGTTAAAAACACTGCTTTGATGCATTATACTGTGTATTTTCTTGCATAAAAGCTCAATGTTTAAGAAGTTTCTTGCAAACTTTCTATTCTGTCCTTAAACAGTAATTCTTCTAACTGTATCGCTAATTTTTAAATGTTTTTTTTCAGTACGAGTTTAAAGCCAAAGGCATCAAAAAGAAAAAGGTGACCGTTGAAGTATCAATTGAGGGCGTGAAAGTCACACTTAGGAAAAAGAAGAAGGTAAGCTTTTTTATATTTGAATTTCTGACCATGTGTGACATAATTTGAAACCACTTAGTCATAAAATTGACGCCGCATCGACTTCCGATGATTCGAAGTATATCTATGTAAATATTGGCTTATTTTGCCTTTAACGTGATGATGATGATGATGATCATGATGGTGATATTATAATTAATCTGGCAAAAACGATAATGTATAAGTAATAATCATTTAAATCAAAACATGTAAGCTTACAATTAAAATAAATCGCGTATTGACGGATCTGGCGTAGAAATTCCTAAACAGATCATTATTTGTTTTTGGAAAAGAAAAGTGGTATTTACAGCAGATCACCTCATTAACTGGAGATATTATCAAATAATTTTCTAAAAGTTTTTAGATTTGACAGCAAGCCATGTGCAAGGTAAACTTTTAGTCTATTTGCAATTATTTTTTCACGGAACTCGATACTTTGACCTAGGTGATTTTGAGTTTGAAACCTATTTTCTCTCAAGGTGTATTAACTGTTTCAGACATTGTGTCTATATAGAAAGTTCCATGTTTTGAATTTCTCCGTCATTAATGAAATACTAGATTTCTAGATTTTTTTAAATACAGATCAGCCTTTTAAAATTTTCCTTGATTTTGTGTTTGCAGAGGAAACATTGGACGGATGACAAATCCATGCTTCTCCACCATCCGATCTATCGGATATTCTACGTTTCGCACGACTCCCAGGACCTTAAAATATTTAGTTATATTGCCAGAGATGGTGCTTCCAATGTGTTCAAGTGTGCGGTATTTAAAGCTCATAAAAAGGTAAGCGTGTTACTATGTGGCAGTACAAATATTGTATATTATCCTTTTGGCTTATTTTGTGTTAATACCTGATATTAGTTGAATTCGTAAATGGAAAATCGACGTTCGATTCTCTATTTAACCAAATTGCACTTTTTTAGAATTGAAAATTCCATTAGGGGCTACGTACAAACTCTCGTTTAATCCACCGGGCAACAATCGCTAAAATTTCCAGTCGACTTCCTTTATTCAGTCGAATGGCTCTAGTTTCTAATCGAAAAAACATATAATTATTGAATTGCCGGTTTTCCTGCGCTATAGTGAACAGCACGTATTATTTGAGTGATCGTTTTTATACTCAGCTAATTGATGTTATTAATAATTCGCATCAAAGTAGAAATGAAGCTTTATTAAACGACTCAGTCGAGAGATATTCACATTGGCACGACAAAAATCAAAGTAAACAACCGCTGAATTCGTTTTCCGAATATCGAAATGGGAACTATCCAGATGGCTTTGTAAATCAACATTGGTGTAAAATCTTCATATAAAAAAAGTACACCGAAATTGTAGTTAAACAGGAACCAGGAACAAGATTTTGTATTTTAAAATAATTTTATGTATGTGCATTGTGAATTTATCCGAGCGCCTTTGAAGCATGGGAACTAAGATTTATATTGTCGCGGCTGATTTTTGTCAAACATAGAACAATACACAATACACGTAAGTTACGTAAATTTTATAAAAAATATTTTTTCATGATTCTCAAACTTGACACATTTTCCTTTTAAACAATTATATTTAACTCAAAGTGAAATTTTCGGCAAGTGTTTTATATTTAATAGTTACCATATTTAATAGTTACCTAACTCCCTTTTTTAGTTAATCTTTTGAAAGGAATTTTGCTGTTTAAACGCTTATACACGACTAGGTGTAAGATTCTATATTACGTTTTGTATTTCCTGTTTTATATTTTACATATTATACAGGAAGCTGATTCGCTTCCAGTCCGTATCAACAAAGCGTGGAATACTTACTAACATTTTCCCGACAATTCGAGATTTCTTATTGTTACACTGAATAGCCGGAGGGGAAACTTTAGTTAGACCACACAATATTTAGAGAATCTTCCCTATTTTTCAATTTGTATCTGTGCAAAATGTAAAGGTTTTCTTTAAATTATCGAGTTTTCCTGCGTCATACTGCCTCGATGGTGTAGAGCATGTTTTAAGTTTCTTAAGTGGTAAATGTCTTTATACTTGCATGTCGTTGGCGGTTTAGACGTGAAACCAATAAAAATCTACCGGCATCATTCTTCTTTTGATAATAATTGAATGTCTAAAACAAATAAGCAAACGAAAACTCGGTAACGTTGCCCTTTCTCCACGATTTTGGAGACACAAGTTTGTCACTTTTTAAATGTTTCAAACATTTCATCCAAGTACAGTGTTGTGCTGCTGTAAATTACATAATTACATGTTAAAACCGTTGGTAATCAAGTCACCGTTGTATCTGCAAGAGCAACCTATTTTTACTAATGATAATTTTATTAATGGTGTATATATTTAGTGCATTAATTACAAGTATATCCACTATGCAACGGAATTAACTCAGTTGATTTGTGCAGATCAGTCAGCTTAATTTGTTCTATCGTAAACTTAAAGACGTTTCAAGGAAGTAGTTTCAGAAACCAACTTTTCATGTGGGAATAACACCTTTTCGACTATTCCTTGCTCCGTATTTTATACAGGCGATTTTAAAATACCGTTCTAGCTCTTTAAATATTTGAAATGCAATGTTTACGTTTCGTAAGTAGTACCATCAAGGATTTGGCTTACTTTTTACTTATAATTTAAATGAACGTTAAACACCTGAACAACATAATGGATTCAATTTGCCAGTTCTAGTTCCCCAAAATCCGAATTTAAATATAGTTCCGGGAAAAATCTACATAAAATTAGACAACTTTTTGCGAAAAACCTCAAGTGCTTTACATATTTTTACATTGTGCTCATTAGATTAATTTTAACCGGGTGAAAGTAAACACTTTAAACCGGCTGACTTATTACATATTAGGTTTCTGCATATTTTTTCACTTGCCAGGTGCGAACTCATCAATTTTACAGCCTAATTAAATGGATATATTGCAGTGTACCTATACAGATCTGCTTGTCAAAATATTTGGTTAACTTTCCTGCTATAAAAAAGGAAAAACATGTATCTATTGATTTACCGCTTTTACGTGCAAACGGTCATTAATTTTCGGAATTCTTCCCTACTAAATAAGCCCATGACTTTGCCAACTATTTTTTGAATACTAGGAAATGCTAAATCATTATGATAGATTTACTTTTGATTATCTTGCTCTCAAGTAGCTGTTGTTTCCGCTGCTAGTTTTAACGTAATCTAGAAAGTATTAACATTTTTTGACATCTATAAAACTTTTCGAAACTCAGGAGATTTAGCAGGCTATTTGTATCTAATATCAATTGATTATTGAAAATGACTGCTTGCCAAAAGCTTGCACAGGCTTTTCGAGACATTATAAATGCCAACAGACAAGTAACAAGAGTATTAGTGATAATTTGAAAAATATCAATATCGTGTGTGGTCCCCGAAAATATACATAAATGCAATACTTTACTCATTTCCACTCACTATACTTATACACAGTTAATTTAATCTTCTGTGCGGTTGCATGTTTCACTGAAACTTAATGCAAATGTAGAACAACAAATCCCAAATTTAAATAATGTCGTCTGCCTACCCTAAGTGGGTAATTAATGTTTACGGGCATTTTAAACGGTTGTTAAAGTGTTGCTACTTATTAAGAGAGATAACAACCAATTTTTAATGAATAATATTGGTTACAACCCATAAAATCATAACGGAAGTTTATCGTTGACAGATGATGGGTCCTCAAATTCCTTATTAAAGTTTGATTATTTCTGAAGCTGAAGTTTGCACGAAGCAATTAGTAACGGCGCATAAAATTGCAAGCCCTCATTATTTTTCCCTATTAATAATTTGCTGACTTGAACGAACCTTCACTATTTGAAGCCACTAAAAGAATATTTATTAACTTGATATTGATCAGCAATTAAGCCAACGACTACTAATATATATTATATTAGTAGTCGTTGAATTAAGCGCAACAAGTTAAAAAAGATGCTAATAACATTTGGGCTTTCTTTGCACATTCTGAGAAGCATTTTATTTTTTCGAAGCATTTAAGTTTTGTAAAGTCCTATTTAGTCAATTAAAATTGGCAATTGAACCGAATTGGAATTATTTAATTAAATCATATTAACGGTTATCGGGCTTTCTTTGCAGGTCAGGAACGCATGAAATATGCACTTTAAGACTCAACATCAATATTCTTCTATTCTCTGATCTTCGTACACATATTTGACCTTGTACTTTGCCAATTTTCATCAGTTTATTCTTTTTATATCCCAAATTTTCAAGACATATATATTGCGTCGCTCTAACTCGTTTACGCCTCTACTATGCGAATATTTGAAATTGTTTTAATTTAATATTGATCATTGATACAAAAATGTCAAATTACAAACTAATGGACCAAACATTTAAATTTTGCCATACAATCGAGATATGTTTTAAATTATTGCCTTTGAATACAGACGTGCTTTTGTCGATTTAAAAGCTGGACAATGCCGGTCGAAATAAATTACAAAATATTATATGGGTCTCGTCCAAAACAATATTTCTGGAAATTCAATTTTAAGCACTAAATTAATTAGTGCCCGTATGCCAGACAAAGCTTCGCGTAGTTTTGTTAGTTATATTAGTGTGTTACTATTTGCTTTCCGGGCAAAACTATTGAGGACATTTTGAGTATTTACGGTTGCTTAATTTTCTGGCTTTTCTAATAATGTTGAATTCATTTGCGAATTTTGCAACTTTACGTGCACTGTAATAGATAGTGAATCAATAAGTTTACTAAAGTTAAATAAATTCAGCTCCAACATATATGTTTTATTAAAATACAGTATTTTTATATGTTCAACTTTGCTGAAAGTTTTATGACCCCTAGGATTACCGATGATTTAAACTCAGTCTTATGTATCGTTTGTGCCACTCCTAAACATATACCGTTACTTACACGTTTTTCGCACCTATTTGAGCCTCGTTTCCAGAAACCCTGATGATGGCTTAATCGCCGAAAGCGACTGGTCAAATATTAGATAGATACACGCTTGAACCGTATACCTCATTTTGATACTTTTTGATAGACATTGATACACAGCTGAATATTTACACATTTTTGTAGCAATCTGCTCTGCGAGTAAACTTGTGAATAAAAATGTGGTGTGGTGATGTGATTAAAAAATAATAATTTTTAACTTAGTTATGACAGAAAAAATCTTATAAAAAGGTTACATTTTCACATAATATCAATTAAAAATCCCTGCTGCGATTTTCGATAAGTAATTAGCACTCAATCAGTTAAGTAAATTTTGAAATATTTAATATCGAAAGCCTTTGATACATCCACTGGCAATTGTTTACCACGTAGGTACGTGCGACTAAAATAACCTATAATTTTTCTATAGCCTGAACCTCTTAATTCTAAAGAAAAAATTGGCCGGTTTATTTTCCTTAGAGGCAGCAGATGTTATGTGCTGATTTCGTATAGGCAATTTTAATGGAACATTTATATATTTCGAACGCATAAATAAACTACTTGTCGATCATTTTTTTAAATAATTTTTGAGTATTTTTACCTAAACGCCTGTCCACTTAAAAAAAACAAATAATAAGCAGAGCTGCTTTTAATATTCTATGATAATAAACAGAATCCTTTTAAAAATATGGATTTTTCGCTCGTACACTGCATTGTTTCATCATAAAACATGATTTTTTCATGTCAGCTTTTAACTTTCGGTCTTCATTATTTATTTTACTTGATAATTAAACCTTCATATTATTTATAAACTAAATAACTCAACTTTGCATTAGCGTGATTACCCGTTTTATATGAAATTTGTTGTGTTTTACAAGCGAGTACAACGTATTGTCTCAAAGGTGAAAAGTATGATCATTCATCACCTGGCTAAATTTGTCAAGCTGGACTTGTTTTTGTTGGACGAGACGCCGTGAAAAAAAAGTAATTTAAATTGCCAAACCAAGGCGAGCTTTTAAAGCTTTGTTTGCTTTATATTAGAGCACGTACAGAAAATATTTTTGCAAGGTAAAGAATCCTCTAATAAAAATTAAGCTGTTTGAGTTTTTTGTGTAAATCTCTTCTTTTTTTTAAATGCGGTTTTACATATTTTTTGTTTGCTCTAAGGCTCTTGATAATATCAGATTACAACTGAATTGACATAAATAGTAAGATGAGTTGGGCGTTCTGAAATAGCTCAAAAATCTTCAAATTTCTTTATAGATGATTTTCCTAAGTGTATAAAGCAGCAATAGTCGTATTGAAATCCATTCACTTACTGAAACTCGACCTCAACTTCGTTTATTTATTCTTCAAAGAATTTCCAGTGTAGAAAAAGTTCATTTCATCACTCGTTTGTTCGGTACATTCAATAAACACTTCAAACGCCTTGTGTTTCTACTGAAATACATGGTTTTTTCGAAAAAACAACACTTTTGTCTAATTGAGAAAATCGGTTAAAAAACTGTTTGTTTTTTGAAAAAATATTTGTGGGAACAACTGTTTTTTTATTAGAACCCAAAGCACTAATTTTGATTATAGATTTGAATTTTTTTTCTTTTATTGTGCTGCTTATATGTTCTATATTTTTGTTTATTAGCTTAGGTTGCCAATTGAAATCGAGCTGCAAGGTTACATTTTGCTGAACAAATTATGAAAACAAAAGGATATGGCGAAAGTGCCACAAATTTTGGCATCTTGCCCAATTTGTTTAAAAAAAATTATGATGTAGGTTTTTTAATGCTACTTCTTTAAGCTGGTCAAACTAAAAATGGAAATAAATTTACGAAAACCTCTAAACCCCTAGATGAATAGGGTATTAACCTGCACAGGTCCACGCAAGATTAACGACGAGCAATAAATCCAACAACGCAAGTTGAATCTTGACATAAAATGTTCCCCCGAAAATCCACGAAACATTCGGAATAATGCCATAAACACGTCAAATACTATAAATAATTCGAAAATTCAGTGCTGGAGGTGCGATTTTCGCGAGTGACCGCTTCAACTTTTGTTTCCAAACAGTTTCACGATTCGATGGCTTAATCAGTGTGCTCGTTATAGTCGTTGAATCCAATTCCTCGTTTCATGTAAAACCGATTTGTGTTGTTTTGTGACTTAGTTGAAAATGTGGACAAAACTGATAAATGGCAAACCGTTTCTCTCAAAAGTGTGATGAAACTTAGTGTGCTTTTATGTGTCCGAATATTTAAATAGTGCTCGAAGCTGAAACCGTTTATTATGCTGGTTATTTTGCAAAACACAGTTAGAGGAAGTTTTTAAAGGTTTTTTTGATACTCAGGAATTAGGGCGAAATCGGATTCACTAAGCTGCAGATTTTTAATTTTTTTAGCTGATTAATCATTATGCCATGGAAATATTTGTATGCAACGAGCTCAGAACTCATATATAATGCATGCACTGCATTTTGCTCATGTATAAATTCCAGATTACCATCAAACTCTTCAAAACTTCATTCCCAAATAAAAATTTAAGTTTAATGATAAAGAACATGCACAAAAGTTTATTTTGGGCTCGACTTAAGCTTGCTACCTTTATTTTATTCATAGCCAAGGAATTTGACCTGTAATTAAAGTTTTGGCGCCAATATAACGGAGGCAAAACAATGATTTATTCCAGACTTGGAATTCCAGAACTTGTACGATAGTTATTTATGTGTGCACTTTTGGAGAATTATATCCTATATTTATATCTTTGAGTGGGTTCAAATGCGATTAAACATATGGGAACTACTACAGAATAAAAAGTAGCTATTAAGCAAGAAAACAGACTGCAAACGTACCTACTTTAAGTAAAAATTGTAAATTTCAAATTGAGGTTTTATTGGCGATTTTTTGTTTGTTTGATTTGTTTGAAGAAAAATATTAATTATCTTATATAAACATGTTCATTTCGATTATTACTCTATTATGTAGTCGTAAAGCTGGGTAATGATAACTCATAAACATAAATTGCTATTAGTTGCATTCGATTGTATCGCAGTCTTTGAAGTTATTTTAGTATATCCGTTAAAATCACCAGTGCAAATACCCAAGTTGCAAAACATATAATTTTCCAATGGTATTGCTTTGATAGTGAGCTAATAGCTCTTTTAAATTAGACACTAATAACGTTTAATTCAAAATATTTTTAAAATTTTTAATCATGATAACAGCAATCATTAATTTATGTGCCTTGATTTACGCTCGAAGCAACTGAAAGATCGGTTAAGAATATTTAAGTACAATTGTTTCAAATTCACTTAATTCCGGAAAATCAACGGCAAAGTGACCTTTGCAAAATTAAGTCCGAGGACTTCGAATAATGTAAATATCGACCATATGGCGAATGCCAGTACATACGTTTCAAACGTCATCAATTTATTCACGTGTTCTTTAAACATACATCCATGGACTGAAGTAGGTATACCATCATTCACCGCTGAATAAATTCTATACGAAAACTTGTTCTGCATTAATTTTTTGGTTGATTTTATCTGTCACAATCTTACATTATAGGATCTCGGTCGATAAGACTTTTCACCCAAAACAAAGTAAAAAGTTACTTACTTACTACACAGAAATTTTGTCTGAAATAATCAAACCGAAAGTTTGCTTTAACGTTATTTTACTAGAATGTTTGCATCCATGGACTAAAGTAGTGCCAAAAAACAATTAGCGCAAATGTTAATTTTAAATTCAAGGATCAACATTTTAAGCCAAGCCTAAGCAAATCTGACGGAATGTTCTTGAATAAATCTTTTACCGAAATTTTATTTGCATATATTTCCATTTGAAACCTACATAGAGTTGGTTGAAGCAATTCAGATAAATGCACTTGCTCATATTTCCATTTTCCTATGAATAGAATTACAAGATTTTATTGCGTTTTAATGTTTATGATTACCTCGTAATAAATGAAAAACTATAAAGAACTGATGAAACACAACGACAAACCATATTTTCAAGCGAATAAAATTCCGTTGCAAGCGTGTTAAATTTCATATTTTTTGTAATATTTTTTCGATTGAAACCCAATGGGCATCATACAACATATAACATTTATTTTTCTAGTTATCAAACCATAATGTTAACCTCATTACTGACGGATATTACCAATTAATCTGGGGGAAAGTGCAATAATCAATCAAGTGGGATTTTTTAAATTTCCAAAGTGACATATCCGGAGTGAAGAACTTGTTTTATGTTTGTTTATTATATCAAAATGGTGTTCAACTTGACAAGCTGTACATTACTTATAAAATAACAAACCAGAAATTTCTTGGTGACAAAAAATAATTGTCGTGTAACGCCGCTTTTTCCGAAACCGTTTTTAATGGAAAATAGCTTTTTTTCTCGGAACTCAATAAGGATATTTGCAAAATAACCCAAAAATGTACTTTCATTATTCCATTTTTTGAGAGTGTTTACGACCGATTGACTTGATTTTAAAAACCTTATTTTGGCCGAAAGATATATTGGTTAAATTTGTGCAAACCTTTTAAAAACCTCCTTTATAACGAAAATAAACATTGCATAAAAAACGGACCTTTTCATAAAATCAAACAAACAATCCTTCTAGAATATGAATCATATAAAAGTAAAGACATTATGTTAGCTACCCCACCAACATGAGTAACAAAAAGCAACTAAATGAGTTGAACATGACCAAGTTAAGACATTCCAGCCTAGATTTAGCAGATCCCGAGCTGAAAAAGAAACACAGCGATGTATTATCAAGGGCGAAGCACAAACTTTTAAACCTAAGTGATGCCTTGAAGCACAGAAAAGCCGAAGAGAACCAGGAAAAACCGTTGTCGAAGAGCATGACCCAATGCACGTTGGATTACTTTTTCAAACATTCCCAGAATAGAGACGAAGATACTAGGGATGAAATGTATCAGAAGCCTGGTAAGAATTAGCTGAAAATGGACTTAGAATTCTGAATATTGAAGACTTTGTGTAGTCATTTGGCAACTGTTTGTCGGCAAGCTATTGGCAGTTATTTCTGAAAATTATTTTGCATAATTGAATGAAGCGATAGGCAGTCGAAGTGTTGCGAAAAGTTTCAATCTGATACAGAAAATATTAAATACCTGAATTAAAAAGTATTATGTTCCATATTTGTCTAATTGTTACTTTATATGTAGAATGTTCATTTTTACAAAATGTCTCTAAAATCTTGAGAAATATTATGCCACATGTTGTCACTTTCTTAATAGACGATACAAATTATTGAAGAGATGAATACAGAAATACGTAAAAAAAGGCAGCTCAAATGATTTACTGTTAAAGTTTTAGCTTTTGAAATATTCGTTAGCGTTTCTTAAGATTTAAGTGCTTCTACAAAACAGCCAATGGAAAATTACTAACTGGATAGGAGTTAATCAGAGGACTAAATAATGAAACTTGTTATACTAAAACATGTTTTACTAAGGGACTTATCTTGCAATAAAATATTTTAAACTTTCTGTCAAAAAATATAGGAATTGCCATTAATCTGGCCAAGATTAGAAAACTTGCATTTCGTAATAAGACACTTCACAAATAACTGCAAAATAACTTATAGTTAATACACATTAGTTTAAACAGACATAAAAAAATTAGGAATGTTTACTATTACCAGGTACCAAGTGTTTATTACAAAAACAAACATCCGTGGGATCTTATCCTGAAATAAAGATCTCATCGTTTGACAACGAGTTGGATAATGAAAATGAGGTGTTTTATCCAATAAGCAGACTGAGGCCAGCAACTGTTTGTGTGGACCGGCCGAGTGTTGATAGACGAAGCGACGCCGAAGCTCTAGCATTAGAGCGTCCAAGAAAGAAGCTGAGCTTCAAGGAACCAGAAGTGGATACAAAAAATTCAAGACACACAGAAAAGCAAAAGAACGGCCATCATAATGAACACTCGACTAATAAAATGAAATTCAATAATCACTCCTTTGGGGAAACCTTAAAGAACAAAGCCGTAGCTAATAAGCAGGAAGATTCACGGGGGCGAATTCAGACAAACTTTCAAAATACTTTGAAGTCTTGTGAACGGATTCTGAAACATCCCAAGCCGAACGGGGCAAAAACTGCGCCTAACGAGAACATTGATAAGACGTTTACGTTGGGGAAAGGGATTCAAAGTATTGCCGGATTAGGATTAAGTGTAGTGACTAATGGAGTGCAGCGGACACCTAGTTTTGAGGATTCCGATTTAGAGGTAGGATTTCGGTTGACAAATGACTGAACAAAAGAAGGCGGCTTTCAAGTTTGAGCCCCATTTGGCGAATTTAATTCCCCAATTATAAGGTGGAATAAATGCGAAGTTCTTTATTTCCAAAATAAATGCATCTAATATAGTTAGTTGTATATATTAAAGTTTTTAAATTATATATGTGGATTAAAATTTTCAAAATTGTGTGTGATTTTTCGTAAAAATATCATGGTGTCTGTTTATTTCAGAGTCAAGCGATGCGAGTTGTCCGGACTGTTGGACAAGCGTTCGAAGTGTGCCATAAATTGTCGATAGGAGCGCCAGAAGACAATTTCGACGATGAACAGGACACGACCTTAACACAAGACTTACTCAGTGATCGGCTTAGTGATGTAGCTAGTGATAAACCCAAAAAAGGTAAGTACTCTTAATGCAAAAGAAAGCCGCCGAAGGAGAATTGTTGTGTTTTTAAAGCTCTCCACCAGCTGGAAACTTCTGTTATGAACCAAGTTAAAAGTCGGTTAGACGATATTCGTTTTAGTTTGTTTGTAGAGTTTTGTAAGAAATTTCAATTAGTTTAGATTTCAGTCAAGCAGTAACTTTATTTTTTACATAGTTGCTGTTTGACTAATTTAGACGGGTTTTTAACGATTTGAGTCTGGAAAATTTAAATATATGCTTTAAAAACATACATAATATTAGAAATTTAAGCATGGCTTTATTGTAGCAAAGTTAGAAAGCCTTAATCCTAGATACACACAGAATGAGTCGAGGATCAATTTTTAGGCACTGGGCACTGTAGTATGGGGCTTAGGTAAATAGTAGAAATAAGTAAAAGTAGCTCTGCTTCGCATTAAAACTGGAAGGATGGAAACTATTTAGTCCACGCACTATCTTAACATATCCCAAAAATCCCACACTGGATACCTAAATAGCTTATTTTTTCAAAATACTTAATTTTAAAGTTTACTATACTGCATCTGTTAATAATAAAAATATTTTCAATTAATATTGATATGCAATACAGACGAAGTGCTGAAGCATATTTTGTTGTAAAAATTTTCCCGAAATCCGCATCTTTACCTGATGCGCTGTGATATGTTTGTCGGGATTAATTATTATGCTTTAAATTTATTCGCGTCATTTCCGAGTTACTATATAGATGATTTAAATTGAACAGTCTATGAAAAGATGAGGTATTCTGATATGTACTGTTTTCCACGTATCAATAAAAATAATAATTTATGTCAATGTGGCATTGGTTTACGTTCTGTTCTAGCTGGCCATCACTGCACTTTTGAACTCAAATTTTTCAGTTATTAATTCGAGGCAAAATTAGCGAAAAGGGACGCGCAAGGCAAAGAAAGATTATACTTACTTGAACAGATTTATGTTCAAACAGAGCTTTTCGCTTAGAGTTCATTAAGTTAGGACCCGGTTTGAAAAGAAAGCAGATGCGATCATATTTTTGAAATAGTGGCCGGCCAAAAGATCCCGCACGTTTCCATAAATCCTGGCTGTAAATTTGGGAGCTTTCAGGATGTTGCACCGAATAGTACACATCTGGAAATAAAAATAACGTTGGGATCTGGCGACCTGGAATATCATTTAGCACGGGTTCAACTACGAGTTGTTTCACGCATTAGTTGGTAGCAAAAAATACAATTCAAATTAAATGTAATAGTTGTGTTTAGAAAAGTCATCGGATGTTTAATCTAGCATCTAGGATCCAGCCAAACTTGTTTGATTGATTGAATTTTGTAAATCAGTTGGAAAATTACGAGTATTCCGATCTAGGAAGCGAAAAATACTCAGTGAAGAAAAATAAAATTTATTGATATTGGTGCAAACTGCCTGAAATATTGAAATACCATTTTACACAGGTTAGAAGTTAATAGCAAATCAACTCAACTCTCTCCCACCCGCGATGGAAGATTTTGTCATTAAAATGATGATTACTATATTTTGATTAAGTTCAACTACTCCTAGATAGGAAACTATACTTTACTTTTACTTCAACAAAATATATTCGTTGCATTTATTGTAATAATTTTATAAATATTTTGATAAAAACACCAACTTCAAATTATTATATGTACACTGTCCAGTTTCGTTTTAAGGTGAAAATATGTATTCGAATACTAAATATGCACTCTTGAAACTAAACGAAGTAATCAGTATTCCTTCGATTCTTCATAAATTTCGAGTCATTATCATTTACCTATTGGAATTGAGGCTTCCTCCATAGGTACTATGCTTATTACAAAAGGCAATATTTGGTTAAACTACTTTCAGTTTAGCATATATATCGGGTAGGATTATTACTTCCATCATTACTTCCATTGTTTGGATTATTTGTCGGAAAGGAAGTTATAAACTATTTTTACAGCTCAGCTTTTAATATCTTTGCATTATCTAGAGATCATAAATTTTACATTGACGTGAGCATTGAGTTTTGGCAGTGACTAGCTGAGTGACTGTCTCTATTTGACTGTTTCCATAAGCTTTAAATAAAATCCCGATGTTTGTATTGTTATTTTATGTAATTTTGCTGACCGAGACATTTAGACAAATTGGAAAAGTTAGTTGCTTTAATGTACTTTCACGGTTTCGTGTTGTCCTTCGAGAATCTCTATCTCGGAATAGTTTTCTATTAGCGATATGTCCTTTGCTTATTTGATTTTTTGTTTCTGTTAATGTGGTCCCTATTCGCTTGTTATCCTTGTTGTATTATTGTTGTATTTCTTTCTTGTTGTCTGTTCAATTGTAATGTAATCCAATTGTCCTCTTCAATATTATTCAGTTGCGCCTATATTGTTTGTGGCGACTTTTTATTCTCATAATGAATACCCTCACATAAAATACAGGTAAATAGTTTTCAAATGTTTATATTCTTGCTTTCAGTTCGTAGTTTTGTACTTAACTAAACCAGTGTTAAAGTTAAATCGCTAGTTTTCTATACCTGAATTTCTTATACAAAAAGCTGCACAACTTCCATCTGCAAGTAAGTGTCGCGAGCATTATCATACAGCGCACTATAGATAGAGGTTGAAAGAAACCCACTCTGAAACTTTAGAACAGATAAACACAGACAGGTTTATGCCATTAACTCTTTTTGTTAACTAAACATTTGCACCAATATGCGCATGGAAAAAAGATCTGAGGAACTTTTCCCGGAAAAATTTTTACTTAATTAACTTGAGCGAAAATAAAGAACTTTTCATCAGTTCCACGTTTCACCAGATTTAATTTTCACCTGAAACCGTAATGTAAGCAAATAATTACTTATACATTTTTTCCAGTTTTTTGATGATAACCGAATTACCTAACTGTTCGTAAATATATTCGCAGTTCAAAACGCATCACGTCACTCATTTGATTTAATTCATTGTAAATAAATCTGGAGGGAGTTTGGAATTTTTAAATGGGTTTACGACTCTGTCTGCTCCAAATAGACTATTAAATGGCTATAAATGTAAGAAGGTAACAATAAATGTTCCTATTTTCTAAAGGTTTTACTGCCCAGAAACGGCAATTTTAAGTGGACAATTATAATTTAATGGTTTCAATATAATTCGGGTTTGCTTTGATTTTTCTTATGGTTGCCTTTCGTGGAAAACGACCTATTTATCGTTATAAATTTGAATATTTTAATCTGTAGACAAGAATTATATTTTCGGAAAACGTTTCGGTTTAATTTGAGTCACTGAACTCTTAATATTATTTGCGATAGAATAAATCAGTTTTCAGTATGTGAAGGCTAGTATACCGTACCTGAATTTAAAAAAGTATTTTTTTTACGAAATACTGTATAAATTATATTTTTATGCATCCGGTATGAAAGACTATCATGTAATTTAATCAAAGCCCTTTAGAGCTTTCAGTAAAATGAAAACGAAAAGTGGAAAGCTGGAAAATTTAGATTAATCTAAAGAAATCGAACATTAGAAGCACCATTGCCTGCGGCGAAGTTTGAGATAGAATTGATTTGGAAGCAGATACTTTATCACTCTGATCTTGTCTGGCGAGTTATTTGGAGCTCAGAAAAGCGAATTTCCGCTACCGATTCGAGAACATGTTTTTTGAATATTCCTATCTAAAGCCTTGTGATAAACACTGACCAAAGAACTTCACCGTTTCAGTGTTCGACAAAGCAGAGCTATTTAGCCGTTGTAATTAGTGATTCACCGTTTCTAGATGGAGTAATAAACTTCTGGAAGTTCATTGTTTTCAAAAGATGACCTTCAATAAGACGTGACTTTTTTCGTCAAGAAATCTAAACACGAAACGATTATATACTTGAAATAAAATATTCAACAATATGAAATTTAATTTCAAGAGTGTGAACGGCAAGATCTTTAAATTTGCCCTAAGCGAGTTTAGTTGCTATAAAACTGCGACGATTTCGCTTAGAAGCTCTCCCGGTTATCATTTATGAGGTGCTGGGCAACAAACGGTGCTGCATATATTTTTAAGCAGTAATAAATTCAGAGACATCTCCAACACTAAGCTGTACGTTGCAATAAATATTTTATGCCACCTTTGAAAATTCATCTGTTTATTATCATATCATCCCACACTAATTATAGTAAGTGCTCCAAATTCAACAAACATTTGAGGACTTAAACTTGTATTTACAATTTTCGAATGTACTCAAGATGGATACCTATTTTGGCTTGACGACTAGTAGCTGGAAACAAATAAATATCAGAAAGAGCTCTGTTTGTAACTGTTTACCTTTTAGCCCATCAGAAACAAAAAAAACTAAAGCGCGATCGCTTGTTTAAAAACAACTGCGGGTTTTACTAGAGCAAAGCGAGGGTCCTCTTTCCATTCATAAATAAAACGGTTGTTGTTTCGATAGATGGTGGAAGCTGAGCAAATCCATTAGCTTTCCATTTTCAATCATTTAATCAATAGAATAAACAGTAAATGGAGTTTGATAAATTGGAAGATTATTTTATTTTGATTACGGGATTTGCTTTGCAGTCCGATCGGATTCTGGCAACGTTGATTTGTCGACTGCGAGCACGCTAGAGAAAAATTTGGAATCGGTTTGTTTTGACTGGCACCAGTTTCCATATCGCATAATGTCTAAATGCAACATTTGTATGCACAGCTTTGAGAATAGAATTGAAATGTACAGCGCACCGCAATCATTCTAACTTAATAACATTTGCATTCAGTGAAATTATTTTATGTTCAGAAATAAGCGATAGAGTGTACTATCCAGTTTTTGCTAGAGTAATAGTAAAATAAATTAAAAAAATTAAGTAAGACAGTCTACTTATTTCTGCTTGGTGTATTCCTAGCTAGCATTTATAACAAGAGAAATCCCATACTTTTACCTTTCTGTACATATCATATTAACCTTGTTTATGCCGCCTAGGTAAAGACCTAGGCGAACTGACTCATCGATTTAGTCAACAATGCTAAGATGTTGACTAAAGTCAACTAAAGCTTTTCTGTACTACTTTGAATTGACAAATCGTGCCACAAACAGAAGGAGAAAGGCAGCAAAACCAATGATCCTTTAAAGGTGTTTTTTTGCCTCAATAGGAAAAAATAGAGACACAATTCAGAAATGTTAGCAACATATCAACTGTATTTACCTAATAAAAACGAAGGAAAATCTCCCAATCGAAGTGCCAAAGTTGCCTAGTTTACAACTTAGTTCTTCCAATGTTCCTCCGTACGCTCCAAAGAGCAATAGATCACAACATCGACTTTTACAAAGTGATTCAATTTTTGTCTCATACAATATACAATTAAAGTAAACAAGTGTATACAACCAATTAAAAACTAACAATAAATAATTGCATAAAAGGGGAAGTTTTAATTTTGTATGCCAAACGCAGTTCGCTGTGGTGTTTTACTTTTTATAACTTAATTTAAGATAATGGGTATATAGCGCCGTGATGCCAAAAAGGGCAAAACTCAAATAGAAGTTGCGAAAAATTTACACGTTTGATATTTACATAATTGCCATTACACATGTTTGCTCACCTTTGTTTGGCTAATCCTAAGAGCGGTTTTTCATTACTGTTTCAATTCAAACATTCCTCATATTTAAATACTCTGAGTATTTTTTTTGCTGCATTTTAATTATTGTATTATTCGCTAGGTTTATTGTGAATTACTAGGACCATAATTTGAAATTTACATGAATATATTTTTTTTAACTTTCCATGATGGTCTTTCATTATAGTTAAAGCTGCCACGAGAAGATAAAGATAAAAGCATATGTTCCCAGCGATATAACTTTCAAAAACCTCAAAACAACCAATTCCATTCAATTTTAGATCGTTTATTAAATGCCCGACTAATAAAAAATCCGCAACCTTTCTAACTAACTGATGGCACAGTCGGAACTGCAAAAAGATGAATAAATTGTATTTTGAAACGTGGAAAACACTTTCCTAATTAATGAATACAAGGCAGTCGTTTTCAATGAGGATTAAGTCAGTTGGCAAACTCAATCAATAAGTTCCGGTATTTTTTCAGTTAATTAATAGGTGTCTAGATTGAAATTAATGGTTTTACGTATTAAGGAATATTCAAAATCGATAGGAAAAGGATATTCAAAATAAAGCCATACTTATTTGACATATTGAAAAGCGGCTTAGAGTGAACGTTGATTTGTTAAAAGTTTAATCGTGTGTATTATGGCTTTTAATTAGTCAACTTCGTAATAACATTATTACTTTGCTTTTCAATTTTCATTAATATTTAAAAAAATGGCTAGCTTGTAATAGCCGTAATAAATCTGATTAGTACGTCCAGATCAAATCAATCATAAAAGGGTTGGCAACACCTTAAAGCACATGCTTCTCGTCCAGGGAGATTAATACGAAATGGCCTCGTTAACTCAGTTTCGTCAGTTAAACTATGACTATTTTAAGTTTAAGCGTTAAGACGTCAATTAAGGTATATACGATTCAGAAGGAATATGCTTTTATGTCATCATTATGAGAATCATCTTGTTCAAAATATCTTCGATATCAATTTTCAAAATTACAGCGCCGCTCTTGCTATAAAATATTAATGTAGGCAAATTTAGGTAGATTACTTGCAGGGTTACCTATTCCAATTCCTCCTCATTAGGACTTCAAGTAAAATAGCGCACAGATTCGATATACATTTTTTGTTTATTGCTATGCGAATTCATTACTTCTGCGCTAGTCACTTTAAGTTGTAGATCAACAAATTTGTTTAAGTTAACAGTTTTAAGTATTATTTAAATGACCCCGCAAGAATAAAGTGTGTTAAATCAGGCGATTGATAATCTAAGCGTCGTTCTTGCCTAGGATTTGCATAAATCACCAGCTCTTTCGAGCTTTTCAGCTCACCTGCTGAAGGGTTATTCTTAGAAAATTTCAATTATAAACTATGAAGTAAATTATTAAGTAACCGACTCTCTTCGGATAGTTAAAACCTTACTTAAACCTTAAAACTTAGACGTTGTTTCTTCATCTTTAAGCATTTCGTTTATAATTCGCTTCTTCCAAAACATATTTCGTTAGGACTAAAGTGATCCCTCTACAGTCTACATCTTCGCGCTGCTATTGTTGTTTCCGTACAAGAAAAGCGGATAATATTCCCACTAAATAGAACCATTTGCATGCAAAATCGATCAACTGTTTAACACAATAAAGTTTCCAATATACAGAGCATTGTCTAAATCCGACTTAGGGTAAAACAGGCTCAACATCGACATTGTCTGGATCTGAAGCTGCCATTAATAAGGTTTTTATTCCCCTTTGAAGAGTTGCCTCTGACACGGTCGAAATTTGATAGATGGAGAACGGAACACCGACTGCGAGCTTAATAAATCCACGATAAGACGTGACGTACAGAGTTCATATCCATACAATATTTTTTGCATCAAACTTTTTAGATTAGAACGAAAAGTGGAATAGATATTGGATGTTAGTATCGGGAATTTTCGTTATGGCATTCGTAGAGTTCACTGTCTGGATGAAAACAAGAATTTCATACTTTTCATTTATAGGTTCAATCAATAATCAGCGTATTTTTGTCCCACAACTTCAGATATTTGATTTCTGAGGACTATCAGAACGAAAAACAAATTTCCGTTTTTTTGTAGCACTTCTAAATTGTGTTTCTATTTTTTCCTATTGAGGCAATGAAACACTGATACCTTTAAAGGATCATTGGTTCTGCTGCCTTTCTCCTTCTGTTTGTGGCACCATTTGCCAATTCAAAGTGGTACAGAAAAACTTTAGTTGACTTTAGTCAACAATGGTAAGTTGTTTCAATCTAGATACCATGTTCTATTCCCTTCATTATTTTCTACTTTTGTTGTTAAGTTCCTAACGGCTATAAAAAGCACTTAGTTACAATCGAATTAAAAACTCGTTTTTCAATTAGCACTTTAGTGACAGCCATTTGTGCAATAAACTGAAAAAATACCGGAACTTATTGATTGAGTTTGGGGATTGACTTAATACTCATTGAAAACGACTGCCTTGTATTCATTAATTAGGGAAGTGTTTTCCACGTTTCAAAATACAATTTATTTATCTTTTTGCAGTTCAGACTGTGCCACCAGTTAGTTAGAAAGCTAGCGGATTTTTTATTAGTCGGGCATTTAATAAACGATGTAAAATTGCCTGAAATTTGTTCTTTTGAGGTTTTTGAAAGTTATATCGCTGGGAACACATACTATTATCTTTATATTCTCGTGGCAGCTTTAAGTATAATGAAAGGCCATCATGGAAAGTTAAAAAAAATTATTTGTGTGAATTTCAAATTATCGTCCTAGTTATTCACAGTAAACCTAGCGAATAATACAATAATTAAAATGCAACAAAAAATACTCAGAGTGTTCAAATATGAGGAATGTTTGAATTGAAACAGTAATTAAAAATCGCTCTTAGGATTAGCCAAGCAAAGGTGAGCAAACATGTGTAATGGCAATTATGTAAATATCAAACGTGTAAATTTTTCGCAACTCCTATTTGAGTTTGGCCCTTTTTGGCATCACGGCGCTATATACCCATTATCTTAAATTAAGTTATAAAAAGTAAAACACCACAGCGAACTGCGTTTGGCATACAAAATGAAAACTTCCCCTTTTAAGCAATTATTTATTCTTAGATTTTAATTGGTTGTATAAACTTGTTTACTTTAATTGTATATTGTATGCGACAAAAACACTTTGCATAAAGTCGATGTTGTGATCTATCGCTCTTTGGAACGTACGGAAGAACATTGTAAGAACTAAGTTGTAAACTAGGCAACTTTGGCACTTCGATTGGGAGATTATCCTTCGTTTATATTAGGTAAATACAGTTGATATGTTGCTAACTTTCGGCGGAAAAGGTCTAAATATGCCACTATGTGTCCGAGATATAGGAGAACACCAAAAATCTAGAGCTGAACATAAGACTATTTATCGAAACAGAATAAAAATTATGGTGGAACATCAATTCAGTGTAAGTTTTGGAGCAAATCGAAAAAGTTGCCAGTTTCAAATTTTGCAACTCCAAAATGAACCAACTGATTTTTTTATATTTTATTTCCACTCCAAATCAGCCCAAATTGACCCCCAAACGGAACGATACCAAAATTCAACACCATGTGTACTACATTAAAAAAATTGCATAAATATATAAAATCATAGTTGGCTTCGAAAATCATAAACATTCTGAAACGTGTGCTTATTTTTCAAATTGTAACCGAAAATAAAGCGAACTATAAACGAATTAAAGCGTTTTTATTGCTCTATTTCTTATTAAAATTGGCAAAGCACTTGAGTGCATTTATTTTGCAGCGATGCAATAAATAAATCATATTTCATTGTATGTTTAAATGTGCAAATATTCAAACTAAACGTGCGGAATTCACACGACTCAACCGTATTTGGATATAGTGAGGTTGGATGCAAATATTTAGCAACGTTTAAAGTACACTTCAGTTCCACAAATTCCAAAGTCCAAATATTAATCCTAAGCTAAACATGAACTGTAATTCCCAATACCAAGTTGGGGTTCCAAAGCTAAATGATCGGACCCTAAGGGAGCCCGTTGGAACATTGGGATAATATCGATGCAATTTTCCTTGCTTCTTGTTTACACGACACTATTCCCAACATAATCTGTAAATTTGTGCGAACTTAGAAACAAGAAGGTCCTTGCAATTGAGCTCTGAAATTTACCCGAAATTTAAATTAGTTCGGAATGAAACCCTTATAAAACAAGACTGGTTAATTGGACAGTAGAACTATATTATAAGATCGGGGGACATTGACAAAGTTTATTTAGGTTATCTGTTCTGTTTGTTAGGTATCTGACTCTCTAGTCTGTATTTACCAGTTGTGATGAGTAGAGAAGGATTTATTATTAGGAAGCTGCAAATAAACCTTCCAAGTGATTCGTAGCAAACTATTATAATTGTTAAATGCCGTGTTTATAATCTAGGGCAATTGCGATCAAGACAATTCGTTGTTATTGATAGAGACACTTGATATGCATCTCAAAAGCTTTTGACGCAATTAACATTATTAGAATTGATTGTGGGGGCTGATCAAAATTTAGCATCTAGCAAAAAAAGGTCAAGTCACAATCTATGCCAGTACGCATATCAAAAACTGATTTTTTTTCCACAAATCACATTTTCTAATGAAGTCAAAGGCAAGGATAAAATAATAGCGTTATTGGCAACTGTATATGTTTTTGTCAGTGATGTCGGCAAATCTGACGTGGCCAACGTAGGAAATCCAAAAATTGTTTCGCTGGCAACATTTTACATCATACTAAAAACACAACTTTTAACCCAGCATTGAAATTTTAACAACAGAAAATTTGGCAATTTGGAAAATCGGCGTCGAGTTCGATGGAGAACTTTTATGGAATTCGATTTTATATTTCTGAAGAATCAATCATAGTTTCTTCACAATTTCTACTTGTAGTCTACTTGTAGCAAGTTATGAAAATCACAATGTGTTTCTCCGTTGCAAGTTTCGTTTCTAACATACATTCCTAATAGCTGCTTGCTTAACTCTGTGCATGGCATAAGACGTACGGAAATAATCTTAAAATCCGAYGCTCACCCWTSTAAACCAAAATACTARAGCYATWCAATTGGATTWAAAAAAATAGACTCTTTTTTTGATATAACCGCYCTATGWCAAAAAATTAATCAGTCAGGAAAATGCTGTCGTTTGCTCAAAAGAAATTACGAACCTTATAATAGAGGTGCCAGTTCTAAATTTTACCGCTCTAGTGCTCAGCTTCAAATATTTTTCATGTAATACCATGAACGAGTGATTTTATAGAATAGGATACAATACATCCCTACCTAGTATTCATAAGCTTAATTTGAATCGAAAATCTATTGAATATTTTCATTTACAGAATCAAATATTTCCAATGGATTATACTTATTGCTCAAAATGGAAAGCGGCAATCCCATAATTTTTACGTCTTTGACCACTAACGATAATATTTCAATCGATTATAAAATTCCCGTTTTCGAGCAAGAATTATCGTCCCGCTTCCCGTTTTTAATTCCTGATCTATTATCCGGAATCTGCCCGCAAAAATATATTCTTTATGCGACAGTAAGTGAAATAATAAAACATCCGCTCAAATTCTTCTTACTGCGTTAGGAATGGCGAAGAATAATGACTCTGTTACAAAAGAGCACTTTAAAAATTACATTACTCAAGTTTATTAAAAAAGCGCCCCGTATAACCAGGGGCAAGAAAAATTTTGTTCACGGATTTATAAAATCGTTTATGTGCTCTATAAATTACGTTACATTATTTTGTCGAGCATGAGATCTGGAGCGAATAAAAATGGGTTTTTAGGTCAGTGTTGCGGAGATGCTTTCAGATGCTTAATTTTTACTAACTTGCTATATTAAAAAATGCATTAACGGATAGCAGTTAAGAGCGACGTATTTCATTATAACCTTCTAAAAACACCGTGGAAATATTTCGGAAAACAAGAAAGTAAATTTATCTGTTCTAAAAAAAAATAGAAAATCTTTAGAAGTAAACCGGCAATATCTCCAAAGAATCAACGATCTGCATTGGAATTATGCAGAAGAATGACGATTCCATCAAAGTAGAATACTTCTCTATAGAGATCCTGTATAAACATTTTATCTGAAAATAAGATGAGCTCGGATAAAACGATGCTAGCTGGAATACGGAAGTTCTTTAATTACTAGTCAGGGTTGTTTACTGCTATTTGAAGTGTTCAATAAAATAATTACTGCTTACTGTTGACTGTCACATTATTTTGATCTCAGCAATATCAACATTCGTGATATTTGAGGTCAGCAATATGATTAAATAGAACACAATGAAGCTTGACTAACTTTATGGTTTTATGAAACAAGCAAGATCTAATACGTATTAATGACTAGATGTAAAACAAAAATAGTAATGGATGAGCAGATTAGGACAATCCTTATGCAGATGAGAAATTATCAATTGTACAAGTAAAAACGTATTTTTGAGATGAAGGAAAATCAGAAAAGTATCAGCATTCTATTTATCCTTATGCAGATGAGAAATTATCAATTGTACAAGTAAAAACGTATTTTTGAGATGAAGGAAAATCAGAAAAGTATCAGCATTCTATTGTGGAAAATTGGACTTAAGATTCGACGCCTCTTAACGATAAACACTCCACAAAGTAAAGCTTGTAATTTGTCAGCCATGACCAGAGGATCTACTGCAAAAACTGAAAAATTTGCTTTCATAAGAGCCAATCGAACTGTGCCATTTTTATTCTTAAAAAAACATCTAGCTGACCAAGCAATCTGAAGCAAGAAGAACCGAGGCCAAGAAATAAAACAAATACATTATTGGTTCAACGATGGTGCAATCCAAACCCAAAAGTTTTGATATGAAGAAAAGACAAAATACGAGAATCTAGTTATAAAATTGAGAAACCTAGATGAAAAATAAATTAATCAATGCTGAAATAAATTAAAGTGAAGTGTGTGGGACAATGATGAAAACGTCACTTTAATTTTCCGATTGGGATGCAAAAAAAGGAAAACGAAATTTTTGAAATAAGTTTAAGTACCGTATTAAATATCATAATTTAACTATTTATGAAAGCCGGTTGTCTTTATTTCTTCATAACCTTTATGTATTTGACATTTTTTTCTCAATTAATTTTTTGAATATAAACCAGAAGTGTTTGTGTGTTAAATCACGCAGGACGAATGCAAAGGTTGACAAAAGTTGTTTATAAAATAGCTTGAATTAGTTGTTTAAAATTTGGCACATTTCGGTGCTCTATAAGAGGAATGGTTTAAGATAGTCAATGTCGCGTTTAGCTATTTCATTGTATTCCTTAAATGTCCTCAATAATGTTTTCAATTTGTTGCAGATATAACATTGGAAGGTGCCAACAGTGACAAGAATTCCTTACCTCCTGACGAATCTAGTCTCAAAGATTCTTATCTCGAGAACAGTATTAAAATTAGTAAACTTCCTGCTCATTTAGACATATTGCCACCGCCACCCTCAAATGCTAGTAGTCCGAGGAAATCACCACTGGTAAGTATAAAATGAAAAGGAACAATTTTGAAAACTTTCACATAGGTACTAGTTGAACCAAATGTATTCATAAAAAATAGAACAATGTTTTCCAGTAAGTTAAAATACGAAATTCAGGATGTAGTAAAAGCACGGAATCCTAGTAAATAAAAAGTTTAGTTGTGCAAATTGAAAGGAAAGCGTCCAGAACAATATAAGACAAAACAAGTAAATGAAATTGCTAGCTTAATAGTCAGTGTTAGTATTTTCAAGTTAGCATGCATTCTATGTTGTAATATATATTAAACATCCACATATTAAAAAGGCCCAGATCGAAATAGCAGATACTGTGCAATTAAGGATATAATTTTTTTTAATTTCAGCTCAGAATACATTAATCTGCAATAGATCTGTATCTATTTTAGATGAGAATTAAAAACTTTGCTTTCCAATAAAACACCAATTAAAACCCAATCCCATCCAGGAATAACATCACGAATTAAACGCGCGCTGCATTTCCACTTTATATTCCTTTTTTCATTAGGAACTAGATTGATAGGTTGTTTTTAGAATTTGCCGCAGGCAACGGTCCAATCAAAATTGATTGATTTCGACAGGAATATCATTTTAATATCTTTCTACTATTTTATTTGTTTGCCGATTTAATGATTCATTTATATTGGCCTTATGCTTGGACATCCGCCAATGAGTCGGTCGTTAATTTCGTAGGGCGGTTTCGGAACGTTTTCAATTTCTGCACCGCAGGAATAACCGAATATCATCAGTGGTGGCCAAAGATCGCTAATAAAAAACGAAAATATGGTTGAATTATCTATGTTGTATCCTTATTCGACTGCAACCAGCCACCCTCTACCCCGAGTCGAAGTCGAATTAACCTTCGATTGACAAAATCACATTGATAAGGAAAAATGTTGGCATCCACTTTACAGCAAAAATTTAAGTCGATTTTGTCGATATTAGAGATATTTAAAATTTCCATCTGAAAAAGAAACAATCGCTTGAAATCTCTTAAATTGATGTCGTTGTTTCCTTTTCTGCTTGTTGGGTATTTCGCAACAAAAATTGTTGTCTATAAAAGACAGAATTTGCTCACGTCTTTTATTACAGATTGATAAATAGTGCTCATATTTCGCAATAAGAACGAATTATTTATCAAAAAGTAATCAATAATCCGCCTCAACAATATAGAACTTATATAAAGATTAACTAAGAAAAAATCAAATGAAAAAGTGAAATTGTTCGAACAGAGAGAAACACATCCTTAAGTGTTCAGATAATTTTGACGTAAATCTAATCCATTCATTTTTGTTGTGGCAAGAAAGTGATTTATACCACTTGGAATTGCAAATTTTCCTTTTTGCGCGACATGCACACTTTCTTTTTACATCTCTGCTTTAAGTGACAACGTTATCTTCCAACCGTTTTTTTTCTAAATTCTACTACCAGCAACTCCTCAAGGCAGGAAAAATGTTTGTAGTTTTTTACGTCGGATCTGTTATACTATTCAATATTGATTTTGTACCCATTTTGTTGCAGTTATTGACGATTGAAATAGAAATAAAAATCAATGTTAGCCACAGAGCGATTTCAAACTAATGCATTTGAGGAACTGAGCAAATTAAGTATTGAAAGAAGAATTGTTCTTCGACATTCAAAACTTTCTGTGGATGCTTTAATGCACACACTATGAAATACATAACGAACAGGCTTATTCATTATTATTCAATTGATTCGTTGAACATTATTGTAAAGAATATTTTAATTTACATTCAGAAATGTTGTTCGGTTTTTGAAAGTTTGGTCTACTGGATTTTTTCCTGGCATTTCCTGCACAATGCCTTTGAAAATCCTCACCAGGGGCGGATCCAGCTTTAAAGTCAGGGGGGGTTATGTAGAAAAAATCGTCGTTTTGTGCAAGGGTGGCGCAAGATTATTGCAAAATTTCATGTTTTCCGTCCCGTTTTTGCCCATATCTCGGAGGCAAAATGAGCAAGAACTCTCATTTGTACATCATTCTAGAGAGAAATAAATGGCCTTTTTAGAAAGTGAACCATGGATAAGAAAATGTTGGCAGTTTTCTCAAAAAATGCTTGAATTCAAGAAGTTTTAGATTTGCGTGGTTTTTTTTTTGAGTTGCAAAATCCACTTGAAGATGACGCTGCTTTTTTAGAAGTTTTTCAAGAACCATTCGAGCCACAAAATTCGTTTTGGCATCGTTGGATAGAGAATTGAAAATTCGATTCAGTCGTAACAACGTGAGTGAGGAAATTCGATTAGTTTTGACCCTGAAAGCGAAATTTGAATATTAGACACTTAGGTGCAAGATTATGCCAAAATTTCATGTTTGCTGTCCCGTTTTTGCTCATTTCTCCGAGGCAAAATGAGCAAGAACGCTCATTTGTACATCATTCTAGACAGACATAAATGGCCTTTTTAGAAAGTGAACCATGGATAAGAAAATGTTGGCATTTTTCTCAAAAAATGCTTGAATTCAAGAAGTTTTAGATTTGCGTGGTTTTTTTTTGAGTTGCAAAATCCACTTGAAGATGACGCTGCTTTTTTCGAAGTTTTTCAAGAACCATTCGAGCCACAGAATTCGTTTTGGCATCGTTGGATAGAGAATTGAAAAGTCGATTTAGTCGTAACAACGCGAGTGAGGAAATTCGAGTAGTTTTGAGCCAGAAAGCGAAATTTGAATATCAGACACATAGGTGCAAGATGATGCCAAAATCCCATGTTTTCCGTCCCGTTTTTGCTCATTTCTCGGAGGCAAAATGAGCAAGAACGCTCATTTGTACATCATTCTAGACAGAAATATATGGCCTTTTCAGAAAATGAACCATGGATGGGGAAATGTTGGCAGTTTTCTCAAAAGATGATTGAATTCAAGAAGTTTTAGATTTGCGTGGTTTTCTTTGAGTTGGAAAATCCACTTGAAGATGACGCTGCTTTTTTCGAAGTTCGAGCCAGAGAATTCGTCTTTGGATAGAGAATTGAATGGGGGGGGGGTCATGACCCGCATGACCCCCCCCTGGATCCGCCCTTGATGGTCACTGCAGATGTTGACAAAACATTAGGAAGAAGTTTCAATATTCCAATCACGCAATTCAATCTAAACTTTCCTACTGAACCACAATAAACACTTATAAAGACGGACTCTAATTTTGAATCACCGAATAGACTACAACTTGGCTGTTTTTTGCTGCATTCGGCTGGTGATGGGGCTTATTAGGGATGCTTCCAGCGAAGGAAGCAATCATTTTGTTATCCTACCTATATCGAAAGAAGTTCGCTCTTCGGCATAACTACTGAACTAATTTACTTCTAGCACATGTCTTGTCAGATACGTGCTCTTGCAGATGTAATTAGGTTCACTTTATTCCCACTTGTCGGTTTTGGCGATTGTAAGTCTTGAACCCAATGTAAATGCCAGTAATGGCACACATGTTGCAGATTTTCCCTAACAAATACGCGAATACTATTGTCTAGAAGCGATTGTGTGAAGTACCCCTTGTTCACACTCAGCAAATCCTTACCGTTCTTGTTAACTGATAATTAATATCGACAGTTTGAATAGTTGAAAATCCTACGTACCCCACTCAAAATGCAATTAAGCTACAGTATTCGTGGTTTAGCAGCTATGCGAAAGTTTTCCGTCCAGCTGTCATACAAAAAGCAGATTAAAGCCGGATTGTAATTTATACGAGACAGTTTGTAATTTCGATGACAAAACTAGAGATAGATAGTTTCCAGAGCAACTACAGGATTTGTCTATTGCAAAACCGGAAAGATCTCACGATCCCTGAATTCGTTCAGCATTTGGATTCGACCGTATCAGCACTGTGGAGCTCATCGGTTTTCATCTATTTTGCCTTTTAAATTCGAAGCTTGCAGTGCTTTGAAATAACGAAATTGAACGTACAGGAATAGTGCATCAATATTCTGTGTGAATATTTTTCGTTTTTATTATTTATTTTATCTTTACTTTGCAACTATTCGAACCAAACTAGCACATGAATTCCTTTCTAAAATATTCTTAGGGTTTGGTTTAGCTGTTTGTTATGCGGTTTTGCGATTCAAACTTTATAATAGCCCCAAACGCTTGTACTTGTAACTTGTAATATGAATAAATAATGAAAGTTTAATATATTTATTTCAAATGCAAGAGCTAGCTTCTTAACCTGTGCTACTTTAGTAATCCGAATTTAAAACAGGAGGATTTCCTATCAAATTCGCTTTAACGAGATTTAGATAAACTTTAAATGATGTCTTGAACCGCTGTTGTGCTTCCGCGTTCTTTAATTCTGAAAACATCAATTTTCAGTCGCACCAATTTATTTGTGAATGTATTAAGAATTATTATTTTATTTCAGCAAGCTGAAACTTATGCATCCCCTAACAGTGACGGTTTCGGATCAAATTCGAATTCTACCACCGCCAATCTTTCACTACCACCTCCAGGTGGTGCTTTATCTGCTCATCATGAAATTCAGCTTCTACGCGAGCAGCTGGAGCAACAGCGACAGCAGACTCAAGCTTCTGTGGCTCAGCTGCAACTGGCCAGGGAACAGATGCAGGCAGAACAGGTTTGATAACATGTTTAGCTACTGTGAAATGTTGGTTCGGGGTGCGTGCGAAAGATTTTTGCAAAATGAATCACCGATATGAATTGAATGCCAATGAAGCCAATAAAAATCAATGAGTGAATTTAAAAGATATCATCAACACAAAAAAAGTAATCTTTTCAAATAAAAATAAAATACTTTGCATTTTACACCAATTTCGTAGATAATTTTCCTTTGGTAATGCTGTTTCTTAATATATTGGTGGAACAATTCGTTTTGTAGATTGCAATGAATTTGATACGATTGTGTGCAGAATTAGTGTTCGGATGTTCGGATGTTAATTTCCCTCAACAAGGTCGAAATCTCTTAAAACTATTGCTTCAATTTTGGAGAAACGTTCCTGCCTGCTCTTTAACTCTCGACCAGAATACAATTTCTAAGGAAATTAGTTTACAACTTTTCCCTGGATGAAACAAGTCAAAACATCTAAGTGGAAAATCACATTTTCCTAATTCAAAGCTGAATATATGTTGGATTATCGATCATAATAACAACTAAAATCGTCAACTATCAATACCGCTTATTGATTCTTTATCAATCGAATCATGAAACGGCAAACAAATAAGTTAAAGAAAATTCTTACAAAAATGTTTCCTACCTTTTAGACTGCAAGGATGGAAGCTCAAGCTCGAACCCATCAACTGTTGGTGCATAACCGGGAGCTTCTGGACCACATTGCAGCTCTGGTCGCCCATCTTCAAGGAGGTGACAAGCCCGAACAGCAGTCTAGTCCTCCTCATATGACTATGCCTCAGGTATGTCTTGAATATCTGAAAATTTCAAATAAATGTTTTGATGATGTTCGCATGTTGTGTTTTTTGTCAAATTGTTCCATCTTGTTGTGCAAATAGCTATAATTACTGTTCCGCATAATCAGTTTTGACGATTAATACCCGATTAATTAAGATAATTCCGTTCGAAGCAAAACGGAAAATTAGATTGACTGGAAGTCGATTGTTTTTCGATGAAAACGTATGTTAAGGATCGGAATTATAATTGCATCTGCATTGATGGATAAATAAATTAGGCTCAATATTCGCGATAAATTCAAGCTTGACATCCTATTAAACGTGGAACATCTGCGTGCCCCGTTAAGACGTCCATCGGAGTTCCGCATTGACATGTCAGAACGTGCTTATTGGACTGTGGAGCATTTTAGAACTCCATGCACTTGGCTTATGTGGATAGTTCAATAATGAATGTAGCATAGTTTCAATAGTGAAGACTAATTATAATATATATAGAGTTTGGGATTATTTGCGCTTAGGATATTTTGGTTTCTTACGCAACCAAGGCTAAGTGGTACCAGTTTAACGGAAAAGTACGTGAAATGCACTCGCATGATATATATAAGCACAAAGATGATATACCTATTAGTGCACTTAATATGCTTTTTAATGGCGACGAACCATTCACGTCAATAATTTCTTGGAGTCTTCGATAAACTGCATATTTTACTCGTAACATCTACAATTATTTATGAACCATATTCAGTTACGATATTCTCCAAGCACGTTTCGTTTTATCTTCGGATTTTCAATATTTAAAATAGCCACAAGTTCTCTACAGAATTCACGTCGGAGTATTGAAATCGTATAGCTAAAAAGTCAATTTTGCTTCTCGGGAATATTCGAGGTAAAGTTTGACATTTAAATTCAATAATGGAAACTAACGAAGTGCTCATTTTTTTGAAAATAAAAGTTTCTCTGGCTGTTTCATTTCAAACTTCCTTAATGAAGGTCTGAAGAAATTTTTTTTAAAACTACCATTATTTACCATATTTATTTAGATACATTATTATTTTATTATTTATAGACTTGAATTGTAAAAATTACATTCATTAACATTGAATTTGAACCCGTGGTAGTTTGGAAGTTCAATTAAAAGCAAGGGTGAGTACGCTTAACTGTAGAGTCTTGGATCTTTTTTCTGACATTCTAGTAAACATGGTTGAAAAATCAGAAAAACTTTCTGATCTAAAAAGGAACATATTTGATGTTCGAATCGAATGTCTGACTTTGATTGGACAAGTTTGATCTTCAACCCAGCAACTTTCTTCAGAAGTTGAGTTGGTTGAGAAGAACCTTGTTTACAAATTTTACAGGCATACGGGACTATACGAAGCAAATTTTGTTTTCGAATTCGAAATTTCTTGAATTCAGTCGTTCGTATTTCATTGTAATTAAAATACAAGATTTCACACAATTTTGCAAAGTGATTTTGGGACAACAGATATTTTATAAAATATTTTATAGTTACTTCAGCCCAGTAGTCCGGGCTGAAATTATTACTTCTGGGCGGAATTTATTTGGGTGCAAAGGTAGGAACCATTCTTTTCTATTTGTTCGTCATTCAAGCGTCGTCAAAATTCAGTTGCTACTAAATCAAGTTCTAATATTTCCGCCAGCTATAAGTTTTTTGTTTCAATGAGACTTCTTTTCTAGCAAAGAATGTCAAGGTTTCACTTTTTGGGATCATCAAGTTTCTTTCCAGAAGTAGAAGTGGTTGGTTCTGAATTAGGAGCGAGTAAATCTGGTCTTGGAATGTCTTCGGAATTAAAAATGGGATGTTCGAGAAGTTTAAATCTTCAGCGAATTAAATTTCTGAAATATCATTTATATATTCAGTGGTGACTGCTAAGAACTCGCCTTCACTTCCTAGTGGTATATTAGTCATTTTGAAAAGTACTTTATCAATAAAAAATGATAGTTTTCTTTCAGATTTCTTTCACATATGATTCATTTTCCGAAGAATGACTTAAAAATCAAACTTTTATTCCATGTTTTAATGCATGATGTTTCAAATTTGGGACACATTCAAAAATCTTGTAAATAACCTAAGCTGGTACAAGACCTAAAAATGCATTCAGGCATTCTTCACCTGAGGGTTGAATACGATAATAACAAACAGGCTTAACAGAATACATTGATCATTTTATTCGTTCAATAGGTTCATTGTTTCGTGTAAAAAGATCATATGATTTAAATAAATGCCTTTAGATTTTGTTAATTCCTTGAAGTGGAATAAAACGTATATCACATATTACACTGTATCACTTTTAGATAACAACACAGTAAAGATAATTTGAGGCAAATAATCCACAATATTACGCCAGTGACAATGTTCTACATGCATACGACCTACATTATGTTTAAGTTTTTTTGCAAAAGTGCATCGGTTACCTCAATTCATTCACATTGTGTTTTGCACCATTTTTATTACTTGTGCTTCCATTTTATTTGAGCTTGCTTTATAACCCGAGTGATCGCCCGATATAATCGGTATTCTTGGCCATTTTGCAGCTCTAACAACAGCTTTCCGCGAGTGTTTGCCTTTTATGTGCAGGTCTATTTGGACGCTTCGGATAATAACAATTTGGTTTTGATCCGCAAAAAATAGGTAAATATTAACACGCTTCTGTGGCATCCACTTCGCTGTTGGGTTTAATGGACTATTTTTGTTTTATTTTTAGCAACCTCAAGATAATCAGCCCGACCAAATTCCTCAACTAGATCCAAATTTAGTGATGCAAGCCTTGGGGCTGGCAGCTCCCGGAGTATTTGAGAATAGAACAGCTACAACAGCACAGTCACCTTTAAGAACCACATTCAATCCCGGAGGTGGTGGAATGTTTAACTTTAACTATCCTCCAAATGCCATCGATGCTAGTTTTGAAAATCAGTTGCTTCAAAGGTTGCAAGCTTTAGGGGCGTATCAACCGGTAGCTCCTCAGTATCAGTATGGTTACCCGCAAGCTATGCCCTTCATGAATCAGGGCATGTATAATCCGGCATTGATGAATAACAATTTTGGCGTGCCCTACGCGACTTTGTCCAGAGGTTTAGGAAATATTGAGAACAGACTGAATTCGTCCAGACACAGTGAGCCAAGGCAAATTCCGTCAATGTTCCAGACATATGGGGCTGCAGAATCCGGGCAAAAAGATAGCCAGGATCAGTACGCAAAATTCAGCCAACAAAGTCCGGATGCGCAATACGCACAGGGAAATTTTACACCTGTGAAAAGTCCCAGTGGAGTTCAACTATCAGTTCCAACCCTTCAACGCAGACACTCTACATTGAACCTAGCGCAAGACTGTTCAGCTACGGGTAATGCACGCCTTCAAATTGGATCTCAGCGACAATCTACCTCCAGTCCTCAACATACAGAATCTGCTGAACCTAGTAATGTTCACTTCATCAAGCCTTTGTCTCAAGTGGGGACATTAACGACAACTGATGCAGAAGGGCGCGTGAGGGTTATTGTTCCAGTTCCTTCCAATTCTGAGGACACAGACCGACTGTCGAATCTGAGAATCAGTGACGAACTGAGACTGATGAACGGACCGGGAATATCTAGATCAGCTAGCGAGAGAGTGCCCAATAGAAGTGAGCTTTTATCACAAGTTCAAAGAACAATGTGGGCTAGGCATACGACTAAATAAACTTGCTCGAACTGGCAATCATCACGACGTTTTTCTTACTGTTACCATAACGGGGTGATTTAAATTTGGTGATATTCCTCTGGAAGTGTCACCCAGGGCTATTTAGCAAGTGGGTACGGAAAAAATGCAAAAAATATATTTCTCACAAAAAAGTTAAAAAGAAGCTAAAAAATAAAAAGTGCGTTACTCACTACAGTTGAGAAGTTTGAGATGTTTGAAAATTTATCGGGGGTAATTGCACAAGTGCTTCAAAATTACCGATAATTTTGCATGAAAGCTTGTTGTCTAAAAACTGCATGAATTTATTTTCATATTGTGGCGAAAAAGCCCGACTCCGAAGGAGGAGGGCTTTTTCGTTCCAATGTGAAAATAAACTCATGCAGTTTTTACAAGACAACAAGCTCGAATGCAAAATTATCTGTTTATTTTGATGCACGAGTGTAATTTTTATGAATATTTCCTGAGTAAACAAAGTTAATGTGGATTCATTTTATTTCTATTATATTTTATTACACTTTTAATTTTATTACTTATGTGTTTTAAATATAATTTGAATATCT
>NW_026019016.1:10186619-10197905 GCF_020466585.1 Dendroctonus ponderosae | reverse complement strand
TTTAATTACAGGCAGTGACAGAACTCTCAAGATCACTTTGCAGCCTCAATTTTATTGTTCACAAGATTGGTTCGATCTCATATCACTGCTTGATATTAAAGAAAAGTTTCCTGGTGAGAAAAGTCAATAGGTACGACCGAGCTAAAGCGTTTATTTAAACTAATAATTTATACTAATTTTCTTGAATTTATCGATATCACTGAAAATCTGCTCGAAACATTTCTAATCGTACTCATGATATGAGCCTTCAGATGACTTCAGCACTCAGCTGTTCAGTTGCAGCCACAATCTCTTCCTTCAACAAATTTTGCTTTTTCAAAAGGTTGCAATGGCTACGAGTATCTTTATTAAATCGAAAGTTTGACCGATTCGAAGTATTCTCAAGGAAATAAAACTTTATACAGGTTTGATAATGGCATATTTTTAAAATTGTTCAGTCCATCACAATTTGCTTCTTAAATAGCTATTCTCTTTCTTAAGAAAAAACTTTTTCTACTAATATCCGAGTAAATCTCAGTGAAAATCCCTTCAAAGGAATGACACCAATTATGGATCACCCTGTAGAGAACTATTATTTTTTATCAGTTTAATACAGTAGATAAATAGTAGTTGTTTTTGAAAATTTTCTTCAATGTGTGTATAAAAGTAAAGGTATGGTAAGCTCAATTATATGAAATCGGAAGCCAAATATTTATGGAATGTAGAGGGCAAAATATACTCCGTGTACATAGTGGCTATCAAAAAATGTAATTGGATCAATAATTGTTTTAAACCTACAGTTTCAAGAGAACTTGTCTTGAAAGTGACTACTTGATACAACAGTTCATCTCTCAAAATAACATCAGATATACAAGGTGTTTSCGGTAGAAGCATTCAAACCATGTGAACTACTTAACTTAAGTGAATCTAGATGRATTATGAMWAWAAARMWWATAAATGAGCAATGAGCCCAGGAAATGAGTTTTATGCTAATTACCGWTTTTTTWWTAGATRCTRGTGAYGTAAAGAAGTGAGATGATTTAAAKARAATCCAGTCAAAGCGTTKGAATGCATATCCTTGTAGRGTAAACAGACTTGACGATAGCCATTTAAGGACGTTTTTTGATCGAAACGCAAGAGAATATGTCGTCTTCGAGTTAAATTTATTCGAACTTTTTGTTTGTTGCTCTGCATTTGWTGCTMCGCATTGTACTTAATAAAAAAACGAAWAAATCAATTCGCAGTTTGAATGTACGTAGGCAACATAGTCAGGRCGAAATAACACTCGCAATGACCCCTAAAGTTGCTGTACTACCCGGAACGCCTTGTACCTTGTATAAGAACGAWAGTTAAAGTTCTCTCATTACAACGTTCCTCTGAAGACAACACTTGATAAACAATAACTTATTTTTGAARCCCTGTCTATAAACTCTTCGKTTGTAACATGAATTGTACATACTTTCCTGACTGTGTTTCAATTCCAAATCAAAATTAATTCCTGGGTTTCAGTCATTTATTGTCTCTATTTATCAATTAAAATAATTTAATTGATTGATATTTTATTGCTTGATAAACCCAGGAATTAATTTTGATTTGTAACATGAATGAAGCCACAAGCAGTTTTTGAAAGTTTTCTGATGCTCTTSATTRGCTGGTGAATCGTTACGTTGAGTACTTTATTKAGTTATTTATGTCCTRAGGATAAAACATTTCGTATCATTTTGTACAAACCGTGTRCGGTTATATTTCAGTATCGCCCTGTACCGATCGAAGTCCTATTGAGACGTACATATCTGTATATTGAAAAATATGCAGTTTTTRAGGAAAGTRTTTTGTAGCTTTTGCTKCTTTATTTATTATTACTAGTTCTAAGTATGTATATAATTTATATTCTGAAAATTAACTAATTTCAATAAAATACAGTATTTATTTATGTATGTATATAATCATGTTAGTTTAGTTTAAGATTTAGCGTTAAGAACTTGAAATTAAATATGAATTTCTTTTTACGTTTTCTTGGTTTAACCCTCTGAACCCTTATCAGTAGTTAAATAACAATACCAATTAAATACGACGGACCTTTAATGGATTCCTCCAAAAATTAAGACCGAACTTAGATATCTCATAATTTAACGACGCGAAAGCAGCAAGAATATAATTAAAACTTTGCAGTCTAATATAGCTTCTTCTTATTTCCTTACTGAAAGTCGTCGGGCTTAATTCGATTTTAAAATTTGAAATATAGTTAGCCGGCGAATCATCCAGGATGGAACTTCTGAAAAAGATTGAGAAATTTTATGGTAATTCGAATATCCTCTCGGCATAACTAAATATAGGATAATTCCCAGAACAAACTTTTTAAATAATCATTTTTTCTTCATTGTTTCACTTGCCATGATTTAGATGGAATTGTCTCGGCCTGAACTCGAGTATTTAAATTTATTTACATACTATATCCAAATATTTTGTACATTATTATGAAAGAGCGTGTTTAACACACAAAACTCATTGCGTGATTTTCAATAAAAGTATTTAACATGCCTTGTTTTTAATTATCTCAGACCTCTCTTCCACGGTAACAAATTCTGGCTGGAATAAAGTCCTTTAGCACATACATTTCCTGTAAACTTTTTTACTCTTCAATCATTTTTTTATGAAAAACGAAGCAAAAATGAAGCTTTTACATCAAACTGCAATTATGCTTTCATATGAGAAGGACGTTTAAATTATTTTACGTTAATACACCGTTTATAAATCTAAGTGGTTTTGATTGATTCTAGCTCAAAGCAAATATCCTTACTTCTATTTAAATAAAATTGAAACAAAACTTTAGATTTGCATCTATACCTGATAATATTATAATTCTGAAACTACTACGTTAACTAGAGTGATCACTGGTAAACGAGTTATTGACTGAATGGCTTATTCTGCAAGCGTTCGCAATTACCATTAATAAACAACACTATGTTAAAGTAATTGAATAGAAATTAACCGACTTACTATGTAGTTTGAAGCCAACTATTGTCAAGCTCTAATCGAAACTTCGAAAACCTGGTAATGACAAAGCAACAACTAACTACAGCGGGGCCTAACCGACGAAACAGTGAAGCTATTTCAGTTTGGCATAATCAAATGATCTCATTGTTCCCCAAAGTCCAATTGTTGTTAACTAAGCGGTAACATCACACTTTTAGAAGCATTTCAACTGCGACGAGAATTAATGTTTGTTGCTTGAATTAAATCGAAACCGTATCAGAATGTCTGCAGATATCCAATGTGTATGAATACTTGCATTATTTGCAAATCTAAAATATAGTTTCATTGTGTATATTATGTTGTGTTTCTTTAACAGCTTTCCTCAGCTGCCAAAGTGGAGCGCTGGTTTGAGCTGCTTGAGCCCATTTCCATATCGCGCCCAGAAAGCGGATTTGTGTCCTGTCAGGACAATGAGCAAGACGATGATGACGAAAAGGAAATCCTCGAAGGAACAAGGAACTTGCTCTCCAAGCTTAGCGCCAGGAAGCAAAGAAAACTCCTAAGTTTAAAACTGGGAAAAGTGACGACTTTCTGACGAATCGGAACTAGTTTAGGTAGATTTTTTAGTAGATTTAGACGTAAAAAGTAGCTTATACTATCGTTAGTAAAGTTTTTGTTCACTTATCACCAAAAAAAGTTTAGCTAGATATTTATGGAAATCAGGTATCCCTGTTTAATAAAAAAAATAAACCGAGAGTGATTTTATTCTGGATGCAAAGCATCGAATCTAAATGTATTACACGGAAAAATTTTAAAAGCATAGATCTATGAAAATATTCTAAATTTCTGGGAATTGATGTGCCAAATCAGTTGATATAAAACATCTTATAATTAAAAAATTTAATTATAATTATGTTTGGGAATTTAAAAAATGAAAGTCGAAGTAATCAATATTACTTATTGATCTACTTAATTCAATAACTGAGAGGCATTATTTCACGTGTCACAAGCTAGTCTCCCAATTTAGCATTAAATGTTCTACAAATATGCATATAATTCATCAGCTTCAGAATATCTGCTACATGTTCAAGCTCAAGTTTCAAGCTGATCTGATTTAATTTTAACCAATTGCTATCGATAATACTAATTAGAAGATATGTTGTCAATTAATCGATTAGGTTTTAAAATATCAGTACGATTAACTAGAATGTAGATTCAAAATTGAATCCGAGTTGTAGTTTATTTTAGAAGCTTACAGTAATATTAATAGATGTAAATCTCAGTGTTAATGAACATATAATGTCGGTAAGAAACATTTTTCTAAGAGGAATTAAAACATGTTTTCTTCAGTTTTCTAATAATGTTTTCCGTTAGATAGAAAGTTGGAACGTAGTTGGCAGTAAAACATATGTTTAACATCAGTTTGAGAGTAATTTCAAGCGTTTCTCTAACACAAATTAGAATGAGGCAAAGTTATTAATTCCTGATTCAATTTTCTTCTACGCGCATTCCTAATTATTTATCATTCATCCGAAATTGCCAACTTAAGTCCTTTCATTTTTTATTTAGTTTTGAATTTGATTTGTATAGTTCTGCTCAGTCTCAATATATAAAGTGTAATTAATCCTCATAACACGTTTTTAAGGCTCTGGATTTTAAGGTAGATGACTTCCTGACAGTAATTATTAAAATTAAGATGAATTTAGTCCTATTTACTCGTATATTATTTGTCTATATTTTTATTGACTGCTTCTATATAATTTTTGTTTCGTCCTAATCTCATAAAGCATACGGCGCACATTAATTTAAAAACAGTTCTCCTCATATGTAAAAGTCGTTTATTAAAACTGTTGGGTGACATTATTTTAGTGTACAAAAATTAATCGTTTCAACCACCTTCTGATCTACCTTCTTATAGTCAAAGCATTTTAGACAAGGCTGACTTGTGAGTATGTTACTCTGTAAATATTTAGTAATTTTAGCTTAAGTTTAATACTTATTTATTTACATTTAATTTAATTATTTAAGTTTCATCATATTTATGAACAATTATTGAGAATCGTGTGACTGACTAATGTTAGAAACTAAGTAATCTTTGTTCAACTGAGTGTCATAATTTATTAAACATATCTGCATGAAAATAAATAATATTGTATTAATTTCACTGTATCAACCAAATTGCAAAATATCTGAGTGGAATGATGAAATAGAATGGAGATGTTACAGGAAGATTACAAGGTATATCAAGCTTCCTTTTAAATAACCCAAAGATAACAAAAATATTAAACAGATACTCAAGTTGTAAATTTTACGGCCAGAATTCGACGAATCGGTGTTTGTTTTAGTTCAAATTTATCGTACTTTTAGGGGTAGCTTCGTGTTGTATTATACGATTTTATTTTACATTTGAATTTATTTGGAAAATTTTTCAGTCAAGAGACATCATATCCGCATTAAAATTTGTGCAATCTAACTGTCTTCTTGATAAAAATTAAATCACAAAATGTGTTTTAATTGGAATTAACATAATTGCCACCTTTGTTGGTTTTCTCATATATTTAATTACCAATTCTTTAGCCATTGACATCTTGTCGACTTGATTATTCAGTACTCTTTAATGTCTGAGCACTTTTAGGTTTGAGACTGTACGGCAAAACTTTTGAAAATCTTCTATAAGTGTTTTTCAACATGAGAAGTTCCGTTCAAAACGGAAGCCAAAAAGCAATTTTCTCTTCGCTGCTATTTACATTCTGTTGCAAGTCAACACATTTTTCCTCGTTCGATGTTTCCTTGAAAGAGATCCTATAACTTACCCGTTTGCTAAATAAGTGGCATACACAGATTAAAGACTTGTGAGCAAATACGTTTAAAGTTAAGTAATGTTGAAAGTAAGCTCAGATCGCAACCTTACGAGTTATTAAAAACATTTTTTAATTTATCTTTCATCTGTACGGTAAAATTAAATATTGATTTCTAGACTACATTCTTTAGGAGACCGGGGAAATTTCCGTGTAAGTTTCAACCAACTTGCGGTTTTGAATTGATCAACTACCAACATTCCTAACATTTCTCCTGTAAGTGTTTGAATATTTTGGCAACATGCGCTAGATTGATTGCTTATTCACTATTATAATATTCCCTGGCGACAAAGTTATTAAAAAACCTTTCATATTTCATGCCGCAAAAGTGTCCGCAATTAATCTGCCAGAATACAGACCAAAAACACAGCAACTTTCGGACAAAGTGTTCTTTAACACGTACATTACAAAGGCCAAACCGCATTGTTCGTTACAAAAATAATCAGTTTAAAAGTATCTTTTTGCCATTCGCGATTGTTTTCTATCCCAGAGAAAACCCTTTGAGAGCTTTCCGGCCCTCGTTAATGGAAACAGGAAGTAATGGGCCGAGAGAATAATTTAGATTTTTTATCTGCTAAGAATCCAATTGTTAACAAACATATTTCATTGTTCAAAGACTTTCCTGGTTTGGCTCGCGAATCTATAAGAAGATGCAAAAGATTTGTTAAGAAATTCAATTAAGTTTTTTATTGAAAAATCGAAAGGTGGCATTAAGTTAGAAAAAGAGTACACTAAATATACCTAAGTCAGATGACTACTTATAAATTAATTTATTAAAAGTATTTGAGCCAACACATTAAAATAAAGTAATGCTTCATGCTGCTAGAAGCTAAATGTATTATTGAAATCCACTAGAAAAAAACGACAGAAAAAGTTGCTCTCGAGGTCGCCGTGAAAACAGAAATTGCTCAAAAATGGTAAAAACATGTGCCTTTATTCTACTGAAACCATAATAAATAAGGACACATTCTGGTGAAAATTGGATTTTCAATGAGACAAAATGTTTCCAACAAGTCGCACCCCTTACACAAGTTAAAAATAGTGAAACAAAACGCACAGTTAATTAACAGGAAACAACAAGAGTTATGAAAAAGCCATAGAAGCCCATTAATAAGGGAACAAATGCAAGGTATCTAGTATATAGTGACAGGTGCGGCCCTTTACTCTATCGAACTAATCCAGCTAACGACTCATCGTATGGTTTTTGCCGGGGATAATTTGTGCTTTTCCGTGCTTTCCGGAGAAAAATAATTTGCAATTAGTTGGCGCATGTTAAAATATTGGCTCGACGGAAACAATGCCCGATGACAATTTTAGTATTGCTGATTAAAGCAACAGGTAAGTAAAACTTTTATGTATGATGCGACCGAATTCTGGCAATTTTGCTTAGATTGTAAGTCACATATTTGCTTGCTTTTGAAACTCATTAATTTCAGTAATATTTAACACTTGCCAATTTTTATTGTGATGATAGAGTGTATAATTTAAAAATCTTTAAAATTCAATGTCAATTTTAATTTCACTAATTTAAACGCCAACAAATAACCAAACATACACTTATGAAAATTAATAAAAATAGCAGATCTATTTTAATTATTTAATATATTTCTTTGCTGCATGTTTTTTTGTTTGTCTTGTCTCATGGCATTTTGTGCTTTCAATTGCATAAATATGCAACTTAGTTCAAAGTTTACGTAGAATCCTCAAATCAGATTTTAAAATGTTAAAAAAAAACAACTGTTTGGTTGATTTACATTTATCAGCACTAAAACTAGTTGAAACCTTCTCAAACATGTTCCTATGCATGAGTTATATGGGCAAACAGTAACAAAAGTGCTTAACTTTCCAAAAGTTTAAAGTTCTAAAGCGCTACTCTTCACTTACGACCATTTTCAATTTTTTATTGACACATTTTTTAACTAAGAACTAAAGTTAATTTATATTAATTTTGATTTGTACAATGGCAAAATACTTCAAAAATATTTTTTCTAAACTGATTATTTATATTCATTAATATGCGATGACTCAGTTTTTTTTAGAAATTGTAAGTTTTGCGGATTATTTTTTAGAATAATACTAAAAGAGAAAATAATTGCTCATAAGAAGAAGATAAATTACAGTTATTTTGCTAGGGTAGTTGATTTTTATTTATTCCTGAGGCTTTCTGTAGGTTATATATTTTACCTCTATTTTATTGTTTTATTTTACCTCTGTTTTATTATTTTATTCGAAATTATTGTTCCTACCGTGTGTAATTTAAAAAGTAACTACTACTTTTGTCGATGTGGGATTTAATTTTACTAGTCATAATTACTGCGTATTTTAGTCTAGACAATTATTTGTTTCCTAAATCCTTACTAATTATCATTTTTGAGTCAAACACTCCAGCTTCTTCTCCCAAATCCAGCTGTACACTTTTCATTCATTTTGGGTATTTTTATGAACAGTGCCTGTTTAGATAATCTGTGCCTTTAAAACTTCTCAGGTTGTTTTACAAAGCTTGTTAGCAACATAGGCAAACTTTTAATTGCGTTTTGTCTTCTCTATCTAGCTTCTCATTACCAGTCGGAATGGCGCTGCGAACATAATTTGCGCTGGGCTAATAAGCATGATTATTTATAGAAAAAGTAGAACTTGGGTGAATAAACAAAAATTCGTGGAACAGCAAGCCATTCAATATTTGTATTAGTTAACGAAAACGGAAATTTATTCAAAGACGTCCAATTAATCATTTCGAAACTTACATAATGGGTCTAACAGTCGCACTTACTATACCTATTACTTATTTTTTACTATTATATTATTTTCCTTCCTGGGCTCCAGTCAATGTGTGAAACAAAAATGTGTATATCGTTTATTACATAACGTTTCGGCTAGACAACAGCGCCATCATCAGATTTAAAATTCATACAAACTCATAATTGGTAAACATTACATTCTTTTGGGTATTTGCTGTCTTGACACCTTAAATTTGTTTGAATTTTATTTAAACAAAAAAAAATCAAATTAATTTTACTAATTCAAACAAATTTAAGGTTTCAAGACAGCAAAGACCTAAAAGAATGTAATGTTTACCAATTATGAGTTTGTATGAATTTTAAATCTGATGATGGCGCTGTGCTCTCGCCGAAACGTTATGAAATAAACGATATACAAATTTTGGTTTCACACTTTGACTGGAGCCCAGGAAGGAAAATAATACGCAGTCAGAAAAATACATTTTTTTTAATGTCTGCACTAGTTATTACTTTCGGGATATTTCTCTTCGGGCAAACATAATAACATTTTCCACATAATTTAGATTTTGAGAACGCGGATATATTAGTTATAGAAACAAATTATGATAAAAGAAGAATCCAAGGAATGATACAAATAAAAAAGACATGCAAAAGCAAATATTAAAACTATTTCCGCTTATATCAATACATACATACCGTTCTCGCAAAGGTAGACAATAATTCAAACAAATATGAAGTTTTGAAGACAGCCAAGCCTATAAAGAATCCAATGTTTCCTGATTATGGGATAAGTTTTTCAAATGTTTTGCTCTCCCAAAGAATCGTTTTTCCTTAAGAACTAATGGATGTTTTAATGCTTTGTAAATTATAGTTTTTCTGCACCAGATTTTAATTGTAAATTGGTGTTTGTAGTTTGTTTTGAATTTTAATCTGATGACGGGGCTGTTGACTCGCTGAAACGAAATATGAAATAAACGATATGAACATTTGTGTTTCACATTTTGACTAAAACTCACGAAAGAAAAAAATATGATAACAATTAAAAAAATAACAACAGTCAGAAAAATAAATCAAAATGTTTCCAGTAGTAATTCAGGAAAAATGAGCAACTCCGATCGGACAAATTATCGGATCATCGGATTACAATTGTATTTAATTAGACTTTCTCAGAATCTCAAACTGTACCAAAACCGCGAGCATACAGTGTTTTATAATGACGTAAAGTTTTTCAGGGTATCTTCAGAAGGTAACTTTAAAAGGAGTTTTTCAACAAAGTTTTTGATTCGGGCGCACCCGACGGAAACAAAGAATCTTTGAAATTATATTTTCTTTAAATATAAAAAACCGTAATTTTCGAAAATTGTATTTTGGTAAATTAAGCGCCTTAACCTAATGAATCCCTAAGAAGGATGTCGCGGCCGGTCAAAATATTGTTGAAAAGATTCTCCGATGGCTGGTTCTCCAACGGCTGTAACCAAGATTAGAAAATTTTCTTTGGTTTCTGCTCAATTTTTTTAGAAAGAGTTTATTAGAAAGACCCCCTTTAAAATTACCTTCCAAGCACACTGTAAAATTATTTGCTGAGCATTATCAAACATCCGTACTATAAAATTAATTTCTGATCTTGTGCTTAATTGTTTTTTATTTTAGCCGTGTAAAACATTACTTGCTCGTCGATAGCGCCTTCATTTTATTTTTGCCAAATTCACAAATTTAAGTGGAAAGTCATGAAAATTACACAAAACGTATAATTTGTGCCTACTTGATTACTATCCGAGTCAAGAAACTTGTACATACTTGTAAAGCGATGAAAACTTTAAATCAAGAAATTATGAAATTGTTGAATATTTTTTTGACAACACACACTATATCCGTAAGATAACAATACGGTCGCCAATACTGTCTGATGATAAAAAAAAGCAAAAAATCTATTAATAATGACGCTAAAATAATCCTCAAGCTAACATCTTCTAACATGATTCCATTCAGTTTCCACTTCATTTTTCGGAGCATTGAGCTAAAATCAAAGACAGCTACTGAAGTAAGCTTCTTCCTGCCTCAAATCGTTCTCTTTAAATAGAAAACCGTTTCCAGATATAAAAACCAAACAAATAAAACTAGACCAACATGGATCCACAAAGCCCACCGTCGACGATTATCCGACATAAGTCAAAACAACGGAATGAAAGTGGCAGGTCGGCTAAAGATGCTCCCTCAGGAATCCTGCGATTGGACGCGGGTAAACCGAGAAGGCTTCCTACTGAATTTAAATTCAATCAGGTACGGTATAACCGGCAATAATATTACCTTTTATGATACGGGGGATCACGTTATTAGAAACTTCTTTTACGAAGGCGAAAAATAACGTGGATTTATTACTAGCTTTATCAGATGAGCAAGCATTAATGTTAAGTAGGAAATACTAGCAATTGCTAGCAACGATTGGGAGAATCTCAAAAAATCTACAGTGAGAATGTACTCCTGTAATGTATTTCAGTTCAAACTCAAAGCTACTTTGAAAGTTACGCTGGCGTTACTTTAATATTTGCCTTTCAACTAACTTGTTAGGATTTTAGACTGAATTGCTTCTATGACCAAATCTGTAGAGTATAACGTGCTTTATCTGGAATTAACTTGAATCTTTATTAAAATTGATAATTTCAAATTAATTCTAAAAGTGCGTCTGAAGTCGAAGGATAAGGGCTTTGGATTACAACAATCAGGGGCGGATCCAG
>NW_026019016.1:10179390-10185620 GCF_020466585.1 Dendroctonus ponderosae | reverse complement strand
CCCCCATGACTCCCCCCCTGGATCCGCCCTTGACAACAATCCACAACTTTGAGCGGTTGATGGAGTCCAGGCTTAAATAATACTAACAGAGAATATTTAAATACCTTTTCGCAAGTTGAAAATTCCATTATACATATATCGACAGAGTCTGGTAATAAACGTGCAACTAGAGAGAACCAATTAGAAAAATGAGCCCCAGGACACGTTTTATTAAAACACCATAAACGGAATCACAATAAATATAAATTCTCCTTTTTCTAGATTCGTGGCCGACACGCCATTGTCCCCATTAATAATAATCATCACAAGGTTTCTGGGGTGCGACCCAATTAGACCGTATGCTTTTCCATTATTTGTTTTTATTTATTAGTCCTTTTTGCGATATGCACGACTCCTATGAGAAATTTGGAGAGTTTTTTGGCCCTGCAAATTCATGCGATGGAACCGATCTGGACTGGCAGTTGAAAAATGATACGGGTTTGAAACGGGTTAGAAAGTTATCCAAATCATAATCTGTCGAGAATCTAGCGTTAGATTTATTTTTCAAGCAAGTACTTATTCTAGTTAATATAATTGTGAGTAGATAAACTTTGCGTCAAAAAATATGTGATGTATACTATTATTGTCTTAGAAAACCTTATACAAGATTTTTGATAAATTGATTTTTTAAATTATGTTTATCATCTTGCCAAATTTTATGGTTTACGTCTATAATTGGGTAGACAGAAAATTGCTACAAATATTTTTAAACTTCCTGTAACGAAAATTGTCGTGTTTAATTCCAAACAGACAGCGTCTACTTGAAGACATTACCGTATGTATTTGAAAAATTTAGACAAATGGACGCGACAGTTGTGTTGCGTTGAAATTTAATAAAACTTTTAACAAAGACTCTTTAATATCAATTTCTGATCGACAAAAATCATATAATTGATATTACTTGGAAAGATGCGAGTCCTACAATGTCCGTGAAAGAAAATGAATTTGAAAGTACTAACTCAAAATTTCATATACATAAATATAAATTCATATGGCAAAGATGATTAATTAATTTAATGCGTAAAATGTTCCGCACTCTGGAGTCACGCACTCTGGATGTAAAACCGCCATCCGAAATCCGAATGCTCAGGTATATTCTGATTTATATGGGTTTCAAAGTGAACAAACAAAAGACGAAACAAAAAGTTTTATTTGAAATTGCCTTTTTTATGTGGAAATAGACCGTTTTTATCCGAATCGCGTTCTCACATAAGTCATATTTTATTTAAATATAAATCTGCTACAAAAAGTGGAATAATGCATACATGATAAATGATCCAGAGACGCCCTATAAAGTTTCGCTTATACTCTTTTTAATGAAGACAAATTGAATGCTTGTTGATTGATACCTCCGTGCTGAGTAAGGCAATTTTTTGTGTATCTTAAAATTCTTCACAGAAATGACTATATAACAATTTACATTAATAATATTACAAAAAAGCACATGAAGTCAATAAAATGTGCATAAAAGTGTAGTCAGGTAGGCATAAAGTTCAGTTTGACAATTGCATGTGTAGGTATTTACAAATTAGTCACTTTGTCGAATTAAACCATTCATCATCATTCATGGGGTGCATCAATCAAAAACTGCCCGACACTTTTTTCGTCCATAGCAATTTGGCGTCAGATTATTAGACTCATTTTCCCTCTGTCCTTTTAATTTCCAGGGTGCAAATTGCTTTTATCTCGAATGTTTTAATTCGACGAAGAAGCGTCCGTTAGTGCAAAAATTGTACACAATTAGTTCGGAGAGAGGTATTTTCAGATGTTTCGTTCTCCTTCAGGTGGAAGCTACTTAATTGAGTTGCTTTGAGCAATTTGTCGATCTAACGATGAAGGGAAAAATAAGTTCGAGTTTTTGGTAGAGCTTTGTTAAGAAAGATAAAAGAAACATTCTTTTACGCAAAAAAGTACCTAATTTATTAGGAAAACCACGGCTTAGAACTTTTGAGAAACCTGTGGCAATTTTAAAAATAGGGTCAACTGTTTAGTTATATGAGATGGACCTACACACCACACATTGATCTGGTATTAATTAAGCGTAACTAATTTAAAATCCCACATCCACTTTTTATTATTTTCGTTGTGGACAATTCTGTAAATAGAACATTTTTGAACCAACTGATATGACAATTCATACAGCATGTGAATTTTGCATATTTTATAAAGTTCTAATAAATTACGTAAATTAAAAACTATTCAAATTAGCATTCACATGCTAAATAATCAATAGGAAAACAAAGAAGTTCGTTGGAGTAAGCACAAAAACTTAACGACCATGATTTTTACGATGTATTCTTCTCAAATGGGCATTCCTGGCGATAAATCACTTTAGCATTTCTACATGCATCCAGTATGATAATAAACTGATAAAACCTTGCGTTATATCAAATTCAATTTGTGAACAAAGAAATTATAAAGAATATAAGGTGCGGCTCTAAGATGCGTGCTTCAAGTCTTTTCCAGCTTTCTGATTAAATTATAACCCTTCATTTAGTATTTACACCCTCTAAATGATCCCTGGCGTGATATAAGAAATATGGAGCAGAAGGTTAGTTTCTGTTTAGTAATGTTACTGCTGTTCGTGATCATGTGTGAATGTGTTTTCAGTGGTTAAGAATGTATACTGGAACATTTCCCGGTACGTTCATGTATATTTTATAAACTTTTCTGGTCTATTTTATTTATAATTAATGATCGGATGAAAATAAATTCGCTTTTGAACCTGGGATGTTGAAAATCAAATGGCGTTCCATAAAATATTTCCAAGTTGAAACCTGCTAATTAAACATCCACATTTGGAAACTGTTAGAAAATTCAACAAATATGCATTAATGTAATTAAATGAATTTGCTTAATTAAAAAATATGATGAACTTATTCGTGAATATAAATTGTAATAATGCCGCATATAAAACACGTGTCTAGAAGCTTAAACAGCTGGATTACGGCCGCCGTTTTCCATTTCAATTTCAGTTATGAACGAAAGATTTCCTGAGGATACAGTTTAGTATTCCAATTTTTTAATATGAAATTAATTGCCTCGATATTTGATTCATTAAATCGGTGTTCGTCTGCAGACGAATAAACATTTTATATAAATCCTAGACGATTCAATTTAGCTTCCTGATTCGCAATAACGGTTTTATTTTTTAGAAGAAGGTTGTTTCTCCTCAGCCGTCCGTGGACCGCTTGTCTGTTAAATTTGCAAACGACTCTTTAAAATCCGATTTTTCAAAGTCGACTAGCAATTTCGCTCTCGGCAAGATGCAGCAGCAATCTTTGCAACATCAGCAGGATAGAGTCCAATTTCCAGAACAACCTGTTATAGGTAAGAAAATACATATTTTTTTCATATTTATTTTACTGGCGAAGACCTACGTTATGGAATAAAAAACGTTCACCGACTTTGCACGCACAATATTGCTAATAAGGAAGGCGTTTGCATTTCATTCAATATATATGTTATTTATAGAGTTTTCGTAATTTTAAATATTTTTTATACATATTATAAACTAGACGCTATAAAAATTACGTTCTAATTTATTGCATCAAAATACAATGCTGCAACTGGGCCTAGTTTATTTGTAAACTACTTATTAATAAATAAATACAGTAACAATCAATAATGAGCAATTCACTCATGAAAAAACAAGAACTCAATACCAGTTTTACAAAAGCCATTAAAATTTATATTTTATTTAAACTTTCATGACCATTTGCGTTGGAGAAATTTGGTTATAAAAGCATATTTAATAAATAAAAAATATGCTTTTTATTTTGTTATACAGGGTGATTCAAAATTGGTGTCCGTTCCTGTGGTAATAGAATTATGGAATAATTCGACATTTTCTAGAAGATATTAACAGTTGAAAATCGAATTTTAAATTTGTTATTAAGGATTATTCTGAAATAGTCCCATGTTTAATTGGTAGCCAATTGGAATACTTAAACATTCGAAAAGAAAAAATACGATCTTTGCTCAAATTACAAAACCTTTTTATATTAAAAAAGTCCTCTTCTACAATTTTTTGACGAAAATTCAAAGCGGCAATGATGTTTTTTGTCAATAACAGATAGTTACAGATAGATAGCCTTTGTCAATAATAACAATATCTTGTCAAACTGTGACTTACTTTGAAGCTCCTTTCACGAATTTCGATGAAAATAAATGTCTTTAGTCTGGCAAACATTAGCCATATTATAGATATTGTTTTATTAATTTGAAACTAACACATTTCAACATTTCTTCTATATGAAGTCCATATTCCTAGATACAGTATAAGCAACATGAAAATATTATTTTCAGCTAAACGTTTAATTTATTTGGGCAAATCCCACAGGAAATAAATTTACTGATTATGAACAGGCCAAGTTATTGTCTTGCATCATGAGAATGCTTTGAGGAATCCCAAGAGCATTTAACTTTATCTCTGTCAAAAGCTCTGAAGATGGATGTATAAATATAGTACAAAAGCGGCATGCTTTATTTAATTAAATGCTCTCTTGAAAGTATAGATCCATTTAATTATCACCTTTATTTAACTACACTGTTTAATTTGCTTTTATTTTGTTTACTTCCAGTCAGTTACACGCTCAATATAGAACTCAATTGCGAAAGGGATATAAAGTCAGTAAACTTGGAAAATTGCAGGAAAGATAATATTAAGATAAGGCAATGGCAGACTTCAAGTAACTTCAGATGACCTCTTTAAATGGCACTAACCATATTAATGGATTTAATACAATAATAACAATATTTTAAGAGAATATACTAAATATATGTGTCTTCAATAAATATAAGCTAATTCAAGTTAAAAACCATAGAAATATTTGCAGCAGGTAAAATACTTCCCAACCCTTTCCCAACAATAATCTTCAACATACGACAGTACATAAATATACCGCTCAAATACCAAGCACTGTGTTTTAGTTGCCAATATTGACTAATTCATTTCGAAACTCTAAAGTTCTAACCGCAAGTGTAAAATCAGTAGCAGAATAACAAAAACAATTCCAGTCAGTTAATTTTATCCTCTTACGTGAAAAGGGCCGACCCGAAGGAAAACAAAAACAATTCGACGTTAAAACAATGGGATCGGTGGTTATACAGGGTGACAATGAAGCTTAAAGCACAATGAAGCTTAATACAAAAGCCTTTGTAGCGTCAAAGTGGACGAATCAAATGTCAAACAAAGATAAAACTGAATAGACACTGAACGAAGAGCTGCTCAATTGAGGGAATAATGTTTCAGAAATGGGATATATCAGCAGGGTATTCATTTAAAACAATTTTGTTTCATAAATATAGGGCTTTAGCGATCTACTTTTCAAGAGAGGAAATTCCACATTGGTGAAGTTTAAATATATTTAAGAGAAGTATGAATAAGGGTGCAAAATAATTATTTATTAAAGTGCGTAAAATTTGCTGCCTTAAAGTTTCTTGCCTTGGTTCCATGTTTTCATGATTTCCGAATCAATATTTTCTGCGAATATATTTGTTTCCTTATCGACATCAGTTTCAATGCAAAATAATGTTTTGGCATCGCAATATTACAACCCATTAATTCTTTTTGAACTAAACTAAACCCCATGACAAATTTTGAAAATAATCCGTCTTTAGAATGGGCTGTTTTTCTTCCTAGAAGCTGAACAAGAGCTTCATATATCGTCCCAAAATTAATCCAATCCTAGAAAGCCCTACTATATGTTTTTTATCTGGATTCAATTCTCCCCTAGTTGGTAAAATTGCAAAAAGATCCGAAACGTACGTTTTTACTTAGAGAACATTTTAAGGGTGGGTGATTTATTTATCAATTCGATGCTCTATTTCTTCTCAGATGGCAACGAGTCCGACGAAGACGATTACTCTGCCAGTGTCAACGCCATCATTCAGAGGCGCGCCTCGACGCGCCGCTCTAAAAAACAGAGCCGTAGAGCATCAAGCCCTTTCCTATCCGAAACCCCCGCTCCTGATCGACGTCGTTCCTCTGTATTTACCACCAGTTCAGGAGAGTAAGTATATAGGGTGAACCTTACTATAAAAAAAAATGGGTCGGTGAACTTTTAGTTCGGATATAATAGTAAAAATAGCAAAAATCTAAAATAGGAAAGGTTTATAGCAAAACTGAAAACAATTATAATGGATTTTCCTGCAATTAATATGAAATTTAGAAAATGTAACAAAAGTAA
>NW_026019016.1:10175678-10178715 GCF_020466585.1 Dendroctonus ponderosae | reverse complement strand
AATTTTTGAGGCGAAATACCCAACAAGAAGTTTGTAAAAAAAGTAAGTTAATTGCAGATTCTTATATCAACTGCAAGGTAGCCAGGGTAACACTCCAAAGAGGAAATTTTTAATTTCGTTTTAAATTTTTTAAACACATTCTCGATTGTGTGACAAAATTGATACATAAAAGGGTACTAATTCCTACGTCTTGCAAAAGCAAAAACATATTGCTTGATGATAAAACATTGCAAGAAAAATTGCAAAAAGCTTTGCAAAAGGATTTCGAAATAAACAAAAAAAGTACTAAACCAGGAAATAATAATAACCAACGTTCGTTATTTTGAAGTGGATCGTGATTCGTCGTGATGTGGAAGCTTGTACAATAGATATAAAGACACAATACAAACATTCTGAGCAACTAAAATAGTTGCTAGAGCTCAAAGGAGGAAAGGCACTGCAAACTTTATTGCTCTGTATGTCACTGTTGCCTCAGATTTTTCTAACAAATTAAATCGAACTAAAAACTGAAAGAGAATGAAACTTTAATATGAAACCGGAAATGGATAAAATTTTGTAACATAAAATTCATAATTTATCAGGTGTATGAGGCAGTATTTAAGAGAACGAATTCTCAGGTAATTTGATGAGAAAAACATCATAAATATATATCGAAATGTATCGTTTCCATGATGTCAAGCTGGAACGAGTTCGTTAACTTACGTCTAAAACTGTAAATAAAGACAGTACGCTTTTTGTGTTATGAGGCTCTGTTATCTGTATCTTGAAAAAAATATATATTATAGGAACTTTTTTATAAATCGATGTGAAAATCACTCCTAGCACTAATAATTTTTGTTATTATTGCTAAATGGTGCATCTGCATATTTGAATAAAATGCCATTGTTAATCAAAGTCAAAAATCAACTTTAAACAGAAACAAAAAGTGTCTCTGTTTAAAGATCGCATCTGTCCAATAGTTCAGATTCTGCAAATGTTTCAATGCCTTGTTTGCAACATCAGCCTGATGGATAACATAACTTATAAAATATAAGCTAAAAATATGTCATGTTTTTAATTTCAGTACAGCCATTACTGTGGAAGATGAAAACGCGGCGAACGAAGTAACCCAGGATGAAATATTTGAAAATATCAAATTGCACAAAGAAGTGCTCAGCAATGTAAAGATGCAACCGTGGAATATGAGGAAAAAGCTTAAACTCGTTTTGCAAGCAAAATCATATATCAAAAAGCACGAAGGACAGCTACAGGAGCGATTGGCTCAAAGCCATTCTACCAAAGATATGTTGGCAAGATGGAACATAGTGGTAATTAAGGTAAAAGATTTTATAATAGAATAATGCAAAAATATCCATTTTAGTCCGGCGCCTGAAAAAACTTTCTCAATTTCAACCAAAATTCCTCATCAAGTTTGCTGACTTAATTAAAACCTTTTATAGGGCGCAAACCCTTCAACACTGAGAGATTTAAAAGCCGCATTTTGAACCCTCAATTTTATATAATCCTTAATCAAATTACCTGTAAGTATACCAACCCTTTATCGTCGCTCTCGATAACTGAAAGGTATTTCTTATTTGCCCGAAAATGTTCTGCTGTTCAGTTCCTAACAATTCAACAGGTAAAATCGATTTTTAGCTATATTGTATTTTATGTTATGAATGTTAGACTATTTATACACTTTTCTATGTAATGTATCTGTCGCGCAGATAAGGGGAGTTTCGGCCTCCGACAATCACATATTTTACTGTTTCGGAAAACTTTTTCAGGAACAAGAAAACACGTTGAATGCTGTCGAAAACTGCTTTGGAGCTGTAAAATACACCCAGCATGTAAAGATATATGTACTTATAAAGGCAATTTACGATCATCTAACAAAAAGGAAAAAGTATCAAAACTCGCATGTAACAGCAATTTCGCAAAGTCAATCACAAATATTGATGTTGCTTAATTTCGAATAATAAATAGAAGAATTAATTTATTCTTGTTTTCCTTGAAAAGAAAAATATGAACTCAAGAGTTTATTATTAAAGCACTAGACGATAACGAATTTACTTTTTGTCCAAGTTAACAATTTTGCACCTTACTCGTAATCAAATTTCCGAGCTTCTCCATCGATTAAATTCCTTTTTTAAAAATTAAGTGCAAACTGAATTAACTACTTGAAAGGCATTTTTCTAGAAAAGTTGGAGTACGGCTCGAAATTCCCTTAGTGCCTTTTTAAATCGTCCCTCATTAAGATGGATGGTTCACAGTCTGTTACGGAACATTTCCTCCACAACTTTCTTTTTGTTGGCTTTTTCTAGCGGGATCCTCATCTCTTCCCGGAACCTGAGAAATCTCCTCTGAGTTAGGTATTTGTTCAAATTAGGAAATTTATCTGATATTCTAATGAATACTAATGGCCACAGTTTAGTAGACATTTAGAGCGAACAGGGAACTTTTCATGAGAAGTTATACGTTCTGGTCAAAAGCAGGGAAGTTAAAATAAACCTTTGAAAGGCTTGGCTGCCAAGTAGTGATTCATTTTTATATTCAAAGCTGAAATGATAATCTGCTTAATTTGCTAAACGTTTGCAAACGTTCTAATACAAATAGTTTATTTTTACCTTTTACCGTATATGAACCAAAAAATGATTACATGATCACACATAAACCGAATTGAATAAAGTTTACTTGAAGGCATTAATGTTTATCTGATCTTTAGAAATGGCAGAAATGGAAAAGAGAAATAACAAACATGTCCATGTGGTTCATTCCATGGGAGTTGAAAATAAAGGAAATTGAATCGCACTTTGGTTCTGTTGTGGCGTCTTACTTCATTTTCTTAAGATGGCTATTTTGGGTCAACATAGTTATAGCTGTTGTGATAATTTCATTTGTGACTATTCCAGAGGTGAGTCAACAGCTTGTCTCTACAGTGCAAGTAAAACTTTGCTTCTGTAAATATATAAAACATACATGGTGACTCAAAATTGGCGTCATTCCTTTTAAGGGGTGATAGAGGCTCACTTAGGGAGTACGAGAAAAATATTGAAAA
>NW_026019016.1:10143503-10175162 GCF_020466585.1 Dendroctonus ponderosae | reverse complement strand
TGCGCAATGTTAATTAGGCAGATTACCTTGAAAAACATTGCTGCCGTATTTCTGATATAGTTTTTTGTAAATTTCTCAGTTTTTAATAACAATTAATTACTTTTACTATTTTTTCTGTATATATGTATACTCCTATAACAGCGCCAGACAACACCTCGAGAGGAATGACGCCAATTTTGAATCACCCTGTATACGCATGTTGTAAATAGGACGGAAAATAAGGGAAAATAACAAACACAATTTCTTGTGAATTACTGTTCCTTTATTAATGAAACTGCCGATATCCAATAATTTGGGCTATTAGGTTCTAAAAATAAATGTCCCCAATATTGCCAACGTCAATCAACAAGTAGGGCCTCGGTTTATTAGTCATCCCATCCGAAACTATTTTTCAAGCATTTCATTGACTACATTATTAAAAAGAAGGGACCCAGAGGCGACAATCAATTAGCTGACTTTGGCGATGTATGGACAATTATGAAATCTATTGATTAGTAATTGAAGCGAACCACTGAGTCGTTTCTTCCTTTAAAGAACTGTTAAAATGTGTTGTGTAAATAAACAATCAAATCAATCACTGATTTCAAGTTGATGAAATTGAAGCACACGGAAAATAATAAATAGGTTTTCAAAATAGGATTTACTTTCATACACATTTAATATGTCAAAATCCAGCCATCTAACCTTACGAAAAACTATCATGAATCGTAGTAACAGTATTCAGATACATTTTGAATTCACTATGTACCTCTACATAATATGTTCCGGAAGGGAATGATTTATTTGCCAGTATTCCCATAGGATATGCGACAATATTTTCACCAAGACCATGCCAGTATTCAACCCAATCCCTGTATAAATACGCTTGGAATATCCAGGGATTTTTTACTGATGCAGTCCAGTATTCGACCGAACGTAGGTGACTGCAACCCCCTAAAAGTTGTCATCAATAGATGAATTAGTTCTTGGAGAAAATGCAAAAATATAAATTTTTTTGGCCAATCGACGTTTTGGCAATTAAACTACAAGTTGAAATACTTTAATTATCCAAACTATGAATCACACTTATGGGCAATTTTAATACTAAAACAACGAAACATAAAGAGCACCCGTACTAATTGAATAGTAAATCTCGCTGTGTACTAATACTTTTTCCTAATGTTTCGCTTGCTTCTACTTCGCATCTTTGCTTTCAAATGATCTAAAAGTCTGCTATATCAGCTCTGAACATGAAAATCCCATGTTCATTTACCAAATGATCATAACTGCAATTTTTCTCGAATCGAACAGACGAAATACTTCATCACATTAAGAGCTCCAAAAATAAATGATTATTATCATCTATTAAGCTAGCCAGTGCCTATCAGCAATTTTTCCCAAAGCCAAACTATAAACGAGCGTTCTCTCGGGAAAACTGAAGCCCCGAGTTCGTTAGGGATTCCGGCCGCACATTTTACCCATTCATAGAGATCGCTTAGATATAATCCAGCTAATTGACTTTATTCGCATATCCACTAATCTGCTAAACTAGGAACATTACTGACTAAGACCTGCTGCAGTATGAAAGCTTTGTCTGGAAAGAGTTTGTTCGAAATTTCTGGAAAACTTTATATGCTCAATGCAAATAAAGAATTGGCTCTGTCTCAATCTTGATTTCGCAGGGTAAATTGTCTCGTTTAAAACTCACAAAGTTCGCAGCCTGGTTGACGTTCTCCTCCGTTTGGATAATAGTCCAAGTGTCCCGCAGGGGTTATCATCCCGATACGTCCGCCATTCGTGTGAATAACGTCGACAAATTCCGCATCAGATGCATCCAAAACTTCGTCTAAAGATTCCATATGTGGCCATTCGTAAAGTGGCCCTGCAGGATCTAGTCCTGTAATCCTGAAGAGCTTGTAATCAATATGTTATGAACCCGAGTTGGAAAAATAAAGCAAACAGGCCCAGAAAATCGTTAGAGAGCCGAATAATTCAGAGACGTTAGTTGAAGAAAAGGGTGTAAATCATATTTTAATTATTTCAAGATTTAAATTGCCATATACTGGTAAAACATACAGAGTGGAAAGTAGCGAATATGCAACAAACTTTGAACTTTTGAACATAATCTAGAGGAGCGTTGCGGTCGAGTTAAATTACTTAAAAGCCACTGTTAGTTAGTTGTGTGTAAACATTAATATAGGGAAAACGGATCCATATGGGCTCTGCTCTTATTAAGCACATTTTGATATTCAGAAACCTTTCCATAGAAGGGTATTGATAACGACAATGATATCAACAGAGCTAAGATTAATTCAAGCAAGCAACCGAACAATTAACTTAGACTCCAATAAAAACACGATGCATTTTTAAACACCCAAGCACACGTAAATAATGGCTTGATAAAATTAAAAATAGAGCAGTCAAAACCAGTGAGCAGACATCCTGGATATACTCACCTACCAATTTTTTCTAAAGTAATTTCATGTACTTTTAATCCTGCATAAGCTGAGATCTGCGCTCCCATACTGTGACCTATCAAATGTACATCGGCCAAATGTAGACCAGCAAACCTATGTCAAAATTCGCAAAAAAACTTATCAGAGTTGCGATTATTCCATAATACATTCTAAGTATTGCGAGTTTAAAGTGCTTCATTTTATGCATTTATAACGATTGTAGAAAACTGTTACGTACAAAAGTAAAATGTTACACAAAGTTACTTTCTTCATAGTCGTCTTTAAATAGCACTCGTATCATACTTGAGTTATGAACGAAAGCGGAAATAATTATTAAGTAGAGCCTTGTTAATGCGTTGTTAATTGTTCTTACCGTTTGAGCGTTAAAATCATGTGGGCCACCTGCTTAGAAACAACGGTCGTATGTACTCGAGCTTCTATGTAAATGACGTGTGATAAGGGTGCCCAATCCACGACTATTATGTTCCATTGTTCCCTATTTGCCATTGCTGCAACACAATGCAACCTTCTAATAATTAATGTGGAAAAACAAACTTTGCAAAATATGTAGCCCCAAAGTCAAGTTCCAATCGAAACAAACAGAAAGAGAAAATTGATTTAAAAAAATCCGATACGTAAAGAGTCTTAAAATGTAGCCAGAAAGGTGTATTCATATATTTAAAACATGCTATTTATTTAATCAACAAATTTATTGTATTTGCTAGTCGTACCACGAACAAAATATTCACAAAAATATTGTACACGACCATATGAAATGTCCGTCTAAAGAGGACTGGAGTCACTGGAGGAAGTGAAAATTTGCATTAAAAAGCAGATTTTATACCAAACCAGAACAAACTTTGCCTAAGTTACCCACTCAAGATGTTAGAACGTTTTAAAGTTACCAGGGTTTTATAGCAAACTTTGACTTATTTTTATGCAGAGGTTTTCATGCTTGAATGTTTGCATGAAATTAGACCGCAAAATCTACAAATGAATTGGTGTTGATTTGACTTAAACCATCTCATCCAATGTTGCATTCGGCTTTGGTATTTTTTTTACCAAAATCACACACTTTCAGTATTGTAGATTAATAGGAATACTTGAACATGCAGAAACAACTAATTGAAAGGTACAAATGTATATAAATCACAAAATGTTTTGTCACTTTGCAATTATCTCATAAATAATCGCATTACGAATTGATTTCGAAAAGTATTTTTTAACTCTAAAACCATTCTCACTTTAAAGTTTTCGATTTTAATATTATAAATACCAAAAAGTCGAAAATACCAAGAGAACCTCTTTCTCCCTTAAGGAGATTTTTTTCCACCTTTAGGAACGTTTTAGAAACGTTTAGAATAAATTAGACCTTTAGAAATTTTGGAACGTTTTACAGATTTCACAGGAAATAATCTCTAGAATTCGATTGCTATTTTTGCCGCTTGATATTTTATTGTCTGCGCATTCTGTATACAATTATATGACCACTTACGCCGATTAAACATTTAAAATAAGACGCAATATCGTTTCTGCTATGATCAGCATAATTTTTATATAAAACAAAGCACAGCAGAAACGAGAATTCAGTCTAAAGATAGTCTACGGTTATGTTCGCTCACATTTAAAATCCATATTAAAAAATTGTACTAATTTTGAAATAAAAGTGTTTTTAAAAACCCAAGTTTTAATTAATAAAATTATACTTGACCATGGTTTGCAAACACTTTATATTTTCGATTGCTGCTAATAAATTCCAAGCAATATTAAATATTATTTTGCTTAGATGCTAAGTACTATATAAGATATAACTCTAAAATAAGTAAATATGTAGATTATTCATCAACTACAACAACATTCAAACTAAAAATAATTCATCACGCGAATTTTTGAGCCATAAAATGATTTAGACAATAAGATCAAGCAGAACAAATGAACAATTAATCTAATATTGAAGGGAGTAATTATTAATAAGACGAAACGAAGAGGAATAATAAAACTTTGACTTTTCTAAATCATGCAGCTTCAAGTACATTCCTAGCATGTAGCGTGTATAAATTAGCAGCAAAATTCATAGTAAAATAATATTACAAACATGAATTATATGTCCGGTTTTCCTTACAATTTAGATATTTTTTGGGTGCGTTTTGCTATATTTAATTACGATTTCCTCGATATCTGGTTAGTTAGAAAACTAAACATTCAGAAGCGAGCGCACAGAAAAATATTGTTAAAATACGTATTGTAACAAAAAACTATTAAATCATAACTGATCCATTAATTAAAAATGTTATTAAAAGTTTATTTTTATAATTTAGCGCAACTATTGCGTTAAGTATTATTTTGTATATTATTATATTATATTATATTATGCAGAAATATTTGAAGCCTAATGTCCAGAGCATTGACGCCTCAATGAATAGATTTTGTAATCAAATACGACCAAATCTCACAAATATTTCATTACTATTTCGAAATTATATTTCGTAGGAATAAAATCTGCTTTTAGGGTTAACAAAGGGTAGCTGCTTTTACAAAGAGGGTTCAAAATTAGACTGTGATATTCAGCAGGAAAACCATCGCCTCATCATTCAAAGTTAGAAATAAATTCCCTTTATGCCTAGTTATTTTAAGGTAAAAAAGTGAATAAACGCGAATTAAATTGGGAATAAACCAATGCTTGATGTTTAGAAAAATACTTCAATAAAGCTAAGACTGCCCGACAAAAACATTTTACTTAGCCAAAGTCTTTTAATTACGCTCTAAAACCTATTCTTGTTCATCTTGAAATTGGGTCAATTGGCATTTTTCTGCCCGCGGAAAGACACAAGTAACTCCCGTTAAGCACTTATTACCGCTAAGTGAAAGCGTGGGACTTCAAAAAACAACTAGGGTGGGTGTTAAAAATAGTACAAATACCTTCACGCATTTCGACCAGCCAAGGAACGTTTCGATTGTGAGACCAACCATGAATAATTACTTTGGTTTCCAAATCTGGATCAAACCTCGAATCGCTAATAGAGGATGGATTGTCGACGAAAATCTGGTCAGGATTTGAAAGATCGTCACTGGAAATGAGAGAATATCGTGCCAATTCCTTGATTCAGACACAAAATGGAATACGGTGTCTTTCTCGTAATAGCAAATAGACAAATTCAATTTGCGTTACATCGAAAATTCAATTTCCTGTGCATTTTCCCATTAAAAGCATGAATAGGCGGATTTAGATTATATCTTTTCGAGTAATGCCCCGGACCTATTGAAGTTGTAACCCCGCAAATTTAATCAACTAATTTTATTTCAACTTATATAGAAATTACTTACTAAGAGTATAAATAAAAGGTCACTTGGTCTTCCGGAGCGGTGTAATTGTATAACTTAACTGGGTCGATAACAGGGTACAGAAAACATTGAATAATTGTAACGCAATTCCACAACAGCAGAAAAATATGTATCATTTTCTGTTCATAGTTCAGCAGTGTTTAACGAAAATGAACTGAAATAATGCATAACTTGCAAGTGTCAATTGTATGTTTATTTAATAGTTCGAATGCGAATTTAACAACAATGCGATATAATGACGTTAGAAGATATCGACAAGACTCGTCGTGTCTTTTATTTTATATATTTATTTAAAAAAATGTATATATGTAATCCGCACTCAGTAAGTAAATCCTTAAGAACATAATGAGTTTTATTGCATGTAATTTTTGGCGTTAAACGCATAAAAACGTACTTTCATAAGCAATATTATGTATTTCAGATCATTACTGCCGATACTGAAGCGGAAAAAGATCGAAAATTTGTCCTACCCGAAGAAAAGTACAACTCGACTAATTTCTTAACTCTATGGGACTTTGAAGGGGTGTTTAAATATTCTCCGTTATTTTATGGGTGGTACACCAATCGAGATTATAACGATTCTACCGTACTGACTACTTCTGATGGCAAAATAAGCCATGGACGTGGATATCGATTACCATTTGCCTACTTTGTTACAGGATTGGTAGTTTATGCCTACAGTTTCTTTGCGATATTGAGAAAGTAATTATTTGAACGGAATAATTAAGATTCAAGATTATAATCTGTTTGTTCAATTAAACGTCAACAATTCCACTCTATTTTCAGAATGGCGGAAAATTCCAGAATGTCCAAGTTATCAGAAAAAGACGACGAATGTATTTTCTCCTGGAAACTGTTCACGGCTTGGGATTACATGATTGGAAATGCCGAAACGGCACATAACAGAGTCGCTTCGATTGTGATGGGATTCAAGGAGGCCCTATTAGAGGAAGCAGAAAAAAAGAGGGAGTCAAGAAAGTATGAGCACCAATTTAATAGCAAATAGCAAACTCAACGGTGCAATACGCCAAACGAAAAAGCTTAACATGTGCAAAACTGAGCCTGTAAACTTCACAATTAACCGAAATATTATTAATATTGAAATTTGCGAAATTACTTGAAATCAACTTTTATTGATTGTTGACGGAAATGTTGGAAACTCATTAATTCTGCACTTTTCGTTTCAGCTGGAAAGTTATCTGCTTTCGGGTGCTCGTGAATAGTTTGGTTGCGGGACTGCTTTCTTGTTCCGCTTTTGCCGTCATTGTAGTGGTGAAAAGATCCACGGAACCGGATGCTGATAGCACTGTCTGGCGAAAGAACGAAATTACAGTCGTTATGACTCTAATTACTCTGTCATTTCCAATGCTATTCGAGGTATTGGGCTTCGCAGAACAGTATCACCCCAGGAAACAGTTGAGATTGCAACTGGCGCGGTAAGATTCACAAAAATTTCCTGTATTGCCACAAAACTTGTTTCAATTTCTAATGCAAAATTCAAATCAAAAACAGACATTTACCGCGTTCAAAAGGGTACATGAACGAGTAGGACCTTTGTGGAGGAAAATATTTGACACTACACTATTGAGGAACAATTGCATTAAACTATCTTTTGATGAAAATAATCTTAGTCATTGGTATCTGTGTTTCTGCCATAAATCAAATCCAGGTTGCTCGGTAAAGGTGCAAAGTTGTATCTAAAATGTTAGTGAATTTTGTAGAAAATTTCGGATACGTACTCTTAAGAGTGAGCCATCGACTAAAGCCATTAGAGGAGCCACTTGAACAAATTGTATGCTTGAAGATAGGCCTGGGTAACTCAGTAAATTTTTAGGAGTTGGCGCAGTGCTACGCAAATGGCTTGGTGCGCCAACCCAACGCACCGGCGCTGTAACCCAGTTCCGTTGCTGAGAAAATGTCGGTGACTTTTTTACTTCTTTTCAGATTTATTTTAAGGGCCATCTATTAATAATATTTTTAAAAGTTCTTCAAAATTTCAGAATTTTCAATTTTAGCCAAGTTACTCACTCTTTCTTCTAAATGCTCAATTTTCTAAAGTTTTACTTAAAAATGCTGAAAATTTGAAGGTGTTTTCGGCGAAAAATTATGAAATCAATTTCGAATCCTTCGTCGCTTTGAAAAAGTTTGAAAATCCCTTTCCGGCTTCCAATTTGGAACAAAAATCAAATAATTTTCTATCAAAAAACGAACAAAGTAAACGAAAGTTTATAATAGATTATTAGGAAATCTCGTCACCTCCATACCTCTGAACACTGAAATGTGATTTTTTAGTTTTGATTGAACCTTTTTTTGCTTTACTTTCCTCTCAAAAACACTCTCTTTTATAGAGTTTCACTTAAAAATACTGAGGATCTGGAGGTCGTTTACGCGAAAAATTACGATAAAAATGATAAATTTATAGCTTCGTACAAATTTTACAAAAATGTTTTCCAGCGTCGAATTCGGCACAAAAATGAAAATAAGTTCCTACCGTTTTTTCCCGAAAACCAGTCAGGTTTTCTCTAAAATCGTTCACAAAACTAAAAGTTTTTAATGGAAAACGCAAAAAAAACATTATTTTCTGATGATTTTCTTCTTGTCTGACAATAATGAGGTCCTTTCAGTTAAAAATTACAAAATTAATTTTGCTGAAAAATTTGCCTCATTCATCAGTTTGCAAGGAACCAGTCAGATTTTCTCTAAAACCGTTCACAAAACTAAAAGTTTTTAATCGAAAACGCAAGAAAACATTATTTTCTGATGATTTTCTTCTTATCTGGAAATAATGGGGTCTTTTCAGTCAAAAATTACAAAATTAATTTTGCTGGAAAATTCGCCTCATTCATCAGTTTGCAAGGAACTTYAGAAAACGCATTTCAGCTTCGAATTTGGCATAAAAMCCAAATAATTATTTCTGGGTCTTTTTCCAAAAATWTTTCCCCGAACTGAAAAAGSGAAAGCCATCATTTATTTGGAAAACTTTTGGAAAMTGGGGTTTCTTCACTTTTAGGTCAATATTTCTAAACAACACTCTCTCTAAACAGGAAAACCGCGTTTTTCMTAACGTTTTACTGTWAAATACTGGCAAACTGAATGTTTTATGCAAAAAAACTMRKMGAYACKMTTTKRCMWSARWWCTGTTGCTGGGAAAATCTAGATGCCTTTTTTTAGGTGTTTGAACAAAGTAGTAAAACGTTACTCAGAAAAAATGTTAATGACCTTGCTTTTAGATGTGAAAATTCTGGTCTCGGTTCGCGTAAAGCTTTAATAAATCACTTATAACTCATGAACCGTTGAGTTCTCAACTCAGCGAGCGGCAACAACTCAATAGCGCAACCCAACACAGTGTTCCCAGGCCTACTTTAAGATAAGGTGTTGTAGTTGTGATTTCGGAAAACTTAATCGACGATAATTTGTAAAACAAATTGTCAAATTTACGTCTTACGATAATGGTGGTATTTTGGGCCAACGGTTTGTGAAAAAGTGTTCTGTCACCAAAAATCTTTTGTACTTGAATTTTGTGGAGGGCTATAGACTATATGCGAGACATCGCAGTCATGATCCTGATCACATATAAATATTAAATCAAAACATTGAAGCATGGAAAGGGGCGTTTTGTTAAGGTGATTTGTATAAATCCATCCACACAACAAATAGCTAAAACAACTGCAACTGCCTTGATCGAGAAAATCGATCATAAGAAATTTACACGAACCATCTTTTCCAGAATAATGGTACTCAATCTACTCAACTTGTATTCCCTCATATTTGCCCTTTTTGATAAAATCAGCGATATGGTAAGTCCGTTTTGAAACATCTTCTAACAATCAAACTCAAAAATGAAACTGTCCGTTTCCAGACAATTCTTCTTCAAGAAATCAAAACCAACTTGTCCAAAACCCAACTAACCAACCTTACTTTATATTCCATGCCAATTTCTTCGGAAGTAACCCAGTCTTCGGATTTTTTCAGTTCAGGCACACCATGTGTGTGTACCAAGAACTTTATTTCCGATCCAACAGTTACCTCTTTTGATTTGGTCTCAAGTTGGGCCACAACTCTTTCAGCATTAGCTTTGCCAACACTCAATCACATCGCAAAAAGTTTTATAAATAATCGGACCGACGTTGCTGTTAATCTCATTGAAAGAGAAATGACGTCTAATAATTCGCTTCCTTTGCCTGATGAAGGATTTGCTTCAAGCGTCGAAGTTTCAACTGGTCCAACCACCTTTACGACATATTTTGAGAACTCAACTTTGCTTTCAAATGATAATAATACTACTGATATTAGTAGTCCTGAGCTCTCCGTAAACGATCTTAAAGATATTTTTGTCGATTATCTCACATTCATTTTATCCCCGTTCGATTTTGTGAATGCTTCCAGCTTGGAATCCTCGGAGTTTCAAAATTTGAGTGCCACAAATTCGGATTTGCAAAATTTTACGTTTGAACCGGGTTCCACTATAGCTTCAACTTATTTTGACTATTTTAAAACCACCTTGCGACCTGTCTTCAATGTTACAAATCCCCATGAAGAAGAACGTTTCGACGTGGAGCTGTCCACTTTGTACGAAACGATTAGTACAACTATATCGAGCTTTTTGGACGTTACTAATGCAACTTATTCCACCGAAATTTCCACCGATACAAATTCAGAAGAGAGCAGCAATTCGTATTGCCAAAGATACTGCCAAAGTAATGAAAGCATGACGTCGAGTACTACAGTTTCTAGCATTTCCATAACGTCTATCAGTTATGGAGAAATTGAGAATAGAAAAATTCGAAATTATACTTTAAATGCTAAACTGCGTAGTTTATGCTGGGAAACGATGTTTGGACAGGAGCTTATTAAGCTGACTTTGATGGATCTCATTGTAACTGGACTTTCCATTTTGATGATGGACTTCTTCAGGTAGGTAATACAATTACAAAATATACACGTTTCCATTATACGAAATAATTAAGTTGAGACGCTTGCAGTTAAATAAGTTGCTTTCTGATTTATTGCAAGTCTAGAAGTTGGTTCTAATAAAGTCGGAACTCGACAGCAAGTTTAAGAAAACTTTCTAAAGAAACTATTATCCCAATTTACATTATAATGCTGGCTTTTTATTAAATTTCACTCAAACAGTTTAAGAACAGTTTAAAAAAGTGTGCCCGCTTAGTACGAAAATTTAAAGACCAACTTATCTTTTCATGTTTTCTGGACTTGGATTATATTACGAATTACTCTTGTATTCGCCACTTGACATATGCGGCTTTGGTTTCTGTTTTAGAGGTATTTTTGTCAGATTTATGAATCGATGTTGGTGTTGGGATTTGGAGAAAAATTTTCCCCAATATGGCGACTTTAAAGTTGCTGAAAATATTCTACACTTAGGTGCGTATGTTTTTAAAACCTTTACACTGAATTGAATTGTAACTCTTCCAGCGTTATAACAGAGTTATTCGGAGTTATAACAGATATAGGTTTAGAAAATGATTCATTGAAAACTCGGAAAATTGTAAATGAACATAAGTTTAATGTATTACATCCGCCTATCGCATAAATTTAAAAATAATTTACGGTCTTAATCAGTTAGCTGCAAGCACTGCCACGGTTCTATAAGGGGTCCGCTTTGTAGGTTTCTAACTAAGCTTAACTTGCACAAGCCTAGCGAATTGTTAGTTGTATCACAAACTTCGATTTTTTTGAGCTGCAAATGGATCTGCAGTTGCAAAAGCACAAGTGTTCGGAATTGTTTCTAAAAATCCACAAAATGCTTATTAAGCCATCTTTTATGAAATTCAAACTCATACTTAATATTTACTGTATTTTCCACTTCCAGTTGCTATCAAGACGAGTAGGAATATATTTAATATATGTCCATATAACTATAAAAATATGATTGCCTTACGAGCATGAAATTTGTACTGAGCTTAATGCTGCTCCAATGGGCTCTATGAATAAACCGCATGTTAAATGAAAGCAAAGATAAAGAACGTGCTCTTTCTGCGTATAAATATTGGTGTTTCAATTTGCGTTTTGAAAATTATATAAAATGTTTTAAAATTAAATCTATGATTTATCAAATGTAATTCTTGTCAGGTATATTCAAAAATGCGTTTTCAGTTAATAATCAAGGCATGGTTTGGATGGGAATGTTTTTTTCTCCCGGCTTAGTGGTGTTGAATGTAATAAAACTCTTCATTCTCATGTATTTACGAACTTGGGCAGTGCTCACATGCAATGTGCCACACGAAATAATTTTCAGAGCATCGAGGTAACAGCACTTCGCTTAGAATTTTAAGCATATTAATCTCAACATAATTTTCCAGATCTAATAACTTTTACTATGGATTACTCCTAATGATGTTGTTTCTTTGTGTTTTGCCTGTGGGATATGCCATCGTCTGGATAGAACCTTCATGGCATTGTGGTCCCTTTTCAGATTACCAAAAAATATTCCATATTTTTACCAAAACTATCAGGGCCAATGTTCCCGAATCAATGCACAGGTAAAATTAGATTACTCAAAACATTCAGATAGTACGTGTTTACTTGTAGGGCTTTGGACTACATCGCATCCCCCGGAATTGTTATTCCGCTCTTATTACTTCTCGTGCTGATTATTTACTACTTAGTGTCTCTAACGGGTGCTCTGAGAGAAGCTAACAATGATTTGAAGGTCCGCTACTAAGTTGCTAACAATCAAAATTCACAAATCTCTTTTTTGTTTAGACTCAATTAAGACGAGAGCGTACAGAGGAAAGACGGAAAATGTTCCAATTGGCCGATCGAAGAAGAAGAGGTGGATCTGGAGAATCGGCAGATCAAACTCCATTTTCAAAATGGAAAAAAATATTGGGCAATTTACCTACTACTCAAAGTTGCGATGATACCCGTCAAGAATCTGATGATATTGTCCCTAGTCAACGTGATGATTATGAAGAAGAGGAGGAGGAAGAGGAGATTGAAAAAGTGGAAAATAGAGGAAAAGGTGTCCACATGTGCGAGTATACGTAATATGTCCTAAAATGTTAGTTTTGTAGTATTCTTCGCGAGACTAATAAAAAAAGCTCTTGGTAAATCGTCATCAGATGAAGAGCAAGATGGTACAGACACTGACCAGCATGATTCTCTACCTTATGACAACTCAAAAGATGTGGTGGGCAAAGCTGTATCCAAAACGAATTCAGACCGACCTGAAATTCACACTTTACAGGGAATCATTAGCAAATGGTCCATCAGACGAAACAGCCAACGAGGTGCATAATCCATGAGTAATTTTTTTATATTTTCTTATCAAAATCGTAACCCATTTAGAAGACAAAGGCAAAACTGAAGACGAAAATGTGACGCAGCGAGTTATTCAATCCGATGAAAATACAGAGAAAAAACAATTACATAAAGATGTGCAAGGTAATCGAATAACATCAACCATTTAACTATGTAGCTTTTTAATAATTCCTATGTAAATAAGTTACACTTTTTCCAACAGAGGCTATGGAAAATCCAACAACTTTAAAAGATGCAATTCGCGCAAGTTCAGTCCCCAAAACCAAACGACATCACAGTGTAAGAATCGCAAATATTGCAACTACATTACAAACAGATCGCAAGGAGAAAGTTTCTCATAAACACAAAGAAGTTGGAACAAGAAAAGCTGAAAACCCATTTTTGAAAAAAATTCTTGAAGCCAAAAAGTTAGGAGTTCTTGACGTTGAACAGGTAGTGGACCAGCAACCACAACCACAGCAAAAACATCCAACTAAAGGGAAGAGACGGATTAACAAGGCCAAAAAAACTATTATTGAACTTGATGAAACTGCCCTAAATGAGGAAAGTGGACAGTTGCAAAGAGAAGATTCTTTATCATCAAATTGGTCTGAAACTATTCCTGTTATAACAATTAGCAAAACGAATAGCGACGATAAGTTAATTGAAAAAGGCGGTGCAACATCTCCAAAGTTTGAACAAAGATATAAGCATTCCGCTGATAACAAACCACCCCCTAGAAGGGATAATGATTCCAAACTAAGAACGAAAAGAAGATTCGTTTTCCATAGTGAAGATTACGAAACTTCCAGTGATGAAAACTATAGCAATAAAACCAAAGACAGTGATGACACATATAAAAATTCTCAATCTTTAGCTGATGATCTCGGCCAAATAAACAAATCGACTTCATTTCGTCCCAGAATAAAATGCGCGTTGAAAAAGCAAGTTAATGCCATAGACGAAGATGTAATAATTCACTTCGGACAGGATCTACAAAGAGCTGAAGCTGAAAAGCAAATGATTTTAGAATTGGCAAATACAAAAATCGAAGATTACTCGTTTCCCTCAACATCACAACGGGAAACTACTTTCATTGGGCGCTCAGACGACGATTTATCTGAAATATTCGACGATGGATGTTCTTCAAAGATGGACGCGGAAAGTAAATCAGACGGATCTACTTCTGAAGAAACAGAAGTCAGAGATGATAACAGTGTTGACACCATACTGAACTCGCCGTATTATGAAGAAGATCACATAGCCGAACAGTCTGTAGAAGAACAGGAAATGAGCCATATTGAGAGTGTTTCGTTACTAGCTGATGTTAGGGCTGATGAAAATCCGGAGGTGGTTAACAAAGAGTCTTCGGAAATGGACGGCAATGACTCAACAAACTTGCAACGGCCTTCAATGAGGAGCAGTAGCAGAAGTCAGACAGAGTCTAGTTCTTGCTATTACGAATAAAAACCAATTTTCCTTTAACTTTAGAATACGTTACGCTTCGTGTCCAGTTATGTTCAATGCTGCAATTTAAGCTGAATTATTGATTTTATTTAAAATTTTAAATTGTACAGTTTTTATTAAAAAAAATTGTGTTGGCATAAAATTTTCCAACATAAGCCGCGCTAGGTGAAATATTTAAAACCATGAAAAGATGGTCACATGAATCATTTATCGCCATCGGGTATATCTTATAATTAAATACGTTGTCTACAATAAATGGACTTTAATCTAGTGTGAACTTCCAAACCTGTGCAACCATCAAATTAATTTAACATATTTCTAATTGACATCGATTATTCGCTTGCATGCTTTTATATAATTAACTTGGAATAGGATAAGTTGTGTGTTAATACACTACACTTTTGTGGCTTCTTAAACGTCGGATATGTGCCGCTTTCGTAACTAAATATATGTAATTATAATTTCGCTAACATGCTGTTAAATTTGTGAGAACCCGCCAAATGTACATATATCCATCCAATCCTACTCTATTTTTTTGTATATGTACATGCATAATTCCGTTTCTTTGATAACAACATGGTGTTTCAAGAGATAAAATACTTTGAACAGCATTGACCTTCCACAATCAGACCTTCAGACTGAATTCCGAATTATCAAAATTGAGTGATAATTTGAGTCAATGAACCTTATTATATGTAGCATATTTAACAGTCGACTAATATAAAATTAGTACTTTTCATAGATTAAAAATTAATTTAAAATGAATAGACGGCTTGATTCAAATCTTGGTGTTGCGCTAATGAAGATTAGTTCTATAAAAGTTATGAGGTTCTAAAGCGAATTATAAAGTAGTGATAATTAAAATTATCGTATGATGAGCTTTGTCAATTGGGATTGAATGAATCATTAATTATTACCCGAATGTTCTGCGAACAGAGCCATACATTTTCCAACTCATATCAAGGAAAGAAATAAAAAAAGACGACTGTAAAAAAAATATCCACTCTACCCGAATTTACTGAAAAAATCGTGTCAAACGTGTACATATTAAAATTGAGCAAGAAAAGTGAAGGACAACAATGCCACTGAAATAAGCTTCTCGTTCTATACCAAATTCGCAAGAGTTGCTTGGCACTTAATGGAATTTGAAAACTAATAATTTAAATATTCAGCACATTCGACGTCTATAATCCCTTGCTGCCTGATTTCTTAGATCAAATAAATTATTGACCTACAGTGGCGTAACGAGATGAGGCTATAGAGTTTCCTTTGGGCCTGTGAAACTCAAACGCAACACTTGCTCGGTAATTTTTTCATAAGGCTTGTTATCTTGTTCATTTGCGGCACTAGTTACTACTTATGGGTACTTTTTTCGCACTAGAGGTGCATCTGTTTAAAAATCACGAGGAACACTTTCGAGAACCAAATTATAACATCCATCAGAGCAAATTACCTAAAAAGTCTAAAAAATAACTCTGAACAATGTCGTTCGATTTCACAGGTTGCATTTTACTAAGAAGTTATTTCAGATTAGTTTATAGTCAAACAGGCATAATTTACCTAATTTATGAAATATCAATCCGATTAGCAAATTTTATTGTATGTACTTTTACCATAGGTATCCATTTGCAACAGCGACTGCAGTTGTAGAAATAAATCATCACTAAATTTCTTGCATTTCTAATTTTAACCGATTTACAAAGAAGTTATCTCAAATTTCCTCTTCTCGTAAAAAAATTCTTAAGCCATTTTTCATTTTGAAATATTACCACCTTGTGAGTCCCGTAAACCGAAAATTCCTAGTCCTGTTCTTGACCAATTTTTCGATGTTATTCACAAAGAATGCATGCCTAATCGCATTGTTTAATGACTTTCAACTTCTTAGCATATTACGAGCCCCAGGGATTCTCACTAATTAAATGATCGGTGGCCTCTGTCTTTCGGATAGTTCCAAACCACATGTTGAAGATTTTTCAATCGGTTTCAGTGGTGGAACCATCGACTAAATAATTAAATTTAATCCTAATTATGACAGGGAAAATTATGTGGTGATTATCTAATAGAAACCTAAACTCTTTTAAAAATAATTTAAAACGATAGGAGCTGTTGACCAAATATCAGGTCCATTAACAGTAAAACTTTACTTTACTTTCTCATTACGAACTACTTATATTAATATTGTGATAATTGCAACCACAGCAAGTACTCTACATTTCAAGAATAGCCCTCTTGCTCTAGAATTTCAGCCGACTTAACATTACAAGTATTTTATTATATTTTTAAACGATGCAGGTTCGAATAGTTTTTGGTAATTGAAAACTACTCAATTCATAAAGAAAGCAAACAGGTCAACAATTCTGTTCTCAGGTAATTCTGACCACATTTTATGGCAATCGTTCTATCGCAAACTAAGCTTCTGTGACTAAATAGTCTGTCGTTAAGTGGTCATTCTTCGAGTTATCAGAAGGTGAATCGCGTTACGCCACTGAATGGTACCCCCGTAGTACTCGCAGAAAGAACCAAAAAGTCTCAAAGTACCACTCTAGTGTTCATTCTCGCCTGCATCGCATCTGGATCTCACACGCTGTACCCATCTGATCGACAAACCGCCGATTCTTCGTATACTTTTTACTTGGTCTTGAGACTGACGCGCCATTCGAGCCGGGTTAGTAAAAACGACGCGCTCAAAACACTTTTTGTCTTTTCAATGAGTTAAGTCAAAAATAGTACCCCAAAGGTTAACTAACTTTAGATCAGTGCCAAAATGCAGTGCGATACCGACGATGTCCGTTTTGCGGTAGAAAATTTCATTCATCGCTAACAGTTGTGTGATCCAGTGATTTTTTAAGTGAGACAAAATCCGGCAAAGCTAAATACCAATTTACAAAAGTAAATAATATTTGTCGTGGTTTGTATTCCTTGCTAACTGGTACTTTTAATCTTTTAACTGGTACTTTACTTTAATTGTGGTTTTTAAAATCTGTAGAAACGAAAGAACTAAACATACAAATATATCGTGCATCGTGCATTATATTTATAATTAGAAATTTTCGGAGTGTAGGTACATATATTTTCAGAGTTCTAATATTTCTACTGCAATAGGATATTTCAAAACATTGAAAACATTGCGCGCCACTAAGAACAGTTGCATTTAGCTTTGTTTTGTATTGTACAATTTCTGCCAGCAAAAACTTTGTATTTTTAAAACAATGTTTCCCTAAAATGAAACTGAAGCTCAATGGATTTAGGTCGCTCTATCAGATTTCCAATGCAGTTTAGTGCACTATAAAAGCACATTTATGACTCGGATTAGTTTTATTTAACTAGTCATCAATTATTTTAATTAGATAGAGATGATTCGTACTTAATGCTGCATTCCCAGAGTTTAACTTTTATGTTCCTGAAAGCTTCTATGCACATTAAAGAAACATGCATAAGCAAATATATAAGACTAATGCTTAAAATTAAACTGGTATACAAAAGAACTTAAAGCTTTATATTTACAGACAAATATTAGCAACAATTCAGTCCTATTTAGTCAGTTGCTTCCAGGAAAACATCCATATATTAAAAGTGTTCATATTATTTGGAAAACCATATATTTTATATCTATTTTATATACCTAAAGTTGCTTAGAATTAACGACCGATGAAAGAAAAGTTATATTAATCTTCTATTGGGTATTGACATAAACTGAGTAAGCTTTTCTGCAATTCATATTATTTGAATTCAAATAATTACAAAACAACATTGTCGATTTTTACTAAAACTCCCAGTTTTGTCAACAATTTCCTATTAAGCAACGTGCAAAATGCAAAATTTCTGCTGACAATAATTTACTATACACAAACGAATCATCGAAATAGCTGAACTAGGTGAACTCGTATGACATTATCAATTAAAGTGTTTCAACCAACAAGTGAAATGTACGTGACATTCCGAAAGCCTTTATGGACGATAATCTTGATACTTTGTACCGTTTCCGAAGCTCAAATCGAGTTGGAGCAAACTCCAGTTGTGGGGATAAAAGAACTAAGTCGATGCTATGACGCTTTTAACCTGCCTCAGGTAAGTCATACAAAACCGGAAATTGAAATTACTTTACTCCACGACTCGTTAGATATTTTCCAAATCAATTATCTTAGTAATAACGACCTTCCTTAATGTTTAAACGTAAGTAAATGGTTATTTCCGCTAAAAGTAATAAAAGGGCAGAAATTCTTAAAATTATTGAATAAATAGAATTATGTTATACCTATTCAATACAAAACATAATTTCTGTCTATGACATATATCGTTACAAATTTCGTACCATAAATAAATTATTTAGGAACTTGGAATTAATATAGTATTAACTGACAATAATATGTGCTAATTGTGGCTATAGTGTTAAAAAGCCGCCCTTCTAATGTAAATTATAAAATTAAATATCAATCAATTATCAAGCTTTTCAAAACATATTTTTCTTGTTGAGAGCTATAAAATGTAAGACAAAAACAGTCAAAAACAGTATAAGACAATCAAAACCAAATCAATACAAAAACTGAACAAACATGAAAAGTTGAGGTCAAGGAATGTTATAGGACAAAGTGGGAAAATTAAAAAAGAAAATATGTTTTAAATGATAAGAGACCTTCAGTTCTCAGCTTAAATTGAGTGATTGAATTTATATGTGCTTGAGTTTAATTGGCTGCATGAGATTTTTTAAGCCTTTTTTTGAATGACTTACTGACTGAAATGTCTGCAACTTTTCAAAAAATATAATCACACTGGTTTCCGAAGTATTAATTATTTTATAACTTAATAATCAAGTTACAAAGTAAAGCGCTTAAATGTAATCAATTAACATTAAATGCAAATGTGAAAAAGAATAAAATAATATTTTAAAACTTTTAAACACAAAGGATGCGAACCAGTCATGTAAACTAATTGTTTAAAATTCGTTATCGTTTCCTAAAGCCGCGTGTGTATCGTTTGTGTTTTCAGTGCTTTGTTTCATTGGGAAAAAGTTTTCAATTTTAGCGAATGGTCGCGAAAAAACCTTGATTAATTGTTATTATTTGACTTTAGAGCCTCAAAACTTTTCGAATGGCAACATTTTTAAATATTCTTCAGATTTCAAAAGTATGAATGATCGTTCTTGACTTAGGATTTTTGCGTAAAAATAAAAATAAATACTTGTGCATTATATGGCCATTGACGTTAATACATATATTTCTTCTTCTTCGATTCAACTAATTAACCGATCAACTTAGAACCCCAATGTCTCGAAAATTAACGATAAATTCCAAAATACGATTGGTTTAAATTCTACTTTCTATATAAAATTCCTCATTATACAGTTATTCCAATTTTCCCAATAATGTACTGGTTGCTGAACTATTAAACGCATTCTCGTATATATCATTTAAATTGCTCGTGTTTGTTGATTTCCGAAGTACTTTCATGCACGTCGTGATTTAGAAGTCCACATTGAACTAACTGTTCTCTATTTCTACTATGGTAATTGATGAGATATTCATGATAATGGCTGCATTTGGAAATATTTAAGCTGGTGTTTTCCTTTTTCTCGAAACAGTCTCCGAATTATGTATTGCAGCAAACAAAAAATATCCCAATTATTATCCTCAAACTCTCAGTTAATTATATAAATATTATTTAAGTATTAGTTTGACAACCTTAAAGTTTACCTCTTAAGAAAACGTATAGTTTACTTCAATAACAGCATAATGAAAAAGAAATAAATGTGTTCGGTTAATTTCACGATTAAAAAATAGAAGTATTGTATTAAGAATATACATAAACGTGTCTAAACTATGCGTGCATCATTTCCATTATTTATCCTGTACAATCACTAAGGAAATCGTCAATATTTGCTTTGCCGTAAAGAACTTTACGTGAAAGCTTGTCGACTCTCCTACACAATGAAATGTTTGACATTTCAAGTAATGGCCAGTACAAAAATGCAGAAGTCTTTCACACACCCACAGTATCTTTAATTTGATTTATTGTCCTGACGTTGTCAGATATTCTGCCTGTAAGTGTTTCGCAGTATTTTTTCTTAGTTTTTGGACATTCTTGCACTTAGAATCATATTTTTATAGTACGATCAAAACGTATACTCCCGAGTACACAAATGAACATTTAATTCGATTGTCGTTAAAAACAAATATATTCTTAGAAGATCTTGGATCTGGAAGTTCACATTAATCCATTAAATCAAGTGTCAAGAATGTTTTTAAAGCAAATACACCGCTTCGTGTAGTATTATCTTTGCCTAATTGCGTAATACATTTACACCAAATAAAAACATCTTCTGATCTGTCTAAAAGACAAATATTGTTCCACAAAACAATCCATTTAGTACATCTCCCTCACTGATGATATAATCATTAATGTTTTTCGTGCTCTGTTTTTTCTTTCATCATTATTCTTGTTTTTCACTTCCTTTTCCATTTGCATTCCATCTTAATCATTTCGATATTTCGACGGATGGTATTGCGGCGCAATTTTGCAAAAGGAGACCGCATGGCGCGCTCGAGGGAATGTTGAACGGCCAGTTTATTACCCAGACTTCGAACTACGTGGTTTCCTTTAATTAATAATGCCTTTTTGATATATCATTCATTGGCGTGTTGTGAATTTTAAAATCAGAAAATTCCCTCTAAGTAATTTTCAATCTGGTTTTGGAATACATTAAAGACGCTGATAATCTGAATATTTTCTTATTAATGATTTCCTACTTAATATAGTATATATAACGGAGATAGTTTAGGCCTTTTAGCGTTGAAAATTGGATTCTCCTACTTTGCGGTCAATTTTATGGATTGCATTATTACCTATTAGATCCACAAATAAATTGCATATTTGTAATTATATGATATTCTAATAGTGTTTGACATGCTGTATGCCTTTCAGATAAATTCTCAATAGATTCGTAAGATTACGAATATTTAGATCTTCATAATAAAAGTTGCCCTTTATTACAATTTGGCCCAAACTTGGTAACGAGTTTGAGAACAGCATAATTTTCAAAGAGAAATGAAAAATATCTAAAAACTCCATGTTTGCAGAGATGTATTCCCGAATTCGAAAATGCGGCTTTTAACCTTCTGGTAGAGGCAACGAATACATGTGGTGAAATGGATACTCAAGAATACTGCTTCCAAACAGGAGTATCTGGAGCACGAAAATCATGTGCACTATGCAATCCTGGAGATCACAATGCTATTTACCTCACTGATATTCACAACTTGGACAACCTGACCTGGTGGCAATCTGAAACCATGCTTGAAGGGATTCAGTGGCCGAACCAAGTTAATCTAACTTTGAAGTTTGGTAAGCAATTTAACAAAATACCCCCATTTGCTCCTATATGCTAACATCATGATAAAATATCTCTACAGCCGTTCTTATGGGCTCTTTCTTGTACATTTTTGCGTTCAAGATTAAAGTCTTGATTAAAAGTTGTTGCTCGAGTCCGAAAATGCGGCAAACATAAAACCGCAAAAATAAAACAAAACCTCAATGGCCTGCTGAATTCGTCGCGTGTCTCGAGATGAAATCCTGGCGAGCAAAAAACCGACAAATTATCTCGATGGGGATTTTAAATAAATTTGTAAAAACAGGTCAGGTTGAGACAGCCCAGAGCCGAATTAAGTGATCGTAATGGTGGAATGTAGCGAAATTATGTTTAAATGTTCGTACAAAAGTTTAGTTACAAGTCAAAAAAAGACACAGGCAAAATATTCAAGAAGGAAGATTCGAATCAACTGGAGCATACTGTTAAGCCTTTATTTATATGTACAAATGGGTACACTCGTGAGAACGCTATAAAACACACACAAGCTTCAATCCTTTATTCATACACCCATATAAACCACACAATACCCTCTTCATTTCAACTTTTTTATCCTTCTTTTACGGCCACGGTACTAATATGGCTCGGTCTTTCTACGGCTTCCTTTTAAAGGAAATGAAAACTGTCATTTCGCATTTTCTTTCTTTAGGAAAGCTCGACGTTCTACCGTCCAGTATAATATTAAATGTATTTTAGAGTAGAAATTAAGGTGAAGTAATGGAACTGATACTAAACAGCTTAGTAGTTTTTAGAATATGCATAATTAGATATTGGCAAAGCAACAGTGTGCCTTCGTGTTCGTTCGTTATCTCTAGCTCAACAGATATTTAAGCCTAGGGCAGACAATCAAATATTATCTTTAACTCGTTATCTAAGCTCGTCTCTCGAGGAAACAAATCAACATTTATCGGAAATCGTAGAGCAGTGTTGGGGTCCAAAGTCACCCACGTTCGTCTGCCAAATCAGATTAAATGACTCGGATTTATGCTTCCTGTCGATTCATTTGCAAAAATTAAGTGGAATTGTTTAGAGACCATTGTTCTAAAGATTAAGACCAATGAAAGAAAAAAAAACGCTGAATCGACATGGGATTGCTTTGATAGGATAATTGCATTAATGCTGGCTGTTCAGTAAAAAAACGAGCTATTAAGTAATAATCGATCAATGTCTAGTTCAATTAAGCGCAGTACAGTTGATTTGACAAAAATTTTCAAAACTCTAATGATAGCTGTAAAACAAACTGAAAACTTCTAAAGGAATTTAGGCGGAAAGCATTTAGAAAGTAAGTGTTAAGCAATTTTCGAGGTTTAATAGTCTTAGCAAATAAATTCTATAGAAATGTATGAAACTTATTTTGACTGTAAATCATTTTGCAGGAAAAGCTGAAATCACTTCGAAATACAAATTAGAAAAATGCCACTTTGAACTAAACACTAAACGTGTTTACAAACAGAAATAATAATTTTATTAAACTTAAATGGGCTCCAGATTTGTGTATACGTATTTTATCACTTATATCATTTAATAATTAAAATACAAAAATATATAGGTTGTATCTCATAGTAAATACGCATATTTCGCACGTTTGCAAAAAAGTGTTATATTCCAGAATCGTTAAGCACAAGTTACAACAAAACATTCCACTTAAATAAATATCACATACTTTCTTCGTATTTTAGGTAAAGCATTTGATATAACTTATGTGAGATTATGGTTCAATTCTCCTAGACCTGAGAGTTTTTATCTATCAAAAAAGACCGATGAAGGAGGAGATTGGATACCATATCAGTATTACAGGTAAGTCCAGTAAGTTTCCAATCTTTCTTTACATAATACTCAACTTCATCTGAATCGCACTGTGAGTTTAAATGACAAAAATATTTCGTTGCATACCAAGCATACTACGGTGAACTTTTATGTGTTAATTCAGGAATGCTTAAGAAGAACCGCGCAAAATTGCTGGAAATCGAAGCATTTTACAAGTTAAGAAATTATTGTTCAATTTTTTAACAAAGTCATCTACAGAGTGTCCCGTAAGCTCATGATCAAAAGGGTACTGATATATTCTTTGGACCAAGAGAAGCCGATCTGACATAACTTTTATCAACAAAAAATGTCTGGCTCCTCTGCAATTGATGGTCAAAGTTCATCAAAAAATTGGTCTTTTTTTAAATATCGGGAGAATGGTACGATGTATTTTAGTGAAACTCGCTGTGAATTTGTTCTTATGTAACACTCATATTTTGATGAAACAATAGATTTCAGCCGTTTTGGACAAGTGGTGAATTCTTGAGTGTCGTACTACCAGAACTTTTTAGTTGGCGGATGAAATCAACTCATTTTTTTTTATTGATGCACTAACCATTTATTCACAATTTTGTGCTCTTTGTAAAATCTTGTAGCATTCATAGTTTTTGCGGAAAAAAATATTTCTGTTTCCTTGCCACTTAACAATGTTAGACATTAACTGCAAATATCGTGATACGAGGCATAAAATAATTGTCAAACAATCTCACAAATTCGTTTTGAATGACCTTTTCTAATGAAGATGTGACCGACATGGTCAAAGTATTAGGGTTCTGCGAAGACAATTTGCGTGAAAGCTAACTGGCTAGAAAACAGACATATTTTTTAAGCAAAAACTATGAATGCTAAAAGATGTTACAAAGAGCTCAAAATTGTGAACAAAAGATTAGTGCATCAACGTAAAAAAAATGAGTTGATTTTATCCTCCAACTAAAAAGTTCTGGTAGTACGACACTCAAGAATTCACCACTTGTCCAAAACGGCTGAACTCGCTTGTTTCATCAAAATATGAGTCTTACATAAGAACAAATTCACAGCGAGTTTCACTAAAATACATCGTACCATTCTGCCGATATTTCGAGAAAGGTAATTTTTTTTAAGAACTTTGACCATCAGTTGCAGAGGAGCCAGACATTTTTTGTTAATAAAAGTTAGATCAGATCGTCTTCTTTTCGCCCAAAGAATATCGCAGTACCCTTTTGATCATGAGCTTACGGGACACCTTGTATATACGATGTTTTTCATGTCGCTTTTCTGCTGTTAGAGATAAGAGACAATTTTATGGAAAACGATAATATCGTAACTTCAAGTAAAACAGAGAATGTGAAGATTTTCCAATATGCTATGGTCTAATTGCTTTACCTTGCAGTGCCACCTGCAGAGACACCTACGGACTACCAGATTCCACTCATGCCAAAAGAGGAGAAGAAACGCGAGCATTGTGTACCTCCGAGTACTCTGACATTTCACCGCTACGTGGTGGAAACGTAGCATTTGGTACTTTAGAAGGACGACCTTCGGCTTACTATTTCGATACCAGCCCAGATTTGCAGGTACTTTTTGATAGTACCGTCGCAGGTACTTGTATTACATAATAATTACATTAAATTAATGCTTCGAAGCAAGTTTAAGTTTAATTTTTGCTCAATGTAGAACATGAAAATTTATTAACAAATCATGTAAAAAAAATGTGTGCCCATGTGCATACAATTTATCGATAAATTATAAGAAACATTTGTGGGATCGGTCACCGCATATGAGATATGAGCATCTTTGTTTTGCTTGTAACTTGCGACTTACAGAGTAACTATAATCCAATTCATTTTCTGCTTCATGACAATGGTGAATCGATAATTTTTCTCCAACTTTGAAGAAGAAATGAAAGTTAGAGCAATCCCAAATGGGCCAAAATCACAAAATTGTTTATTTGAAAACGAATCGCAAAGTCCAAAATAAAGCATGCGTTTTCAAAAATGTATCCTACCAAATAATTTCTCGCGCTGCGCTGCTTTTGACACAATTTTCTAGACAAAGTGTTAATCAAAGGCTACAAAAGCTTGCGTTTCAAGGGCAAATTTGGGATAATTTGATAAACGCTTCAAATCCTTTCATAGCACAAATGAGAAATCGCTTATTCAAAAATCAGTTACAAAGAAAACAATCAAGAAAAAGCGTTGTATTTGGCCCAATTTCGAAATAGGAACTTTGCTTCAAAAAGCTTTAAGTAGTAGAATAATTAATGTATGTGATAATAAGGCTCTCAATTGCTTTGCTGTAAAATCCATTTCTACATATGTACAGGGTGCCCCGTAAGCACGTGATCAAAAGGGTACCGCGATATTATTTGGATCAAAAGAAGACGATCTGATCTAACTTTTACTAAGAAAAATGCCTGTCTCCTCTGCTATTGATGATCAAAGTTCTTCAAAAAAATTGTTTTTATTTAAATATCGGGAGAATGGTACGATGGATTTTAATGAAACTCGCTATGAATTTGTTCCTATGTAAGACTCATGTTTTGATAAAACAACCGAGTTCAACCGGTTTGGGCAAGCGAGCAGTTCTGGTAGCACAAAAACTACCAGAACTTTTTATTTGGTAGCTGGAATACTGATTTTTATTTTGAGAAGATGCACTAATCCTATTTTGTCATTTTTGTCCTCTTTGTAAAGTCTTGTAGCATTGATAGTTTTTCATCAAAAAATATTTCTGTTCTCTTGCCATTTTTTTTACAATTTCAAACATTCATTAACTTTTTACATTAACAAAACTTAAAGTAAGTTTTTGCAATATCGGGAAAGTGCCCATTTTTGCCCTAAAATGTTGGCAGCTAAAAACTCAATTCTTCTTTTGGTGAGATTTTTGCTGAACGCAATTCGACCAAAACGCTCCCAAAAGACGACCTGGCCTAAAACTTTGACTATGTCGGTCAGTTAAAAACATAAAACGCTTGAGAACTCATTTATTATAAAAGAACATTACCGCTTACTACGACGTTTGCAGTTATCATACTATCTGAAATTGTTAAATAGCAAGGATACAGAAATCATTTTTTGCGCAAAAGCTAAGAATGTTGCAAGATTTAACAAAGAGTAAAAAAAGTCAATTGATTCCAGCTACCAAATAAAAAGTTCTGATAATTTTTGTACCAAGCCACTCAAGAGTTACTCATTCGCCCAAAGCGGATGAACTCGGTCGCTTACTTATTCATCAAAATATGAGCCTTACAAAGCAACCAATTCACAGCGAGTTTCATTAAAATCCATAGGACCACTGCCCCGATATTACTTCTATAATTTTTTTAAAGAACTTTGGCAATTATTAGAAGGAGCTGGACATTTTTCCTTAAGCAAAGATAGGTCATATGGTCTTCATTTGAGTCAAAGAATGTCTTTGTGCCCATTTGATGATGTGCTTATCAGACTCCATGTATATCGAGAAAAGTCTGCTCTCAATTGCCACAGGCAAATGAATAATCAGACCACTAATTTCGACAAAAAACGGATTGAGCATTGTTGAAAACAGCCACAGGAAATATGCCATCATCGAAAAACATTAACGACCAACCACTGGTCCATTGAACCTTTTTCCAATGTCCACTTTTCATCGTATTTTGAGATTGCCGTGGAACGAAATTGCAATGTTTGAAAGTATGACCAGAATAGAACCGGACAGCTGAAGACTTTCCAGATAAATAAAAAGAAAACTGGTACAAAAGAGACAAAGATAAAAATCTTCCAAGCTTTCAGTGGCGAGTTACTTATAGAAGCAAGATGAAAATGAATGATTTAGCCTCACGTTGAAAATCGACCACATTACTTTCTCTATTAGTAGCTAGGATTTTCGTCTTTATATTGCTCGCAGTTTTGGAAAATACCAACAGCACCATTAATCTCCCGACAAAGAAAATCACGACCTCAGGCCATCAGCCTTGTTTTAGACGGATTAGAAGATGTTTGGCTATATAGAATGAAACTGTTGGCCATATGGTGAACACCAATGAAGATGAGGAGGGATGAAACCAAATAAAATAAGAAGATACTTGGGACTCGGAACGATCCATACTAGATTGTGTCGAAAAAAACAGTTGAAACCGTGTGGGTATTTATTGAACATGAAACAGTTCAAAGTCCGTAGAATAAACACGGAAGATACAAAAAACGGGAAAAAATCTCAATATTCAATAACACCATATTTCTTAAACTCCACTAAAACGACGGAAGTTAGTCTGGATGTTTTATGGGTAAATGCTTTTATAACAGCTACAAATAATTATTTTAATTGAATTTTTATTTTGTATATTTTTGGGCAGCACAATGAATCCACTTTGTACACTGCATATCTGAGCAAACCTTAAGCGCTTTGTATAATCCTGCGATCTCATTATTTTTCTTTGTTAACTTTCTCTCCCGCATGGTAAGACACATATAACGAGATTCTTGCTTCAGGAATGGGTAACAGCAACAGAAATAATGATCACTTTAGACCGCATCAATACATTCGGAGATGAAGTATTTGGAGATTCGCATGTGCTACGTTCTTACTTTTATGCTATCGCTGACCTAGCAGTGGGAGCTAGATGCAAATGCAATGGACATGCTTCCGAATGCGTTACCAGTACAAGTTCTTCGGGAAACCGGTCCAGGGTTTGTCGATGTGAACATAACACTGCCGGGCCGGACTGTGGAGAATGTCTTCCATTTTACAACGACGCTCCATGGGCTAGGGCTTCGATATTAAACGCCTATGAATGTAAACGTAAGTAGACTTCAAAATTTTTGAGGAAAAACCCTTCATACGTAATAATCAATTATTGGTAAATTGTGATGAAACGTATGAAATGAAAACGCTCGCTATAACGACCACCGCAGGTTTGCTCTTAAAATGAATTCAGTTTTCAATTTGTATATTGCAGTCGTTCATTTTTTAGATTGACTTATTATTCTCAATAAGCGCTTAACAACATTCGCTTCGTCAATAATATGACTATACATTTTTTACTTGCGATACAGACTATGTGAAAAATTTTCGGGCGCGTTCAAATTTTTTTTTCATTTCAAAAAAATTGTCACCATTTGTAGGGGTTTCCACCACAAATGAATTTAATTTGTTTGTTCCAAATTGAATAATTTTCAACTTTATTTTACGTCATAATAACTCCAAAGTTAGCGAGTTTTTAATTTGCAATCCAAATAATTCAATTTAATTTAGTTCTGTTAAAAATAGATATATTAATTGGTGAAAGGTGAACAGGCCAAGCTACGGATTTTGAGGCACTTAATGTACATATCCCGATTTTCTTCTTAATTTATGGCTCGGAACTAGTTGTTTAAGCTATTAAAAAATTTAAACTTAATGCTTGCATTAATTGTACGATTACTTGTTCAGAATCCATAGCGCTCAAGCGTATAATAAAAAACATATTAGCATAAAACAAGCTATTCGGCTTTTTAAATGTGCATTCAAGATTTGACATAAATATGTTCAGTTTATTTCCACTTTTCGCCTCTAGTGCCGTTAGCTTATCCGATATTCAGTTTAAATGTGTTTGCTTTGCAAATGACTTATTACTCAATGAAAGCGGCAGTGTTTAACTAGAACACACGGTTGCAAATTCTCATCTATTCAAAATGCCAATATGTATATTACATAACTCAGAACCCAAGTACTATTTTTGCAGTCAAACCAGCAATGGTCGTAAAAGGTAAAAGACATTCATCAGAGTTAAAATTTAAAGTGTCCGGTAAAATTTACGACCAGCTTTAAATTATGCAGGCTGAAGTATTGTTAATTTATTTTGTATTACAAGTGGGATGTAAAAAATCTTGAGTAAACTCTACCTAATTTGGAATGGAATCTTTCTGTTTTCACGTTGCTTCGGGCCGCAAGCAGTCCTCAAAAAAGCAGCGATTTAAGTTTTGATAAGATTATGTTCGGTCCAATTTAAGCATCTACAACACCCATAAAATCAATCAAAACTAATTAATCGGCTTGTACCGAAACGATTACGCTAAAATATCGGTTGAATAAAAGCGGTACAAAGCCGAAATGTCAATTAAGCCGAACTGAGCTTGCAGAATGGCTGGATTTATGGAATTGTTCGAATAATTAATAGTCCGATAACGGGGGCAATTAGCGACGGAACCGCCTTACCTTTTACAGAAACAGTATTGTTAGTGGCACTTGCGGTACCAAGGTATATCGCCGGTACCTTTTCTGTATACGGAGATCAAGTAAATGGGTTTGCTGATCTTGTCGCCTGAATTCAAACATCGTTTTTGGCTGGTTTGCCAATCAGACCAAAACTGTTAACTTCTGCATATAACTGACATGTAATGAAAATGGCATATCAAATGCTTTGAATAGAAACGCAACTTTTAAACTCGAAGATTGATATGTATCGCGTGATAGATAATCGTGCAGAGCTTGGTAATTATCATTATTGGACTCCTTTTTTTCTAAAATTTTAACATGTGGTTAGTATGATTTTTTGCGATGTACTCTTTATACATTAGGTTACTTTCGTAACTTAAAAGCACAAATCTATAAAATGTCTAGATAGTCTGAAGTAATGTAGCTAATTAAATCCATTATTATTTCTTCGTGCTTTTAAGCAAAACTCAGAATAAGGAGAACTTACACTTGTTTACTTATTAGCGTATCTGCTCATTCCATATACTATTTTATAATTATCTAAGTTAGAAAAGTGCAATAAATTTTAATGCATTCTTAAAGAATTATCATTCTATGTCAAATTCAAAAATTACCCTAGTAACTTTTAAGCATTTTTACTTGGCAAATTTCATTTGGCTTGGYATCTTCTTTTGATTAGAATGAAAACATCGTTTAAAAAACAGGTTGACAAATACTAAATTGAATTTGAGCAACTTTTTTACTTTAAAAAACTGTTGTCAAACTTACCTAAACATACGCAAAATATCTGTTTAAAAAATTACAATCCTCTAACTTTTTTGGAAAAAAATACATCGGAAATTATGCATTCAAGAAGATTTTTTTTGCCAAACCTATCAGCGTTAAAKGRARTTTTTAAATGGGTCTCTTGAAAACTTCATATGTATAACAATAATATATATACATAAAGTTTACCTTCCTCGGTAAAATTCTTGATAGCAAAATATTAATACCAACCAATTTGATTCTTCTGAAAATGCGAAAATTGTTGGAGATAGTGATGCCACCTGAGCAGATGCTTGCTCTAGTAATACTAAAAGCAATACTCATAAGCAACTACAAAAATGGTTTTGATTTTTGTAAACATAAGCTATCAAAAATTGTAAAACCATTAAAAGGTATCGGACCAACTTTCCTTGATATCAAACTTTTGAAGGGACCCCGTATTAAGTAACAATGTGAAGAATGAGAATTTCTCTACCCTAAACATTATTTTCCAAAACCAAAAAAAACCAAAAACTTCTTCTAAAAGCAAGCTGTGATATGAAATCCAAACATTCATGTAAGCAATTAAAGCTGATGTAAAGTCAGGTTATCCAGATCTGTAATAAAACTCATGAAAAAACCTACGCATTAAAATGTAGACATTTTTTCATAGATTTGTGAAGAAAACTTCAATCAAAATTAAAAACAAGTTTTTTGCAAGTGATTGTAATGACGAACTTATATTATCAGGAAATTAATTTTCCTATATTTGCCTAGCTTTCAATGCTAGCTTTATTGATTTAAGCCTAAAGCAACACGTATATGTATATGTAATGTTGCATTTGCAAGTAAATATAACCTAAACTATGTACTAAGTAGAAACATTATGTCTGCAGAATACAACCAAAATATAAAAAAGCGGTTCAATCGAGTTTGAAGCTTCTTCTATCATGAAAAGTTTCGAATAAATGGATTTAGTTAAGAAAATACCTTATTAAGCCCAGAAGGACAACTGATAACTAAGAAAATTTCTATTTAATAATATACTACCCCAATGGATCTCAGGGGCGGATCCAGCTTTAAATTCAGGGG
>NW_026019016.1:10137522-10143453 GCF_020466585.1 Dendroctonus ponderosae | reverse complement strand
TCATTTCTCGGAGGCAAAATGAGCAAGAACGCTCATTTGTACATCATTCTAGAGAGAAATAAATGGCCTTTTTAGAAAGTGAACCATCGATAAGGGAATGTTGGCAGTTTTCTCAAAAAATGCTTGAATTCAAGAAGTTTTAGATTTGCGTGGTTATTTTTGAGTTGCAAAACCCACTTGAACATGACGCTGCTTTTTTCGAAGTTTCTCAAGAACCATTTGAGCCAGAGAATTCGTTTTGGCATCGTTGGATAGAGAACTGAATGGGGGGGTCATGTCCCCTATGACCCCCCCTTCCCTGAATCCGCCCTTGATGGATCTTTAAAGTGACTTAACACCAATGGATTTATTTTGGTAGCAAACTGATGAAATTCAAAAGAAACTACTTAAAGTGACCTTTTCCACTCCAAGAATCCAAAGTAAATCATAGTTGTTCAAGCAATATCCACCATACACTCAAGTTTGAAAAAATGAAATAAGTTCTCTAGAAAGTATCTTTGTTGCCTTCAATGGAAATTTGCAACCATTAGCAATTTTTTCTTCTTCACAATATTTTCTGGGGCCAAATCCCACGTTCATTTCAACCTGCTTTCTTCTTCCCTATATTATTTTATTTGCCCGACACTAATACAGCCTACAATAAAACCATTAGGGGCCCAATTTAAAGCAGTACCATGTTTATTATGGGTGCCCCCACAGAAGATACCGTGGCACCTTGGCGGTACCCGATGGTGAGTCAGTGCTTATCGTCTGTCGTGTCCGCGCGTCTTGGCTTATTCTTGTGGTACTTCTTGGTATCGCTCAATTTACACGGTACCCGGCGCGAGAAGTGCGATAATGTGATCGATGTGCTCCGAATTAACAAGCTTGTAATCGATTAGCATCTTGCTTCATATCGATTTTACATGTCAGCTGCAGCGTGTCACAATTTCAGCAAAAGTAGCATGAATATTTCAGGGCAAATTTGGAATTCAGTATTGCACCAGTTTTACGTACACTTGACGAAATGTTTAAATTTTAGCGCCAGATGGTTTGTTCATGGCGTGTTCTTTGTTTTATTTAAAAATACAGGATTTAACTATTTGCTTAAGGAATTCCCAAACTCAAAGTACTAGAGGTACGCGATTAAAAAGTAATTAAGTTTCACTTAATATTTAGAAAAATTCAAACCACGATAAAAAAAATGGTATGTAAATTCTTTAATATAATATTCATAAATGAAGTTCAGCTTCGGCCGCTAAAGCTTCAATCTAATGCTGCAACATGATGGTTTTTAAAAATATTTTTCTAGATGACTACCTTTCTCACTATCTAAACTATTATCTATTCAAACATGTTTTTCTAAATCTTATAAATTAACTTTGAAACCCGTTTTTGATTAAAACCTTGAAAATTTTAATTTAGTTAACAGATAAAAATATAGCAAATTTATAATCAAACAATAAATAACCTTGATAGAAATATATGAGGGCAGCAAATTAATATTTTAAATTAATTGTTTGATTTCTTATACTTAAATCGAACCTTCCGTTTCCCTTTGTATTTTTTAAATAAATTTTGTTTTGTCGTAATGTTCATATAGGAATATGCGAATTTAATCGCTTGCTCGATTTTCATGTAGGTACATTCGTGATTTTTATAAAATATAAATTTTATCTAACAGCCCGATTGAAGGAAGTGTGAACTTCTTCCAGTTTGTGCATTATCATATTAACATTTAAAAATTCAATACTGTCATATTGATTTCTCAATTAATAGTTATATTTCGTCTCACATTAATTGGCCTCTTTAGTTTGGACAAAGTGTATGTCAATTCAGATAAAGCTCTTTAGACATTTATTTAATTGGCTCTTTAGACATTTATTTGTTAAACATTAAGAAACTAGGCAATTTTATAACCAAACCCAAAGATATCATTTTATTTATATATCTGAGAGTACCTTTCGCCTTACATAAAAGTCAACGTTTTGGAAAATTCTTGTTTAGACAAAAATACAGATTTCAACAGTATACAAATTAGTGACTCTCAGCACGACATTTTTAAAATAAACAAGATATTATCATTTTTTTTTTAAGAACTTTCATTACCATTTAATAGTTTTCGCTACAAACCAACAAACTAACGTGCAATTTTAATTTTTTTATGTCTTAACGGTTAACAGATTACAGTCAAAGGTTTTATGACGTTGTATAATGATTATTGTATGGTTCTTAAATATATAATTACGAATACAGCAGAATTAATGGCCGACAATTTAATGCCATTGTCTATTGTCTTTGGTAAATACTATCCATTTTACAAAGCAAATAATTGAAAGTAATAATTTATGTTTGAAGTAAATGTTCCCATATATGTATAAGCAAACCAAAACATTTGAATAATAAAAATAGGCGTACGACTGTGAAAATTCTCAGCGTGGATATTAATATACATATTTCAAATATACTTTTTAATAACAAAAATGTGAAAATTTTATTTAGTGTTGATGAAAAAGAAATTTAGTTCATTCTCAATTCCATCACGAGACTGATTTCACAACTCTCAACTCTGGGGCAATTTACGATATTTGCCTTTTATAACGAATAAGACGATATAACGATATAACTGTATTCTGTTTCCACATAATTGACTTGGCTTTATCAATCTTCAATTCTGCTTCTAAAGGCCGAGAAGATATAAATTAGAATTAGCGTCGGGTCGGTGAATAGTGAAGAAGATTTAGTTCTGATATTTTTGCCTTTAGATTTATTAAGTAAGAAGGCAAATTTATGTGCATTGGATTTTCAAGTGCTACAACCGCTGTTCATTCACTTTCGAGAATTGTTTTTTTCATTTTATTTTAAAGAAAGTAATCCGATATAAATGTTATAGAATAAAAAAGAAATAGCATTATTTCATTGGAAAACTCGTAGAGGCTAAACCAGAACATGTTCTAATATATTCTTGAAACCCACCGTCTTTAAAAGCTCGACAAAATAAACTAAATTTCAAATTGTCACAGTAGGCAGTCAAGATAATGAGATAGGGGAACAAATTGCACGAATATTAAGGTGGAACCCTTAAGGTATTCTACAGGAGAAAATGCCAACGATTTATAGCACACAAGATATGTAGATGTATAATGACGATCTCTTGTCGAGCAATATTTATCAATCTGAGCTGAAAGGACAGGAAACGCGAAGCTATTTGTCAATGGTCATAGCTTGAATCAGTTGACAAATCGCTATTAACCACTAGACTAGAAAATTCAGAGAAGCACTAAAAGAAACATGACTTTATACACCCAAACAAAAATTAGAAATTCATTTACGTTAGAAACACCGCAATCTTCTTAAGTTATTTTAGCAATATATTAAATAAAGAGAATTTTCTGGAGGTCGTTGAATCAATTTTTGGAACTTATTAATTACAAACCAATTATTTACAAACCTGCGAAGCAGCACCTGCTTCTTCATAAAGCGTCGATTCTTTAAATTCGCTAATTTAAAGAACATAAAGTTGGGCTAAGGCAATAATTTAGTTGCAGGAAAGCTCTCTCTAGAAGAATGAAGAGTTTATTTAGGTTCTTTAATCAACAGAAAATGATCATTTATCTAACTATTAGTGTAAATTAGTTTTAAAGTCGTCCATAAAATGGGCTGAAATTACATAATTTTTGGCTGTAACAAATCGTTTTCTTTAACATATATTAATCATTTATGAACAATACACTGTTGAAAACTAAGCAAAACTGCTGCTATAGTCGTACAAACTTTTCACGCAGTATTCATAGAAATGTGACATGCAGTACTGAAAAGAAACTTTTAACTAATGAAGAACTGTATGTGACTTTATATGTGTGTAGTTTGGCAACTGTACAACAATGGCAATGATAGAGATTGCATTGTCGTTCGCTGTTTTTTTGTTAAATGTTTGCAATTGCTCATCTACAGAATGGGATGGCAATTCGCCGTGGTTTACAGGATCGCGTAAGTATTCGCTATCCACATCCTTATAGTGATCACATATTAAGATTAAGATCACATTATAAAGCAAATAAGATAAAAGTTACGAATATATTAAAGAAAAACTAATGACAAATCATTATAATCAATGAAATACTTCACAATCTAGATAATATCTTACCTCCAGCATGCGCCTGTTAGAAATTAACATAATGCATACAAATTATTAAATATGAGACTTTGAAACACGCAACTTAAATACGAATCCCTTGCATCTAGATTTATGGCCAATTTAACGAAAAGTACTCAGCCGTAAATAAAGCATCAACAAATAAAATGTTCACTATGTTAATATTCCATTAAAATATTTCCGTTTAAGTATTTATACGTAAACACGCACCGCTTGAAAGCAAAAGCCGCTGGCTCTTCGTTAGAGAGACTCTAGAGACTCTAGAGCACCGCTACCATTACGAATATTATACAAAGAAGCTGATATCAATCAGACGATTTGATTGATCTGTAACGAATATATGATTTGCTAGTGGTTCCATTATCTAAACAACGGTAAAAAATATCTAAAATCGACCGATATGCTTTTAACTGTTTTACCTCGCCAACAAGCGCATTTCAGCTCGATCCGGTGAGCATTGAACCAGGGCATATTTTATATCCCCACTGAAAGGAAAAAATGTCAGTCAGCAGAAACTTCTTTCCAAATATCGGCATCATTAGCGGTGATGCGTTCAGCCATCGAAAAAAGCATTCAAACAATGTGCTGAGCGACGCTACAGGCGCATAATAAGCCCAGTTCCCATCAAGAGTGAAGAAATTACAGGGTGAAGACCAATAGAGGATAARTTTCCAAAAATGAAATTCCAAATCCCTTATATCGCAATTTGATCAGAAATGGTGGAAGCCTTTGCAGTTGTTAGTGTCTARTAAACTATTAATAAAAAATYAGTRCTTACCAATGATGAAAGTCTTGAAGACGTCATTTTTCTATAATAAAAACCCATCGTTTATTTTCCTTATCATCCAAATATTTAAAAAGTCACAAGTTGTTGATTGTTTCAGCAAAAGCACATTCKTGCTAAATTTTCTAAAATTGTCTTTATTTGCTTTTCCAGCCAACTTCTAATCGAAATTCTCTTTTCACTTGATTGATTCAAAACTATATTAAACAGTTTCACTACGTGTGAAACTGAAATGAAAAAGTTTTTAAACCGCTAATCAGRGTTAAAACAAAAATTATCTATGGGAAAAAATGTTTCTTCTTTGTCATTGTCTTCTAAAAAAAAACTTAAAGAAATRTGCCCGGAACGGTTTTTTAGAACTGAATGCTAATCGATTTTAGAATATGTTAGAAAAAGTATCAGTTCAACAGTAGACRTAGAGTTGAGGSCGATTTGGCAAAAAGAGCTCTCATCAACATTTCTCAGGACAAAAGTTCTATTCTGAGTTASWWGTTTAACAGACAACTAAAGCTTATTTTCATAATAAAAAGCTTGCTTTGTTTGATAATTGGCAGTCAAAAACAGGACGGTATATTTTATAGGTTTYGCATTCTATAACCCCACTCACCTTGTAAAGACCAGAATCAACGTCCCCCTAACGAGAAACGAGACGTGCTTTACACGTCAATTAGGAATCAATTTGCTGGATATTCGATAAACAAATAGATATTTGCATTTCAATATAATACAAGCAAACACGAGAATCATCCTGCTTGGCGTGGAATGCGAATTGAAGAAGAGATACTTAAAAAGCCGGATTCGAACGAAGTCAAATGCGTGAATATCAAAAATTAGAGTTAGGTATTTCATTTCTTGAGCTAAGCAATGAACTCTGTTTTGCTGAACTTTTTAACAAAAAGCATACATTTTCTGACTGGAAGTATCCTGGCCTTAATAAGCAGCGAAAACCATTCTGACCATTAGCGATTCTGTAGGGTTTAAGCAAAAGAAACCGGTAATAAATTATTCACCA
>NW_026019016.1:10130638-10137107 GCF_020466585.1 Dendroctonus ponderosae | reverse complement strand
TCATTTTACAAAAAGTTGTAGATAATAACGTATAGTTTATTTTAAAATGGAATGCCGCACTTTTTATTGCATATTCGAACTATAAGCAAAATTCTAGAAGCAAAATTCATTAAAAAAACCGTACAACTTGAAGTGCAGTTAAACAAAAATTTACATTTACACCAACAAACTGAAATTTTCGCACCATAACGAAAAAGGCTTTATTGAAACCAGTTTTCGATAAATTTTCACCACCAAAAATCGAATTTCACTCAAATACCGATTTCTGCTGATTTTTCAGAAATTTTAAAACTTGACGATAAATTAAAGAAAACCGTCTACTTCACTCAAAGTGCAGTAACACACAAATTCGCAACTCCCAAACCACTTACATAACAAACTGAAATTTTCGCCCCATAATCAAAAATGATATTTATCGAAATATCGAAAAGTGAACCACATTTCACTAAAATCTCGACTTCTGCTGATTTTTCAAAAAATTTTCAACTTGACGATAATTTACAAAAACAGTCCAACTTAAAGTGGGGGTAAACAAAAATTCGTAACTCCCAAACTACTTACATCAACAAACTGAACTTTTCGCACCATAAAGAAAAAGGCTTTATCGAAAAGCGCACTAAATTTCCCTAAAATTACAACATAAGGTGATTTTTCTGAAATGTTTAAACTTGACAAAAAAATTAAAAAACCGTCCAACTTAAAGTGAAGGCCAACAAAAATTCGTAACTCCCAAATCACTTACATCAACAAACTGAAATTTTCGCACCATAACGAAAAAGGCTTTATCGAAAAGTGAACCAAATTTCACTAAAATCCCAACTTCTGCTGATTTTTAAAAAATGTTTAAACTTGACAAAAATGTAAGTGGTTTGAATAGGTGCTTCTTTGCAGAGAGGTCTTACAAGTCCCTGGGCGAGCTTGGAATAGAACAATGGCCTGAAGATTGGCGAGAGACGCAGTTTATTCCAAAATTGGAAAAAAAAAATTTCCTGAAATTTCAAACTAGATGCAAAAACGGGGTGGCCAAAGTTCAGTCAATAACCCTGTACATCTACGCCAATCGAAATATCTAAAACCCTGTTCTGATCTTTACAAAGTGTTGTAGAGCAAGAATGGTGGAAAAGATGCATTGCCTGCAATTTTAATAAAGCGATTTACTAAAAGTATACAAGCTCCACGAATGCTAAAAGCAATGTTCGCTCTCAGATCAGCTCTCAACCATTCTCTTTGAACCGTAAACTACCCTTTTCAGTTCTTATCGTTCAATGAACTATTTATAAATAATGAGGTACTTACCTATGGCGTGTCCTTAAGCAGCTTACTTTCAGCAGGACGGAATGAATTCTGAAGGAGAGTCCTGTAAAAATAGAAAAAGTTTTATCTTCAAGATAACCAAACCAATCACAAAGTTTTCATTAAAGTGAGGTTTTTCTTTAATTCAAAATATGGAATTTTTCCCAATGATTTTTTTGCAGGATTTAAATGATTTTAACCCAATTTACGTTTTTTGCTAATAATTAATTGACACTTTGCATAGGTTTTTAATTAAAAATGACTTGAGAGAGTTTTGAATTGATCTAAATAAAAAAATAGATATATCACGTATAAATTCGTGTGAGTTAATGGATGAAATATACTTCAACATGTAATAAATGTATATTATAAAATAAGTTGCACTTTAACTTAACGTTTTAAAGCTCCGCCTTGGGAAGTAAAGAAATGCTATAAAGTGAATAAACCGTAAAATTATTTATTGCAATTTCTTCCAGGCCTAATGAAGACTTAGAATGCTTAAAAAATACAAATTCAAGAAATCAAAGATATTGTTAGTTGTGGTAAACCCTAATAAAAATACTGATCATGAAATGCACTGATAATTTAACTCACGCGTTGACAGATGACAAAATCACTAAAAAGATAAGAAATAGCGTTGAAGATCTAAATCGTTATCGTGAAGTAGCTCAGAAACTCAAAAAAAAATTTGAAATGTGTACTTAAAATGTACATTTTTTTGTGGAGCTAAAAATACGTTGGGCAAATGTTTTCAACTAGAACACCATACGACGCAATTGAGAAATTAGACAAGGCTGAAATTGAACTGAAAATGAAAAATTTTCCGCAATAAATCGAAAGCAGTCTAACAAAAAAAGAGGACAGGCGTTGTAAAATAACTGAGTTTTAACATAAAGCGTAATAAACAAACATACACATTAATTTACGAATCGTCAGAACAATTTTATGTAAAAATTTTTGAGGCATTTAACGTGATGCCAAATTAACGATTATGGAGATGGCGTAAGAAAATGTGGCACAGCATAGACGATTTAAAAAAACAGTTAGAAACAATTCAGAGCGAACACACAGAGAACAGTGACAAGAACTAAAACCCATATTACCATTGTGAAAATTACTGTAAAACACGTTTGATAACGTCGTCAATTAATCAATATTTAATTACTCCTTTCTCAAATAAACCGTATAACTATTTATTTTCTCAGAATGCAACTGTAACGGTTATTCAACTCGTTGTATGTTCGACCAGAAGCTGTATGATCAAACAGGACACGGTGGACACTGTTTGGACTGTTCGGCCAATCGAGATGGGCCAAATTGTGAAAGATGTCGTCCAAATTACTATATGGTAGAAGGTGGACAGTGTACGGCTTGCAATTGTGATGAAGTGGGCTCGGTATTTCATCAATGCAATTCCCAAGGAAAATGTCAATGTAAACCTGGAGTAACTGGCGAAAAATGCGACAGGTAAAAATGCTCAGCTACAATATTTGACCTGTTTGAAGACATTCTTATCAAGGGCATGACGGGAAAATGACGGTGTAACAACCTTAAGATTACATATTTTTTAGATTTAGTTTTTCACCTTGTTTTGAGACCTTCTTCTCGATTTTAAAACAGCTTGATTTTTCAGTTTCAAAGTCCATCTACAGACATGCTCAATATTAATCGAAAATTTATGACAGCTTGATATTCAATTCCCATTTCGTGACTTCTCAGTGAAAATGGGTTGAACAAACTTGTAAATTATTCCCAATTGTATTGAGACCAAAAGCAATTAACCAAAAGTATAATTCTCGTTCAGCTTCGATTAGTGTGGGTGACGAATTAACGGTTATTAGTGAGTTGATTATTTATTGAAACGGATTGTTCGATCTGGCGCCAGATCCGCCATTAGTGCCCATTAGTCGACCAATTTCAATACAACACCCAATAAGTGGGCGATTCCATAAAATGCCATGTTGTTTGCAATTGCCCAATTAGCCCGTATGTACCTTATGGCAAATGCAAATAAAATAAAGTCATGCAAGCTTGTTAACTAAAAAGAATACGTTTAATATTTAACAGAGAATGCCTTTAAATTACATAAAATATTTACTTAAATTATGCAGTTGCCATCTATTAAACCAACTACAATCAAATTCTATTTAAAAAATGTTAAATAATCATCTAGTAAAATGCGATAAAAATATTCCCTAACTTTTTACTGTGAGGATTTTCTTAGTCGGTGATCCAATTTCAATATTTTTTTAACGAATTATAGCTCGATTCTCGGATAAAATTTAAATTATCAGATTTGGAAAAAACTAAATAAATATATTGAACAGGGTGTTTAAATACTGTCATGTTTTCTTGGTCAAAGTCTTTCTGGGGTATCAGCGAAAAAAGTATACGATGTTCTAGTATCATGCCTTCGTTAATGACGACGTTAATTGTCTGTTTATTCTAAGCTATTCAGAGAGATCTATTTTTCCAAGAGTAGTCACGGTTTCCGCGTAAAATTTAGATAAACTTTTTTTTATTTGCAAAGCAATTTTATTTCAAAAAGGCTGTGCGAACACCATTTTATTACAAGTGTATGGCTCTGTTTATTTTGTCTCTCTCTCTGTGTTCTGTCAGTTAAATTTTTGTTTTCCCGAAGATATGTTTTCTTGTTTTCGCTATTCTTAAGAATATTGCTTTTTGTTTTTTTTGATGGAGTTAAATGCGTAATAAAAATTAAATAAATGTTGACAGCTTAAAGCTTGTAAGAAAATTTTGTTTGCCCAACTTTTTTTTGGAATTGAAAATGAAAGTTTAAATAAATTTCCCGCAAAAAATGTGACGGCGCAGAAAAAAAGAATATATCCACAACAATTAAAGATCCAAATTATTCAGAAGAAATGAGGCTCTAACACCATATGTTTTTTTTCTATTTGAGATTCCCGATATTGATCGCAGACTGATTTAAACTATGACTAAAAAATCATGTCGCTATTTCAACACCCTGTGGAATATGTCTATTACATGTTTTTCGTTTATTTTCTAACTAAATTTTTTTCCACGAATAGACCTTTAGAAACCATTAGAAAAGGTTTATCAAAAACTGTTTAAAAGCTCCGCCTTGCGAAGTAAATAAATGCTCTAAAGTGAATAAACGGTAAAATATTTTATTGTAATTTCTTCCGGTTCTAATGAAGACATAATAGTGTAGCGCACTTGCTCGAAAAATACAAATTCAAGAAAGTAAAGACATTGTTATGGTAAACCCTAATAAAGAGACTGATAACGAAAAACACTGCTAATTTAAGCCACGCATTGGCAGATGACAAAAAGATAAGAAATGGCGTTGAAGAGCTAAATATTGATTTTAGTGAAATAGATCAGAAACTCAAGAAAAATAAAAAAATGTGTACTTAAAATGCACAATTATTTGTAAAGTTAAAAAAACGTCGGGCAAATGAATAAAAATTTGCCGCATGAAATGGAAAGCATTTTATTAAAATATGGAGAGGCACAATGTAAAATGACTGAGTTTTTACATAAAAGAAACACAGATAATTAAAAATTCAAATTTTTCAGATGACTGAAGAAACATGTCGCTATTTCAACACCCTGTAGAATATGTCTATTACATGTTTTTGTTTATTTTCTAACATCATTTTTTTCCCCCGAATGGTTTCTTAAAAAAAATGTTCAAATCGGATTACCGATTCAGAAAAATTATGTCATGTTGAATAATTGCATGTTTGCAGGACGATTAATAATTGCATTGGCAGGACGATTAATAAAAAATGTAACTAAACATTTGATTGATCAATACAAAATGCCTTTAAGACAAAAAATCTTCTGACTTAAAAAATGTGTAGGTACTGTGCAAAAATGCATCAAGAATTAGGACTAATTCAGATTAACAAAAGACAAACCGAATTTTTTGTATAAAAGACATACTTAGATCTAGATTTTCGTTTTTGTAGATGTGCAGAGAATCACTACGACTTTTCCAAGTCGGGATGTGCATCTTGTGATTGTTTTGCGCCCGGTTCCGCTTTTAATATTCCGAGATGCGATCCTGAAACTGGCGTTTGCGCTTGTAAAGAAAACGTTGAAGGAAAACGGTGCAGAGAATGTAAACCCGGATTCTTCAATTTGGATTTGGATAACGAATTCGGCTGCACACCGTGTTTCTGCTATGGACATTCTTCCGAATGCAAACCAGCAATAGGTGCTTATCCTCATGTGTTCGTTTGTACCAGACTATTGAACAGTTACAATTTGCAGGCTATTTCAAATACTTGGTTGAGTCAACTTTCGCAAAAGGATCCGACAAATGGACAGCTGAAGATGAACGCGGCAAATCACACCAACTAAAGTTCGAACGAATTAGTCAAAGCATCGGAGTGCAGTCAGATGGACATGAGTCGATTTACTTTATTGCTCCTGATCGGTAATAAATTATATTCTTCAACGACTTTCTTTGAAACGTATACTTTCAGGTTCCTTGGAGATCAGCGAGCCTCATACAACCAGCTGCTGGACTTTTCTTTAAGAGTAGGCGACAGCCGACCAGTGCCTACAGCAACTGACGTTATTTTGGAAAGTGGGAACCTTTCAGTTACAAATACCATCTTCGCTCAAAAAAATGAGCTTCCCAGTGTTGAGGTAAAGCAAACATATTCACAACCAATCGAAATATTCAAGCACATGTTGATTTTAGACGAAAAACTACAGATTTCGACTGCACGAACACCCAGATTATGGATGGCAACCGCGACTGACCTCAAGATCCTTTATTTCACTGCTGACAAATTTAACAGCTATAAAAATCAAAGGGACTTTCACCCCTAAAGGAGTGGGCTTTTTAGATGATATCAAACTGGAAACAGCTTCTCGGGGTGTTGCGGGAAAGTCCGCTCTGTGGATTGAACTTTGCGAATGTCCAACAGGTAACAACAAATTGTTTGGTCAGCTGCAGGTTAGTCGGTCGAAGAATTTGCAATATAAAATAACATTTTGGCAATGCATATTTGAATCCCGACTATAAACGAAACAGATAGCTCCAAAAAAGATTTATTGTCCCAATAGGAATTATACTTATTGTTGATAAGTTCTATATTGTTGAGGCGGATTCATTTTTTACAAACTTCTTTTTGGGTATTTCGCCTCAAAAATTTTTGTCTTTAAAAAAGACAGAATT
>NW_026019016.1:10091930-10129639 GCF_020466585.1 Dendroctonus ponderosae | reverse complement strand
ACCTTCTTCAGGTTACGTGGGTCAATATTGCGAGTCGTGTGCACCTGGATATAGGCATACACCGGCAATGGGAGGACCATTTATGAACTGTATTCCATGCGATTGCAATAACCATGCGAGTATTTGTGACTCTGAAACGGGACGTTGCATATGTCAGCACAATACCACCGGTGAAAACTGCGACTTGTGCTCCAGAGGATTTTATGGAAATGCCCTGGAAGGTGCCGAGTTGCTAAACGTAAATCGTTGACCATGAAGCTAAACTAATGATTTTATTTAGGAACTCCTGAAGATTGCCAACCATGCGGATGTCCGGATGGTGGAGCATGCACGCAAATAGATGACGAAGTGACAATGTGTACCGAATGTCCTACGGGATATTCCGGCCTGAAATGTGACCTGTGCTCAGATGGGTACTTCGGAGATCCGTTAGGAAAATTTGGAATTTCCAGCTTATGTCAACCATGTGAGTGCAACCAGAATATTGACGCTAATGCGATAGGAAACTGCAACACTACTACTGGAGAGTGCTTGAGGTGCATCCACAACACTGGGGGACCTACGTGCGATATTTGCTTACCTGGTAGGAAATTGTCGGCAAATAAATGTAAATTATTTGCGCCATCACCATCTGATTCTTAGGATATTTCGGCAACGCCCTAGTCCTACCAAAAGGAGACTGCAAGAAATGTGAGTGTTTCCGACAGGGAACAGACGACTTCGAAGGGGAACCCATTTGCGACCAAACAACCGGAGAGTGCCAATGTAAGAGCCACGTAGTTGGTACCAACTGCAATAAGTGCGAAAGTGGATTCTTCAATATACTGTCTGGAGAAGGATGTCAAAGCTGCAACTGCGATCCAGTGGGATCTTTCAATCAAACCTGCGACTTACAAACGGGACAGTGTTACTGCAGGCGCGGAGTAACAGGGTAAATTATACATCAATATCAAATTGTAAACTGCGAGTCAACTAACTAAGATGTGATCGTTAGACTAAGATGTGATCACTGTGAAGCTCGGAAATTTGGATTTTCAATTGACGGATGCACAGAATGCGAGTGTGATCGAATCGGCTCCAAAGATCGTCAGTGCGATGCTACTGGTCAATGTCCCTGCTTAGACAACGTCGAGGGAAGGAAATGCAACCGTTGCAAAGAAAATAAATATGACCGACAGAGAGGCTGCATAGGTAACTAAAAGCTGCTAAAAAGGCAACATATGCAAGTCAAACTAAAATGAACATTTTTTTCAGATTGTCCAGATTGTTACAACTTGGTCCAAGATGCCTACAGAAACCATACGGCCAAATTGGATCAATTAGATGAAATTTTGAACGAAGTTGAGCATCAGCCTACTGTTATTGATGATGATGAATTCCCGGACGAACTCGGTAAACTGGAAAACGAAATTGACGATTTTCATGACCGAGTTAAATCAGCAACTGGGGAAAATAGCATTTTTGACGTAAGTATAACGCAATGCCACGTTTCCGTATAAAAAAATCCAATCATCACACCACTTTTATTACATAGGAAATCATCAACATCAAGGAGAGAGAGAAAGATGTTGCTAGAACTTTGGAGGAAATTGATGAAAACATATTCACAACAAACGACAAATCGAAAAAAGCGGAACACAATCTGGACCATGCCGAAGAATTCTTAATTGAAGTAGAGGAAAGATTGCTGGAAGTCGAAGATAACTTTGACCTGCAAGGCAAAAAAGCTTTCCAAGCGGCATGGGAGAGGTTCGTAAAATTTTACAATTTATTCCTGAATGTAATCGACCTAATTGTTTCCTTCAGATCTAAAGTAGTAGGACAACAGTCCGACAAAATGACCGAAGTTGCCCAAGAAGCCCGAGAAATAGCGGATGATCTAGATCAAAGAGCTACTCAACTGGTAGACGATGCTAAACAAGCCAAAAATTTGTCCATAGAAGCATACGATAAAATTAAAACTACGCACGTAATGCAGCAAAATATAAGCGAAAATGCACGAAAGCTTAAAGCGGAAACCCAAAATCTGGAGCAGCAATTAAACAGAACCAGAGAATGGACAAGACAAGTCACCGAAGGAGCTAGAGAGGTTAGAACTTATTATATTAACTATTTTAATTTGCTATCGCATGTCAGGCTCAAATTGTACCATGAGTAAAATTCCTTTACAGGCTAAAAACGACGCATTGGGACTTTTAAATGATGTAAACAATCTCTTAGTACCGCAAACAAACGTGTCCAGTTTAAGAGCTTTTTCCAACGACCTGAAAAGCGAAGCATTCCGATTAGGAAATAAGTCAAAATCGTTATTGGAAACCGCTGATAATCTAAGGAATTCAATCGAAGAAAAATCCACCGATGGTCGAGAATTATTGGACACCGCTCTGGAACAGCAAGAGGATATCGAAGGATTGAAGAACGATATTGTGTTTTGTGGTTCACAAGCAAACAAAACTGTGCAATTGTGGAACGAGATTTTGGAGAGAGCCGAAGTTAACTTCCAGCTAATAACTGGTCGGTTTTTTAATAAAGAATAATTAATAGTTGCTAAGTAATTATTTTTTAGAATTCGACACGCAAACACAGGAGTCGAAAGAAAAGGCGGAATGGGCTCTAAGCACAATTCCGGAAATAGAAAGTATTTTAAACGAAAGCAACAAGCAAACCAATCAAGCACAGAAAACCCTAGAAGACGCCCAGGACAACGCCGATATAGCCCTTAGAAAAGCCGTTGACGCTGACGATTTAGCTAGAAATGCATCGACGAAAACGGAAAAAATTAAGCTGGACGCTGAAGAACTGCTACATAATACAACATTCTTAAGTGATGAGGCAGAATTTATGTATGATCGCGTTCTGAACACTGAAGCCGAATTGAAAAACTTGTTGGAAACTGCTTCGAGTAATAACACTTTAGTGCACGACGCTAAAGAAAAGGTAAATTTTATTCAGCTACGAAAACATTTATCGTATCATATCTATCTGTAAAGGTTGGTCGAGCTGGTAAAGATACAGAAGCAACCCAATCAAGAGTAACCGAACTGCTAAACGACGTAGAAAGTATCATAACGGAACTGCAAAATACACCAGATATAAACGAAGAAGAACTTGAAAGACTCGAAGAAGCCCTTCGTATTGCTGAGCTACAACTAAAAGAGACCAAGTTGGAAGAGCAACTGGAAGAATTGGAAAAGCAGCATAAATCGCAAAACGATTTAATTGAAAGCTACAAGAAGCAAATCAGCGCCTTAGAAGTAGATGTGCATAATATTGCGCAAATAGTAAATTCTTTGCCTGAGGGCTGTTATCGAAGAGTTGAACTCGAACCTTAAATGTATAGTATAAAAATAGCATTTATTTGACTGATTTAGATATATCTGTAACTGGAAATCGATATGCTTTTAACTTTTTAAAGTCATAAATATGGTTTGGATCTAGAATGAATATTTCGCCTAATTTGGCAAGAATTTCATTTATTGGGATAATTTTCCATACACTACAAACATGGTGTTGCAATCAATCTGAACCATAGTTATTTTAATTCGTATTAGTACTAGTTTTATCAGTTTACGTTAGAAAGGCTATGGTTTATCAGCGTAGCGTTATAAGAATAACCAAAGACTTAAAAATTATCAGTTTAAATCTATATTTTACTAACTTTGTTCCGACAAATCTAAAGCGCTAAGTCCTTAGATGCAGTTGACTGAAGGGTAATTATTGAAAATGAAAAATGTAGAATTGTTATACGAGTATTAGAATTAAACTTTTTAAATGAATACAGTACAATTTTGTTTAATTTCCTCAATTAGTAGGATGTAAAAACTGGCTTTATGTGCTGAAGAAGGTCGTAAGGTAAATAAGGCAAAAATATAGAAACTATGATCTGTTGCAAAAACAGATAAGTAAACAGAAAAACGTACGATTTCTGAATACGATAAACGATAATTCGCTGCTTCATTTAGAGTAAAAATTATTTTTTATTGATCCATATATGGTATGCAGAGCCGCAAAATTATTCGCTCCCATTGACGGTTGATGTCTTAAAAACAGCTTAGACTTCAAGTGTGTTTGGGTAAAGAGATTTAAAGGTAAGTTTTTGAAGTGATAATTTTTTATGGGAGGGTGAACCGATTTTTCTCGGTCTCCACTCCGGCCTCTTCGCGCCTGTGGCCTGAGGCTTGGGACGCACATATGCACTTTGAATTCGACATTTTTCTCTTAGTGCGGGTGCATCTGTAGATCTGATAAACTTTTCAAATACACATTGCGTTATTAAACTGACAGTGATTTTGATTTATCAATTATTGAGTGTGATATTAGTGTGTTCGGTGCAGTTTATTTTATAACGCTGATAACAATGAATCAACAAATTATCAAGGGAGAAGCTGCAGATACTGCAAATATTAGGTAAAGGGTGCTCATGTACTAAATGCCTGTTCGAGTTTCGCCTTCTTTTAAATTTACAATTAAAGTACACACACTAAAGCAGTTTAAGTGCAAAAAAATGCAGATCGTCCATCAATTTGCAGAAAAATGCATTACAAACTTTTGAAAATCATCTTCAAACGACCGGGTATTTATCATTTCAAATGAGATTGCACATTGGTGTGCACTGTTAAACATTGTTTTAAGAACTAACAATCGATATTGTGCAACAAAAGTGTGCCTAAGATCCACTACAATAAAGTTTTTGAAAAACTGTTGGACCTATTTTAAATCGCCTGATTGATTGTGGACGCAAATTCATATCAAGAAAAGATTAAATTAAATTAAATCGTATCGATAGAATCCCGGTACCGATTCTCTATATCTTACTCTCCGTCTGTAGTCCAGATGCTGCCCAGATGATGCCCATTTGCATCGCATTGCACGATTCAAAGTTCCGAACTGGTAAAATATTACTACCTACTTGTTTAGTGATTTTCGTCGGAGACAATTGTTATACCAGATGTTGAGCGGATATTTTCTAAAGAAGGCAGGGTCAATTTATGAAAAGCGCTCAAGATTAAGTGCAAATAAAGTGTCACAACTATTCTTAAGAACTTTTAATGCAATAATATGTTCTATTATTTGTTATTTTATTTTGTAACAACAAACTATCAATATTTAGATATCTATTTTGTAATCTTTCATATTTAACATAAAATGATAAACATCATTACAGTTTTGTAATAATATATAATAAATATGTTTTGGATTTAATTGAAAACGTATTTGAGTTTACCTCGGTTATTTCAGAAAACATGGGTTCCGTCTTCTTATTTTCTATCCCGCAACGCATTCTTGATGTTAAGACGATACGAATCTCCCTTCAGCTTATAGTTGCAAAATATGTAAAACAAATTTATTAGGGCTTACTTATTTTCAATTCTCTATATTATTTCTATGATTAATTGTGTTTACCACGCATCAAAATGGATTTTTTCCATTTTCCCTTTGATCCCCAAACAGGTAAAACAGCAAGCTGCAAAGTGTTGAAAGTGTGAAACCTAGTGCATGTAGTGGGATAAAAGTAGTGCGTGTGTAGTGCTTGTTTAAAATTAGTAAGATGCCCATACTAGCAAGTAGCCAGTATGGAGAGAATGTGATTTGAGGGCATATGGATGCCAGAGCTGACCCATTATTAAAGAAGACTATCAGTTTTAAAGAGTAACTCCCGAAAACTTACAATCAAAACTTGGGGTTTTTTTAGTTGGTACAAATCCAACACTACCTGGTGCCACGGGACACCGGGTGTCTTTGAGAATACTTTTTATATACTTTTTTATACTTTTCGAGAAAATCTCAATCAAAATCAGAAAGTAATTTATTCAAGGTTGAAAACTTAAGACCATACAGGAAATAGTAGAAACGACACCATACTTGTCTTTAAATATGGACACTAATTAGCACTCGTACATGTGATTATGAGCTAAATGTAGCCGGAGCCCAGCTGACTGCAGCCAGCGGATTGAAATATCAAATTAATTGTGCACAAAGAAAATAAAATAAAGTATTTTCAGTTTTGGTTTCTCTATGGATATCTATGAACGCGTGTAAGTTCTTTATGGGTTAATTGTAATTATGATGAGAATGGGATAAGTATTGAAAATATATCATCTGGGTATTTTCAATTTTATTCTATTGGTGAATTCCAGAGGGTGAAAATGTCAGAGAGACACCTTTCTCAGCCTCTAGTGCCGACAGAACCCACCCCAACCTCTAGTGCAGACAAAATGACGAAGTTTAACAGTGTTTCATACTTGATATGGACGGTTAGGTGAAGGCGCCAATTATATAATTTAATTAAAAATTATAATAATTAGAATATGACGAGTTTTGATATACCTTTGCAATAGTGATTGCTATTAGAAAGTCAATGAACTGAGGCAGCCAGCAGTCGTGCACAATTGAGCAAATTAATACTTACCAAACGATTCATTAGCTCTGTAGGTGTACAATGATATTTTTTTCATATTTCAAACAAAATTAGAGAAAGAATGAATAATAATTAAAACACCATTAATTTTGCATAGGCTAGCAACTGAAGAAGTTCTAAAACTGATATCACAATTAAGCTAAAGCTCAACATTTTAAACCCTAATCTTCGATGGCTAATAGTTTATTTGTTATATTTCTTGCCTACTCAGTTGATTCTCAGTTGTAACTTTCAAATAAAGTACATTCTTGACTAGTACCCTCTATGCAAAAATGTACAAACTACTGCAAAAATTTTCAAGGAACCACCGGAAAACTATACCTAATTGCCTAGATGGCGCGCTGACTGGCGATTTTTGACAATGACAAGTCCAATACAAAATTATTTATGATAGGTAATCATTCTATAAATAAAGTATTGACAGCATAGCATAGACTTGACTTCTGAGTTCGAAAAACAATAAGCATAAGAAAAACTTCCAATTACAATGCGTAACTAGTTAAAGCCAGTCCAGCCAGGTATGTGAGTGCACGGATCAACCAAAACTTCGTGGAAAATACACAACTCCCTTCTCCCGCAGTTTTCAAGTGATTCAGTTTGTGTAATTTGGTTTTTAGTGTCAAAGTACTCGCAAATATCGCAATTCGCATGATTTATAATCTATTTGAGCCTCATATTCAGTTGCCAGCTTAATACAGGACTGTTAAAGCACTTCCTGACTGAACAGAAGTGATAGGCACCATCAATGTGATATGGCCATCCTGTTTCTTTTATTTTATGCATGGTTTGTGTGTTTATTTGGCTATGTAGGTGTTGTTGTGTGAACTGTTCGGTTTGTGTTAAAGTTTAATTTTCCACCATGCAGTCGTGTGTGGGATTGGAGGGCCACAATATGGGCTCAGTCTGGAAAAGGCTGCAAAGAGTTAATAAACGAGCTGCCAAGTTCCAGTTTACTGTGTCCTATCATCAGCTTTCAGTGGACTTTAGCTCAAAATGGTAAGACAATTCTCCATAGTTTAACTAGTTGCCATTTATATGTAATTGAATTAATACCACATTATCACTCTATTAACACCTCGGTTAACACTGCGAAATAGCAATAGCAATTTCGGGACAACCTGTGTACTCAGTGTGCTCGTCACTTAATTCAATAATCATGTCATAACTAATCGAGTAAATTAATACATAATAATCGACAAAACATGTTCTCATATTCTCATTAGAAATAAAGGGTGTCCCGTAAGCAGATGATCAAAAGGATACTGCGATATTCTTTGCATCAAAAGAAGACGATCTCTCCTCTGCTACAGAGGAGCCAGACATTTTTTGTTAATAAAAGTTAGGTCAGATCGTCTTCTTTTGGTCCAAAGAATATCGCAGTACCCTTTTGATCAGGAGCTTACGGGACACCCTGTATATACGAACCTTTTGAGCATACATGGGGTGTCTCCGAATAATTTTAATTGGGCAAGATAAAAAGAGTATGCGAGGTAGAAACTCTCCAAAAAAACTTACGAAAATTGATTTTTTTAAATATATTTTTGTTTCATTTACTTGACGGCTTAGCTTCAGCACGTAAAGCCATTTTTTAGACCGTGTATGATAGCAGCACAACAATAATGTTTGTCAATAGTTTGAAGCTTTAACTAAAAAAAAGTTCTCCTTGGAGATATCAATAAAATGAACATTTCTGAAAACAAGCTATTTTTAACCAAGGCGGTTTATTTTGAATGTAGGTTCAACATGCGCTGCTAAAAATATTCATTTTTATCTCTTCGATTCAAACGTAAATATTGAATCAGGCAATAACGTTATAAGTACTATCATAACAATTATTTTATAATTTAAATCTAAAAGTGATTTTAAAAGGTTTTTTGTTAGAGTCTGTGTATCCGCAGGACGGGGTTGGAGGAAAAAATGTTATAAAAACTTGTCATACTAGTTTTTTGTGTTCTACAGGTGGTCTCTAAAAGGAAAAGAAAAAGCTGCCATAAAATTATTAAGCGATTAAGTCTTAATTGATTGTATGACGATCTAACCTGTCAAGTGCAATTTACTTTCCCTTTTCTACAAATTATTGCATTGTCACAATATCCAGCGAAGGTTTTGGGGTGAAGAGTTAAAATCTGCTTTTTATTTTCATTAAGAGCTGTAGGTATCGGGAGCCACTTGCAATACTTTGCACACATTCGCTTAAAACAAAATAATTTGTTTGGGCCACACTGTATTTTGATTTTAAATATACTAGCTTAATCTCCAACTTCTTTTGCATAAAAATAATTGCTAAGAGTTGATTTCAGCAGCCGGACTTCAGATATATAAATTTCGGGATTTATAAGCAACAGGACGTAGGTACTTATTTAAAAATAAATGCGTGTAACAAATGTTCAAAAGAACCAACATTTTTTCCTGCACGTCCGAAAATATAAATTGAAAGTTCTGGAGCTAATAGAGAAAAAATGTAATTGCAGTTTCTTTTGTTGAATCATGAAATTAATGTTTTAAACCCAGATATCTGAAGAACAACTGCTCAAATCACCTTTTTAGGTACCTAAAATTCGATGTAGAATAAGAAATTTTATTTAGAAGTTAGACTTCGGTTATAAAAGCGCGCAAAGTAAACTTTCAGCATTTTATTTAATAAAATTAAAGCCCATATAATTATTTGACCCCAAAAAAACCCTCTAGCATATTATTATGACAATACACCTGCTTTTGAAAAGAAAATTTATGAATTAAAACCTAGTTGAATTTAAAACATACTTCGAAATCTTTCACATTTCGAAGTTAGTTTCAGCATTAGGAATTTGAAGCAGCCGCATTTTTATCGTACCTTTTATAGACACTCGATATACGAAACCGAGCGATTGCCCATTTATTGTGGGTCACCCTGTAAACTTTACCAAATTTGAATTAAAAGCCAGAAGTTTATCAGCCAAACTCTCGTCGTGAGTTTTGAGTCGTGAGCATTTTTTCCTAAATTTATAGCTTTTTATTAAAATGAAAACAGCAAAACGCACATGCCCGCTTGTATTTAAAACTACAGATATTCGTCGTGTTACTGTTGTTGATGTACATAATAGATGATAAGTAATTTGAAATAAACTGGAAATTTTATTATTAGACGGCAAAATTCAATTATTCAAGTAAAGTAGTTAATTACGTACCGTCACATCATACCTGTTATAAAAATGACTCGAAATGAAACTGATAACGTTCAATCATCAGTGTGTGTAACTCGTTTTTATCGTCATATTCCAAAATCGATGACTCCAAAATAGAAAATGTTGCTAATTAAACGGTAACGTGATGACTTTAAGCTAATGAAAAATTTCAGAAAACGTAAATCAAACACAGATTAAATTTATTATACTAATTGACGAAGCAGAGAAAGGTTTCGCGAATGTTACGAATTTCCAACACTTCAATAATAAATTTGTCATAACATTTTATACTTCCTACATGCTCCCAATTCAAGTGCAAGCACTTACCGAAATATGCTGGTGTATCAAGTCACTACAGTTCAATTAAAAAGTTCTCCATTGGGCACTTAACACATTTGATGTTCTAACACGAAAAAAGACACAGAAACACTCCCGAAACATGTAAAGTTACATCAGTGAACTAGTTTCTTAAGCCTAGATGAATTATTGTCTTAAATTGCACTTCTTACGTCTAAAGTAACCCGACGATGAACATTTAACTTCCGAATATAATTACCAAATGATCGAAAATCTAACAAACCTTAACATGTTGATAGCCGGCTGTGCAAAAAACCACCTTTTATTGATCTTGTTTATGTTAGCGCTTGCAACTACCGATAAAATAAACATCCGAAATATTTCAGGTTTTTAAGACCAAATGAATAAACTCTGTTTAGATTGGGCAGCAAATTTAAAGTACGGGGTAATTTTGTTCATGCATTACTGAAGGTTTTAGTACCTACTAGAAAATTTTGATATACAGGGTGTCCTGTAAGATATTCTTTGTCTCAAAAGAAGACGATCTGACCTAACTGTTATTAAGTAAAAAAAATGTCTGGCTCCTCTGCAATTGATGGTCAAAGTTCTTCAAAAAATTTATCTTTTTTGAAATATCGGGAGAATGGTACGTTGTATTTTGGTGAAACTTGCTGTAAATTTGTTCTTATGTAAGACTCATATTTTGAAACAATCGAATTCAGCCGTTTTGGGCAAGTGGTGAATTCTTGAGTGTCGCGGTACAAAAACTACCAGAACTTTTTATTTGGTGGATGGAATCAACTATTTTTTTTTGTTGATGCACTAATCATTTATTCACAATTTTGTGCTCTTTGTAAAATCTTGTAGCATTCATAGTTTTTGCGCATTTTGGGAAAATAAATTCAAAATTACTATATGATAACCGCCAGCAAGAAATTCATGAGCCTACCAAACACCCTGAATATGTTTCTGTTGCGTTAAAGAGATCTGCTTAAGGAAAGTTTTTTACAAAGATATTAATACATATTTTTAATCTGAGAGTTTCCACACTTTGGCATATGTAGATTCAAACCCATTGCAAAGTAGACTGTTAACGATAAAAAATAGTCTATACTTAAGCCAAGTCATCGTATATTCGCGTTTTTTGAAAACAGAAAACCTGAAACAATAATTGTACAAGAAAAAAAGGGTCGGTAGCGGTCGAATGCTTCGTAATATAAGAATTTAATCAGTATCACTAAACCCGTTAGATATTTTAGATGACAACATTTTCTAGGCAGCCAAAGTCACCAATGAATGACGCATTTATTGATAGAAAATGTGGCTCTAGACCAAGAGGTTTATTTTAAGAAAAAAAACTGGCTTTCAACTGCTTTTGCATTTTAAGAAGATATATCTACTTAACTTTTACGAAACAAGGACAATCGCGAAAGACAAACCCTTTTAATTTCGTAAAGACCAATTTCGACATTGTTATTGTTAACCAACCGCATAAAATACTGAATATTTTTTCCTTGCTGATAAAGTTTATATAGCAAAATATAATAATTATGTACCTAACATATTTCGTAATTTGATTGAAAGGTTAATTTTTACTTTATTTTTAATTACCCTGTAGTTTATCTGATCTATGACTTACATCTCCTTACTTTGAAAGATTCACCAAGTTTTTCTCGATATTAAATATTCAAATTCATACAATGTTTCGAATAGTGCAGATTAGAAAGTACTTAAGTAAATGATCAAAAAAGTACTTAAATCACGTACATGCCCAGGATTATATCATTTGGTACAGCCAGTATTGAAGTTTGTTACTTTATTTTACAGATTATTAGTAGTCGTAAAATAAGTAAATTACGTATATTAAACTAAATTGTTTATATTCGAATTTAAGAGGGTTTTCTCTAAAAAATGTTATCATTAGTACTAGAAAAGTGCAGATAAAATTGAATAAATACCAGTGACTAACAATTTTATATTAAGTAAATTAATCTACAAACCTAGTATTTTTCCAAATCTTTGAATTTTAAGTCCCTAGTAACCCTTTTAATTCATGAAATGTGTCTTTCGAAGGATACTTCTAATATGAATTTGAATGGCAACTAAGAATAAAATTCTGCTAAATTACAATACTTATAGTTGGATTTGAGTAGATTTTTTGTCTTCGTAGTTAACATGCAACTCGCTGGTAATAATTTTAAAGTTAAGCGAAAAACAAAATATGTATCAACTGGCCAAATGTTATGATTCTGGACTCGTATGTATGCTTGATACAAATGTGTATTTTTAGCGGAAAACCTTCTCCCAAAGTCAATGCCACCCAACATCATTGAGATATGACCTTTGAAATGTTCTTAAACGAACTAAGTACCTTCATTCAATTCAACGGCATGTTTATCAGGTTTACTTGTAGTAAATTACATTATTGTGGGTTTATTCGTTATATAAGTGAAAGATAAGACTACTGAGATGTCTTTTTGACTTGCTTATCTCGAGAGCAATTTATTAGCCGAAAATCGTTTCATGTTCATAAGGAACTACTGCAATCGGAGTCAATGAGTAATTCAAGATATTATACAAAATCAATTTAATATTTGCTTTGCGTCGAGAACTGAGCTTCAACATGTCATATTCTGTGGTTCAATATCTCAACCTCACCACAGAAACAATACTGTTGTGGGATTAAATTATGATAATGTAGTCGTAAACAAGATTTAAATTAAAACACTAGTGTTCCCCTCAAATAAATTAAATGGACTTACAAAGCTCATTTAATGATTTTTCGTTTGAATGTGATTTTACTGAAGAATTTTACTAAATGGCGCAATACTTCAACCTAGTTATTCTGCCGATTGTGATTGTAATGATACTTAAATATTACTTTATTATTCACCAGCGACCCACGGAGAGTAAAAGTAAAGTAATAATACTTCACTTCATAAATAATTCATAAAATCCACTTTAAATTCAGGATGTGCAGTCAATACTACTTATAAAACGGTATTAAGTAGACGTAAATTTAAAGGCTAGAAGGCACATGCTACTGAAACAGTTTTAAACAGGAAGTTATACGAGATTTCCTGCATGCAGTCAGGAAAACATGCATACTGTTATGGGCTACTATCATGCCTTTTCATGCAAGTTATATTATTGTATTTTAAGAGGCAGTTTCGGGGAAAGTTTTATTTAAAATGTAACACAATGACAAGCGTTTTAATAAAACTATTATTATATCTCGTTTCAAAGCCATTGATCTAGGATTCCTTCCATCATCCATATAAGGCATCTTGTACTTATTAAGATATCTGATAAAACCTTGCAGGTGGTTGAAAATTAATGTAAAAACTATACGTTAAATATTCAGATTGAGACTCCATTAGTATGCTGGTAAATCAGAAGTTCTTTACATGGATCCAAGTTTATCAGGCAATGTGAATAAGGAAACATAGCTCTTTGTTGGAAAATACGAATGCCACAAAAGAAACTTAATTAATTGCGCCTTAAATGTTTCAACCAAGACCGCCAGTTCAGTTTATTAATAATTAAGAAGTTAACATTTCTTAAGCTCGGCAATTATACAATGAATGACGATTTTTAACGCCGTTTTGTGAGGTGCCTAAAATTACAGTGGCATAGCAGCGCCAATAAAAATATTTTTACTCGAAAATCGTTCTGTTTATCGATATGAATCAAGAGTGTATTTTTTTTAGTTTAAGGTTAAAGCTGCCTAAGTACATTATTTTCGTGACTTTATTGTAAAGGGTAAAAAAAATAACTACTACTGCGCTCCCCCTAGTCCATCCCTGGAAAACCGAAATGCTAAAAGTATTTTCATGGGTCCTTTTTAAGAGCAATGATGTACTGTTCATTGTATACAAAAATAATTAAATCGCATGAAGTATTCTATTCCTTTAGAGGTCTGTATCCGTATTTTTTCGTCCCCTGTACAAATCCGAGAGCATGCCCACATTTTCCGGGACACCCTGTATATTTTTTTAAACTAAAGAAAAACAGGCACATCGAATTGATGAATGAAACAAGATATTTTTGATTACTTAGGCAACCTCATCGATTATCACTGGTATGGTCGCGAAGGTCCAGAAGAGTAAGTTCCAGCCCTGCGGCTTGGGAACCAACCCTACAAAACCCTTTTAAAGGGTTGGTAGTTTGGGCCGTCCCAGAAAATCACCAAGTAGCGATAACACTGTTTAAAGACCCACGGACAAACGAGTTAGAAGATAAGGATTGGACTTTTATACTAGAAGATGTAAGTTATTTGAGAAACGAATCTAATATCTAATAACTATCCTATTTAAATGTTTATTTCTTTCACCAGTGACACAATTCAATGATAATACGTTCACTTTTCATTCCAGTTTCCTCACTTTCGTAATTGTATTAGTGTGGCAATTTAAATAAAAATAATTGCCTTTGTTGAGCAATACCTAGACCAAAAGTTAATGAAAGGTCAAATTAACGTCCAATTTCTGCTGAAAAATGAATGTTACAAGGTACAGAATATACCACTTTGCCACCACATAAAGCAACAATTATTGTAGCCGCGTGTTCTTAATTGAATATTATCCAAATGGTTCGTTCAGCTGTTAATAAACAAATACTTAAAAGTATCGGCTTGCTTGCGTTGTTGGACTGCTTTTAATTACTCTAACGACGATCTTGTTTATTGTCTTTATCTTGAATTACATCTGCGTTTGTTGTAAACATTATTCCAACTACACTTAATAGACTCGTAATTGAATCTAGTGGAAATATACTAAAACCTAATTTATTTGCGGAAAGCCACAAATTGTCTTAGACACGAAGATTTAAAAGCTTTTAAGGGTACCTGTTAAAGTATCCTTTAGGTTGCGTATATTTTTAGTTCCTCATTAAGGAAGAAGTACAGGCGGTATTTTTAGGTCCTGACCTACATTGCAGGGTAATAACTTAAAATTCCTTGCCAAGAATGTGGTGCATTTCAGTTGACAATGAAACATTTTATGAAGGCTCGCAATTTCAACTTTGCCTTTTCTTACTAAAACGCTACATCTTCAATAAGTCGCAAAAAATAAAACGCATTATAAATATAAACAATTAAAATTTCTACTTGGAGATTTTGTAATTTTATCACTTGATATTACTACTATGTTTCTCAAGGTTTCCTAAATCAATTAATTGTGAACGCGACTATGTATTGTAATATTTCCGTCTGCATACAGTCTGAAATAAATTTCTTATCAATTATTTATCAAACCAAAACCCACTTGCTTCCTAATATAAAGCCAACCAACTGCACGGATTTTGATGCTAATAAAGAGTATTTTTATGTCATTACACTTAGTTGTTTGTACGAATTATTTTCCCAACTTCTACATTCTAATTGACTGAAATATCAATGAAAGGAAATATTTTCGAGTGCTCCGAGGATCATTGGGGGTTAATTAATTTGGTCTTAAGCGTCATTGTTTGACTATTTTCCAGCTTGTTTACACGCGAAATTATTTAAGTGACCCACTTAGAAGCCTCCAAATTAAATTAATGTTTTCATGCTTCAAATGAATATGGTTATTGAGCGGCCGATGATGACGATTTGATACTGCACTAATAATGATAAAGAGATGATTCTTTTCTAATTCATTTCCTTACTTGTCTAGTTTAAGTCTGAGGCTTAATCAGAAAAAAGTATAATTACCAACTCCGAAATTGTAATAAATGTTTCACTGTGTGTAACTCTCGGTTGTTTTTTTGAAAGCAATATTTTTAAATACTAGGTGCCAACGGCAGGAAAAAGACGCCAATTGGCGACAGCACATTTAAACATGAGAAAATACGCTAGTGTGGAGTCTTCGCAAACCGAACTCCAAATTGTCTTCAAGCCAACAACTAAAAAAATCACTGGAGCTAAATTAGACCTTACACTCTCCTGTGTATTCTTGCGAGAAGGACGAGCAACGTTAGTTGATATTTTGTATGCACTCACCATTTGAGCTTAAATATGCGTTTTTAAACTGCAGCGATGAAGACATGCAATCGATGGCGTCTTTAATGTCAGTAAACAACAACAGCGACGATATAGCACATTTGGAAGACGTGGATGATGAAGATTATTCTCAAAATTGTAGTTTGATGAAGAACAGTCTTCATGAAGTTACTAATAATATTCAGCAAATGACTACATCTTTAAGCTGGTCAGATTATGCTGGCACTCCAATGAGCAGTGAGTAACCATTTTCTCACGGGGAGAAATTGCAGTTTAATGTGGTTTATTACTTTGTTTATAGTAAACAGTATACAGTCTTTATCGCGAGATGATAAAACTCCAACGGCCGAAATGTTTTCACCCATGCAGGCTAAAACAAAGCTAGTCAAAACAATGCCACTTCCAAACGCCTCAGATTTTCAAGATACCGAACGGGACATTTACTCAGAAGAATGTTGTGCTATTCTAGAAAATCTTGAAGACTTGGAGGAAGAAGAATCAGTGGAGAATCCCAGTGTAGCAAACCTAGTTAGTGTAACTGCAAAAGTTGAAACAGTAACTCCCGTTAAGGAGGAAACGATTAGTAGGGGCGGTAATATAAAATTACCGCCACTAGAGTTAGATAGAGATTTGATAGAGACTCCGAAAAATCAACAGAAATTAACAACCCCAGGTACGAAATAATTGAGGCAATGCTATGTGCAAACATTAAGAACAAATTCTTATATTGATTTAGGTCAAGATTTGTTGGAATGGTGTAAAGAAATGACGAAAGATTATTCCGGCGTCAAAGTTACCAATTTAACTACAAGTTGGAGAAATGGAATGGCATTTTGTGCTCTTATCCATCACTTTAACCCCGAATTAATGTAAATATTCAAATACCCTTCATTCCTTTCAATTCCCTCACTGATTCTGGAAGGAAATGTTTAATGACGTACTTTCAATATTTAGTAAATATAATATTCTTTCAGAAACTTCGATTCTTTGTCGCCACACGACATCAAGGCAAATTGTAAAATAGCGTTTGATGCCGGAGACAAATTAGGTATACCAAGAGTGATAGAGCCTTCCGATATGCACATGTTAGCAGGTAATAGAAAAGTAAAATGAACTTTTCACACTTTAGCCTGCATTAAAATTCATCGCCAATATTTGCGTTTTCCCTCCGAAATTAAGTGTAAAATATTCCTTCTAGTTCCGGATAAACTAGCCGTGATGACTTATCTTCATCAACTGCGAGCGCACTTCACAGGTCACCAACTTGAGGTACATCAAATTGGCAGGACCTCTGAAGAAAGCAACTACATTATTGGCAAATTTAATACTGACAAGGATACTGATATCACAAAACAAGTATTTGGTCAGGAAATTATCAACTTGCGAAAGGCTAAACAAAGCCGAAAGTCTACAGGTATGTTACTTAAAATCTCAACAAATGATCAACTAAAATAAAATTGTTTCAGAACGTGATATGAACATTGCAAACAGTGAAGTAACTAAAGGCGACCCATCCAAATTAAAATTGCCTTTAAAGATCACAACTGAGCCATTGCCTGTCAGGCACAATAGCAAAGAAAAATCACCAACAACTGTAAAAGATGTTAAGGATATTTTTTTCAGTGGCTCCAAAAATATTATGAACAAGGCAAGTTTACTAATTTTCTACTTTCTTGGCAAGCAAATCATCATGAAAGTTATTTCGAACAGGTAATATCGTCTCCAAATAAAGACAAACAAGCGAAAAAAACAGATGAGAAAAAAGTCGACGCACAAAAATCTATTTTGATGACCAGAAGGGAACTCGTCGATCCATTTGGCTCTGACGAGGAAGAAGAACCTCTTCCTCCTCCAGTTGCGTCAAATAAAGGCGAAAGTTTGAACAAAGTTCAAACAAATGGGGAAATGAACGGGTCAATCAGCAACACAGACAGTAAAGTGAAAGATGATGTATTTGCAGATCTTCCAAAACCCAATCCGGTAAGTGATACATGCGGCTTATTGTTCAGCTTTTGCTTTACTTTGCCCAAAAGCATCCGAATAGAAGAAGGTAGAACCCGTCAACTTGAAATTTTATTTAACCCGACTGAAACCCAACAGGAATATTAAAGGTAGTTCACTAACATTGAGCTGGGTAACTAACATAAGTTTTTGATAGCAAGGTTTGGCAAAGAATTAAATTGTTTTTCACACGTATCATGCAGCAAATCCTAGTGCGACACTCGGAACAGCGAGAAAGGGCCCGTGCTTTATTGGAACAGGTGAAAAGAGACAGTTCAACTCCGACTTCGCCTACCAAAGTGAGTATATGCTATATCAATGTTGCTATTGCTCATTTTGGATTCTAGTTTAATTTTATTGTCTGTCCTAGTCCTACATTGCGTGTGTGACTTTAAATTAAACTTTTCATCAAATTATTCACACCGATATTATAGATATAATTATCAGACCAAATCTCGCAATGATTGCATTCTTGATTATAGTCTGAGGAAGAAAGGCAGAACGAACTCCGCGAACGAGCAAGACGTTTAATGGCCGAGGTAAAGAAGAGCTCAGGACCTACCACGGAAATTATCCGAGTTACTCCCGAATCTATTAAGGCATACGAAGAAGCCGAAGAGAAATTGACAAGATTGGGCGACGAAATTGAGCATTTAGAAAAACAGAATAGTACAGGTAATTATAATCAGTTCATGACTAGAACTTTTAAATAATATTTTGTTATAGATTCAGAAAAGAACGGGAATATCTACTCAGAAATGACAGCAAAGTTGGAAGAATACTCAAAAAAATATAGCCCAGTAGATAGTACTGATCGATCAGAACGCATAACTCCAGACAAACTGCCAGATGACTTAGGACTTAAAGAGGCGAGTAGAATTAATCGATTGCAAATAATAAAATAGCACGAAATTCTATAGTATGATGGCTAAATATGTAATTTGTTCCATACTTTTAGATGGGTATCGATGTCCATTCCTGGATAGACAATGAGATGGAAAACCTGGAAAGAGAACAAAGAACTATTGATGAACAGGCCGCGTTATTGGAGAAACAGTTGCGATTGGTAATGGAACCGGGAAATAGCAATGGAGAGGAAGAAATATTGATGTCTAAGTGGTTTATGTTTGTGAACAAGAAAAATGCGTTGTTAAGACGACAAATGCAGTTGAATATTTTGTAAGTAGCACAATTACGTGGTTATTCCAACTGAATATGTATTTCTAACATCAGGGAAAAAGAAGCGGATTATGAAACCAGGTATAAACGTTTAAATGAAGAGTTGAGAGAAATCGCTTCAATAGAAGATTGGAAGAAAACGGAGGAACAACGGAGTCGGGAGCAAGTCCTTTTGGATGAACTGGTCCAAATTGTTAATAAACGGGACGAATTGGTACATCATTTAGATAGTCAAGAAAAAGCGTACGTATATTTAAAAAAATTCTTATCTGCAAAACGCGTCAAATATTTTCATTTTTTAGCATCGAAGACGATGAGATTATCGAAAAGGATCTCTCGCACATCGAACTTCCAGCAAAAGACACCAATTGCGTTATTTCGTAACCTTTTTCCGTCTATTCTAGTGGAAAATTGCACGATTTTCTAAATACGATATTTATCTCGAATAACGTTAATTATTAATCTTATCGGCTTCTTGTGATAATTATTGCCCATCTACATAGAAATGTAAAAGGAAATGGTGCAGTTTTTTGTTGTATATTTAATTTATTAATCCCTTATTTATTTGTAAAGAACCATTACTTTAATCAGAATGCATTTGGAGCGAGGGCTGACCTGAATAACCAATCACATTGTTCTAAAGTGTATTTTGTCTACGATTACCAAGTGATATTACATTAATTAATGAATATCAACAGCAGATTTTTCCTTTGGAACATATTTTACTGGTCGTGTAAATATTAAGTGACGTTGTAATTATATGCCCTCCCTACTTAGTGCAATAATCAATACGTACGCCAATATTTGCCAAAAACGCTTATTTATGTTGAATCGGAAAGAGTTGTGAATTTTGTTACATTTTTTGAAACATTTTAGTCTTCCTGGCCTAGCCAAATTAAATAGAAATAATCAGAATATGTTTCTCAGTCCACATTAAATTATTTCTAAAGCAACAAATTATTACATGAAACATAATGAAGCTAAACAAAATCTCGTCAACTTACCTGCTACAATTTCCTAACTCTACTAACTACAAAATGTAATTAAGTATTTTCAGAATTCTTAAAACCTCCATGTGTGCTGTAGTTGGGGTAACCTTTTTCATTAACTACCTGGCATTATAAAGGAACTAGTACAGTTACATTTCTTTGGTTGTAAAATGTCGATGTAGATCGTTTCTGATTGCGGAAATGTTAAAAAATTTACGATTCACACTCAATCTGCGTGTTTCCATTTGTGGGTGAGATCGTAGTTGTGAATTTTAAAATACGACGTTGTTTTTATGCGAAATACAAATATATTTGTTTTAACTTTTTGATGTTGTAAAGTATCAGCTTTACGTGTTTCGGTGTAATATAATTTTTATATACATGTATATTTAATTTCCGTTAATCGTTTATCTTTAAGTCAATGTAAATAAACTGTACATGTACTATAATTTATGCAAGCGTTTTTCTTTGATTGAGGAACTGTGGCGTTTATCCTAGAATTCGCTTCAATTGTGGGCAGGGTAATAGGGTCTTTGTATGAAATTTATTTTTGATTAAAAAACATACTACAAACAAGCTTTGTTGCATAGAAATACACTACAAGAAAAACATATTTTGCTAGTTAATGGGCTTTCAAGTCTAATGAAAGTGGCGTCATGCGATTGTCTGACGTCACAGTGCACGTTTGGCCTGCACGTAGCCCGTATTTTCATTTAAGGAGGTTCGTCTGCTTTGGAATTAACAAACAGATAAAATTTCAGCCATCTAGGGTACCTATCAGAAGAGATATCAATAAAACAAATTTTCATGATTTAACAGGGAGTCTTATAGGTAGTCCAGATTTTTTGCCCTTGTTACTTAGAATCCACAGCCATTAACAAACAGATTTTAATAAAACTTTCAGACAGATTAAAGGAATATCTAAAGAACCATATAATAACTTCTAAAAATCGATTAAGTACAGTAGACGACTGCTAAAGGCAATTTTTCCCCATTTTGGTAAATCAGGCTTTGTCAAATATATGGTACAATGTATGTCACAAACTTGTTTTCATTCAACAATTTAATTAATTTTTTTATAAATCATTCTCTTCGGTTTTCGAAATCTCTCAACTACTGTTTTTGTTGGCTGTCCTTCCACGATTAATGTAATTATTTCAATTTTTACAAATAATTTTGATAATATGAAAACTAGTTGTCAGTATTATGTAATTTACGCAAAGGTAGACCGAGGTAGAAAGTCAGATTTACAAAACAACTATTGAATCGTCTATTTTTACGTGTCGCCAACTATACCTGCAAGGTACGTAACTAATATGTTTTCGCACTAATATAAGTTTGGGGAGTTACGTATTTTTCGGTGAGCACGTTTAAAACAGGTATACATAAAAAAGAATTACCCTTGATTTGATACAAATTTAGTATGCAACTGTTTGTCCTCAGATTGAATAATAAACTACTGGACTGGTGGATAAATTTTACCCAGTGACTGTACAGAGAAGATAAAAAAGTGTAAATTGCAAAAATATTTTTTGTTTTGTTCTTTATGGCTTTTCTTCAAACGGATGATATTTTTGCATCAACGATTGATTCAAAAACTGAGCAAAATACAAGTTTTTGTAATATATTTTTGGAAACTTTCACATTACGTCGTGCCATTTGTATTGGTACACTCCGGCACCATACAATATGTATAAGCCATTTTCTTCAAATCACCAACTAGACCTCACTAAGCACCCATTAAACTTGGTTTGATCAAAAAAGTAAACGCCGCCACCACGCGAACCAAATGCAAGCCGATATCAAAGTTGGGTGTAGTGACGTCAGCCGTGCAGCAAATGCTAGCGCGTCCTCTTGACACGCTAAATAGAAATTCAAATTGCTTATAACTTACTTAAAAATAAATCGAAAAAAAATAAAATTGTGAAACAGTTAACCATAAAAAACAAAAAAAAATGTGCAAAGACAATCAAGAAAACAAAAAAGACAAACGTTTTCTGTCATATTTTAATCGAAAAAAATTGCTTATCGATTGATTCACCGAGAGGTAAGGCAGCACCGAACGTATCACAAACACAAGCAACTTACAGGTATTGCTTATTGAATATTTCTGCTGATAACTAATCGCGGTATCCAGTAAGTATTAGGTAATAGGACGATATACGTTAAACTCAATTATAACGGATGGAAAGAGTGTTCAAAAATATATTACAACTTCGAATGACGCTGAAAATGTTAAGGTAGAACTTACATATTTTTGGAACAGCCACCTAAAAGTGATTTGTTAACTTCTGTATGTCACTTAAATCTTCCTGTAATTCCTCCAGCTTTGTGCCAATTTTCTTAGACATCTGAAATTAGAATATCTTTAATACGTATCGTCCGAGCCAATAAAAAACTATTTAAGGAAATTGTGCATTTCGTTGGATAAATAATGTTAAAACTAGAGGATGGTCGTGTGTGTATATGTATGTACCTCAATTTTTTCGGTGATGGGCAGTTGCATAAAATTCCACACAACTTCTCCGTCGATAACGCTCCGGGCCGGATTTGTTAGCGATCTTCGAAAACTCTTGAAAGTTCTAGAAAATATTGCAACCGTTATAAATTAATTATATGGTTTGTAGTTAGAGTTAATGTTAATGTTTCTTACCTAAATGACTTAGGATTTAAGCCACCGATATGTGAGCCGTGGGAAACCATTACATTTTGCAACATAAGCAGTCTTCTGTACGTTTTTTCAGCAACAGGCATAATGTAACCTAACCCACCATCCAACGTAGCTAAAATGGGAATTAATAGTTATTTACCTACAACTATTATATAATGATTATGATTTGGCACTCTTTCAAATGTCATAATGATGTTTATTACCGCACTAGTGCTTTTTTCAATTTATTACCGATAATTAGTTAGAAAATTGAATACAGAACACCGGTAATGAAAATTTGTCATTATCATCAGAATCACTAGTGCGGTAATAAAATCTTTATGACATTTGAAAGAGTGCCAAATCATAGTCATTATGTATATAACAGTTGTAAATAAAGTTTATTTAATTAACCTGAGAATGAATGATTTAAATTAAGAGTCGGTGAGTAATAAAAATGTCTTACCAAACATAGTGATATGTCGTCTATCAGCACCACTCATGTGTTTTTTATCATCGCCAAGTTCCCCTAATTTGCACTTTATCCTAAAGAAGGTGGTAACAGCTTGACCAAGGTGAAAATCTGCCTTTCTTAATAAGCGCTGACCTGTAAACAAATTGTGATTAAGTAAAAAGCAACAAATTTGTCAAACTTCTTATCTCTTGGTCAAAATAACACAAGAAAGAAAAATTCAGCTAATTTTTATATTCTCGAAGTGATATCACTTCTAAATACAAGGCCATTTTTTCCAACTTTCCATAGTTCAGTGATGAATGGAACTAGGGAATTTTTCCCTAGTTCCAGGGATTTTTCTCAGGTAAAAGAAAAAAGGGATTTGTTATAATTTACCAAGGGATTTTTTAAAATTTTTGTTTATCTGCAAAACAATAAATTCTGGGAAGAAAATATTAGTATGTATATCGGAATACATAAGGTTAACAAGTAGAGAGGAACCACAATTTGTTTTAAGAAATCTCAATTAATTAATAATCTCCTATAAGGTCTTTTCAATTTCCCGGAAAAATAATCCTGACTGGGATGCAAAAATCAATACACCTGTAGTGAGTGTGATTTCCAACTGCCCCAACTATATATAAACTTTGTCAAATACATATGTAAATTAAAGCTTGAATTTAAAAGAATAAATATGAAGAATACACATTGAAGTAAAACAACATCCATTTTTTACATTTTTTAAATTTCGTAATATACCGTTTCCAATATCCTTTTCGTTTCACTTATATATTTTTTTGAAAATCTAGGAAAAACTGGGGTTTTTTAAGTGACCATTTGGGGATTTTAATTTTACCGATCTGGAATCTCTGCCACAGTTTCTCTCGAAAATGTTGTTACCATATGGTTACGCTAGGCTTTTGTGAGCATTTTTTTTATTATCAAAAACAGAATATCATTGCAAATTCATGTTTTATTCGATCTTTAAGCCCATCTATTAAAATAGTGCCCACGCTATGGTACATTTTAGCTTTGAAAACTAACTTGCAGTAACCATTATGTAACCATGCTGAGCGCTAGTGGGTTAACGTTGATAATGAAAAACTAAAACGAGACTCCTTTAAAAGCAACACATAATAAAAAGATAATCTTTGTAAAAACCTACCTCCTAAAGACTCTCTTGCTTCTGGTTGATACATACAAATCGTAATGTTTTTTTCTCTGTCCGACAATAAAAATCCCATATTACCATTGTCGATCATGTATTCAATGGCATATACTTCGCATAATCGTAAATCCTGCAAGAAATTAGATGTTTTTGCGTCTAAAATAAGGCTAAATACTTACTCTAGAAACCATTGACAGTGTTCTGAATTCCTCTTGAAACCTAAGCAAGGAGATTGATTGATATACATCGGCAATAAGTATTAGGTTTTTAATTGTTAGAATTTGATGCGTGTAGACTTGAGTATCAATGAAAGCAATACCAATCAAGTCATTGTCTTTCAACTGCCAAATATATATCTAAAAGGCCAAACATGTGTTAGTGCTGCTAATAATATTCAAGTACATGTATAGGTACTCACTTTTTGGCCAACGGCTGAAATTAAAAACCCTTTGACTTGCGACAACGCAGTTACCGGACCTTTCTGCTCTTTAGCGTAAATCTCTTTGAATTTGTTCTTGGTTAAAGGCTGTCCGGGTTCTGGCACCACCTCAATGATATCATATATCAAAATCTGCAACAAAATTCGTTTATAACAGAAAAAATATTTGGTTTATTTTAATTACTCTTCCTCTCGAAGTAACGTCTTCTCCATAGTTATAGTTCGTCCCTACAGCGATGTAGCCTTTTAAACCTGAACGAGCGCCTTCATATTCCAGTTGAACGTTTCTCAAACACGTAACATGTTCCCATTCATCTAAATCGATCTTCGTGTTTGGAATTACGTCCCAAGACACTGGCGAAAATAGCATTAAGCTGAATTTCTCTTGGTGAGGAAAAGGAAACCTGGAAAATATAATTTATACAGCCAATTTCTAGAAATGTGCATTTCGGGCCGTATATCGTGCTCAGAATTCAATTAATAACTGCGAGCAAAATAAGACAATTCAACTTACCGTTCATCTTTACCATCTTCCACCGTAAGCTCCTTATCTTCCCCGTTAAAACGATAGTATGAGTTAGATGGTTCAGATAAGCTAGTGACTAAACAGTAAGTTTTCGATTCTAAATGATACGTGACAAAGTGCGGATTACATCTGAGAGGAACTTTTCTTACAGGCCATGGGGCATCATAGCTGAGATGCGTCGGTAAAATGCCGATACGCAACTCGGACTAAAACATATGAAGCAGCACATTAAACCATCATAATGCCTCTATTGGAGCAACAAAAATTACTTTTCTGTTGAAGTACAAGAAACCATCTGGACAGTTAACATTATTGAACGGCGCAAAGTTAAGAACTTCGCCGTCAACATTCATAGGGTGAGTTCGAAGTTCCCCTCGTTTACCGAAAAATATCCAGTAAGGATTTCCGCCGCAAACGAACACACCATTGTATCCTAAAAATGGCAAATCGTTTTTCACACATTTATTATAAAATTCAAATCGCAATTACCTGCAATATTTTCAAAATATCTAAGTCTTGAGATTTTTTGCTGCAAAATAAAGAAATCCGAATTCTCGGTTTCGATGAACCCGGACACATTTGGATTGTAGATGATTTCATGCTTAAGCCGTCTAAATCGGAGCTTTAGATTTCCTTTGTAAAACCTAAATACTTCGTAAATATAAAGAGCTTTCTCCAATCTTATAAACAACAATGGTCTGGATCCTTCATTTCCCAAACCAGCCTAAAAGATAACTTGAACAACGAAATAACTTTTTATATTTCAAGCCAAAACTTACCATAATAATTTCCTTCACTTCATATTCCCTTTGGATCTGTGCTTCATTTGAATGTGGCATCGCATTCAGCATAACGGATTCGAGCGAATCAATTAATACTTTATGTCCAAAACACAAGTTCTGTACGTAAAAACTGAGTTTGAAATCAGGAACTGAATATATCTCCATGTTGGAGTTCTCCCTGACTACGAAAAGCCAATATGTAGGCTTATTAGGGGTGAGATATTTTTTCCACCAATTGTAGAACACTTTGGGCTTTGGAGCGGCTTTGCTCAGTGACGGCATTTTAAAGTCATTGTCGCCGTAAAGCAAATCGTCTTCATTTTCCGTTTCATTTTTCAAATCCGAAATGTCCGTAATAAAGTGTTGGGGAACGTGAGTGAATTCCTCGGGAATTTTGTTTGTAAAGAGGCCAGAAGTGTCTTTGTACATGCAAATAGTAGATACCGGTGGACTCTAGAAAAACATTAATTCATAAATACACTGGGTACTAACAATCCAATAGAAAAACTTACATTCGATAAAGTCGACTTGCTGATGACTAGCTTGGCAGAACCCCTCGTTTCTCTCAACATAAGCGTAATAATTTGACCATCCTCTGCCATTAACGACATATATGGATCTGCGCTGAAATTGTATTAAATATTGATTTTTTAAATAAATTAAATTAAAAGCTGCTATTTAATGAATTTCGTTAAACAATGATTAATGTACCTGGAAACATGCACAATAGGACATGATAAATCCATGGGTACATGCTGAAGTTGAACGGCACCTTGAAGTAATCGAACAGATACTGTAGTAACTTGCACCACATACTTATTATTGCCTAAATTTCCTGCAAAAACTGTCGGTTGGTGAGTCAAAAAGCCGGTATTATCGATTTCGTTGATTTCTTGGCCAGTTTGCAACACCTAAACATGAAGATAACAAGTGAGCAAATGTGTTAAAGAGATAGTATTAAAATGTATTACCATTGTGCTTTCCTCTTGGCTGAGTATGAGATACGAATGCATATCATCGCCGCTTTTGATCGTCCAAATATTAGAGCAGCCAGGCAAAGTAAAAGTGGTAACAATTTGCGGCTTAATAGATCTCTGAAGAACACACAAGGCCCCGTTTTTTCCATAGCCCGCGGTTGTAACTAGTTCTAGATTATGATCGGGATTGTTGTGAAACTCTTCGCTTAAAAACGCCGGTTCTCCGACAGAAATCTGCCCGCAAGGACCGATGTTCAGCAAAGAGTCACATACTTCAAAGGTGTAGCTTGTGATTTGGACACCCGTTTGCTTTTGGTTTCCGTAGACTTCTAACTCTTCTGGGTCTCTTATATCTAAGAATTGAAAATTTGCCTAAAGCTCTTGAGAAATAGTTAATTAATTGTCATACCCATCACATCACTAGCAATAAAATCAGTCAAAGAATCTGAAACTTTTTCTCCTTGCTCAATGATTTTATTTCGAGCTCTTTTTGCGCTCGGTTCTTCAGATTCATCTAGCGTGATCACTTCGTTCGCTTTTTCTGTAAAACGAAGCAGCAAAGAGTTTCCTAATCGAGAGCCTAAGAACAGAAAATTGTTCTCGCATATACAAACCTACAAATTACAATAAAACAGTAACATTTTTCAGCAGGCAGTGTTTAGCAAGATCTTACGCAAGTAGTTAAAACACTGGCCGCCGCTTTTTCGAAGTGGAAATTTCGAACATAACGCATACTATCGGCTAGTAAGGTGAGCACATATAATTCGCCTCCTTTAAGTGATAAGACCAAGGCATCGTCGTCTAAGAATCCTACTTGTGCACAGTCGAAACTTATTTTCACATCGTCTTGAGATTCTAAATTACATCAAACCATTGAAGAATTACATACACATTTTACCAAAGTTGCAGTTGTGCAAGCAAAAAAGTGCCGAAATTTTAATAATACTTACTCAATGGAAAACTAGAACTGGTCTCTCCGATACTATTCACTGAAACACCATAAGGTGGAATACTCTGATTTAAATATATTAATGAATTTACGGCAAATATCAATGTGCCTCCCAGCGGTTTCTTAATAGGTACCGCCCTTAAGCAATCAAATGGTAGATTTGAAACGCTCCAAATGATTGGATGCACTTTTTGTTGCAAATTTAATGAAATGGCAGCCATCGCACATGTATCTGATCTAACAGCAACACGACTGAAACAAAAAAGTTATATTTAATTTTCGGTTTTATTCGATCCGTCAGTTATCGGCTCAAATTTCTGGTACGTATAGTGAGTAAATGCATTTATGATATTAAATTACTTATGAGCACCCCACTCTTAAGCGCTTCAAACTAGAATTTAATTTACGTAAAGACTGATTTGGGTTACAGAAATGTTGTATCAAATTGAATAGAATTTTGTCAAAAATTATAAAGTTTCAATATATGTGACGCGCCGCTTTATGAATCTACCAATAAACATAACAATTATTTTTTGCCGCCCCCAACGTCTTTCTTGCCGGAGATACAAGGCGTAGCCTGAAATATAAACGCGCGAGACAACWTGCGCCGCTACAATTTACTCTATAMATTTTTTTGTCCTCCTGCGGTCGGAGAACAAAATATTATCGAGGACAGACKCGAAGCAAATTCACACTTAACTGCTTATAAATTATGCGCTCTAGTATWYTTTTTACTTGGGAAGGAAGAAGAAATAAGTCAAATGATAGTGCTCATTAATCCAGAGAGGTACTACCATAAAATAGCACCTGGAATTATTTCTCTTGCCCAATAAACTTGTTATATTATGAAGTTCACTTTTAACATATTTTATACATACACTTTATAAATGCAGTAGAAAACAGCTAATAAAAGACTCCGTAATTAATCTTAAGATTTTTAGTTTGATCAAGTACTTACCCAGCAAAAGTTTTTAGAGGCTCATATAAAATCAACAATGTCGGCTCATAATATCCGTGCAAAAACTGAATATCAATAATGTTGTCAATTTTATCAATAAAATCCTTCATCACGATCATGTAGGAAGCTAAAATTGGAGATTTTCCACCAACATTAGAACTAGAAGTCGGCTTGACATCCGAGTCTCCATCATCTATAGCCGTTTCTCTTCGAAACGGAAGTATAACTAGTTTTTTTCCAAAAATAGTCATTACGGCACATCTGTTTTCTGGGTCTGCTCGTACAATTGGTATATGGTGGAAATGAGTCCAACCATCCTATGGAAACAATTGGTAAGAACATTTTTAATAGCAGAGCCACTTAAACGTATTTTGAAAAATGTCGACTAAAAGCTACATTAAGAAAATAAGACGTGGTTTATTAACTGAAAACGGAAATGACGATGTGGAAGAAACTTCCAATTAATTTAAATAAAACATTATTCTAGAATGGACATTAATGGAGTACAGAAAAAAGAAAAATATCAACTGAATACAAACGCATACTTTCATGTCATCTTCCTCGAAATAATGAAGACTTAACGTCTTTAATTCATGATTTTCTGGATCATATTCGACAACAGAAAGTTTTGCGTCCGAAAATCCCAGCAGCAGCGAATCCCTTGGATTGTTTGCCAAAGTTACTCGTTGCAATGACATAACATTGCCAAACAGCTGAAATTGGGCCACACATTCCAACTTCGATTTAGGAGGAAAAAATTCTGAAAATAATCATAATAAAAAATGTAAACAAACATTAAAGTACCATTCAGTAGGAATAATTGATAATAAGGAATCCGTAGATTATTTAATAATAAAAATATACGAACAGATATATCGATTATATGCAGAAACTGCTGAATTAAAGCACTTGATTTTCACCTCGCAAAGAGTATAAATCAAGTTTCACCTATCATTTGTTCAATTCAATTCATCTTCATCATCGTTAAATTTTATAACATTTTTTCGTCAACGCGTCAACTCAGGCTACAACATTTATTCAGAAATTATAATATTTTGGCCAAATTTGAATTGGAAAATTTGCAATGTTAATCAACTGACTAATTCAATCAACACGAAAGTTGCAAATGTTCTGATACTTCAGAAACAGAACAAAAATACCCTCGCTGAGAGCATGACTTAAAGAGTAAAAGGAACGCGGGGGCGCAAAAGGCGGCTCTGGTCTTAAAATTAATAAAAATTAAATTGGTTTTCTAAAACTTCCCAGGAATATAATGTTTTTCTGCAATTACCACTGCATATAACTATCAACTCGTAAACTGTAAATGTTATTAGACAAAAATTCAAAAATTGGGTCTCTAAATGAATTTAAAAACCTCAAAATATTTCATTAAAAAATACATTCTTAAAGTATCCAATAGCACATTTGACATGCTATAAACATGAACATGTTCAAGCGTTTTTTGAGTTTTACTCTTATATTTCAATACGCAATTGAGTAAATTAGGACTGAAAAACATATAATTATACAAAAGAAGATTCTTGTTGGCTGTTTTTGAGAAATCCAGTAACATGTTGATGAATAAGTTATTACATAGAAAATTAAGAAGGTCTAATGTGTTGTTCAATAAATAATTGAGGAAATCAGTTTTGAAGAAATCAATAAAATGGTGGAAAGAGCCAAGAAATAGTTCGGACTGTACAAAATGTCTAGGAAGATATTAGTTGTTGGATATATATAAATAATCTTTATTTCCTACAGAAAAGGGCTATCGACCTAAGCATAACTATTCGGTCTTTCTGCCCTCAGGTGTTGGATTATTTTTATTTCGTTTGAACGTATATGTATTTTGAAGCAGGACAAAAGAAAGGAGTATGCATTATTATGTAGCTTCAAGAACTGCCTTTTAAAGTAATTGTTCGTTATTAATATTTGCATAAAAGACACACATTTCTGACATAGCTCAGTTATAGTCACATTATTTATGTTGTGGCCTATTGGTACAGTACCAGACGAGACTGAGTTCATGTAATTTAAGCGGTATATTTCAAAAACGATAAAGCAGATTAAACAGAGCAAGTAGGAAGTAAAAAAGGCAAACTGACTTTCAATAAAATGAGCAAGTTGGAGCTTTAAGAAACCGCATGCTCCGTACTTCTATATGTAGGGCAATTGTGGTCACATTAAGCGACACTTTAAAAAGTAGAAAAGTATAAAGTTTACTGTTGGTCCAATGTATATACCTGAATATCTCTCCTGCTTGGTCTTTTGCTCTACGTTAGGGATTAGCCTAAACACTTTCAGAATATTTGCACCGGCTGTAACGAGGCTTTTTTCCGTTTTATTGAAAAAAAAGCAACTTATGGCATGTTCAACACCAGTGGGTTGATGCGTTTGCTTACAAACAGAAAACATAACTATTCAGGGCTTTAATTAGTAAAAATTAAATCAAATCCGGTTAACTGGATCCTACTTTCATATTTAAAGCACTCTAATAACATGCGACCTTTTATGAATCTGTTTTAGTTAGATTTTATGCTTATCTACGGCAGGAATATTAGGGAAAATATTTCCACATATCACCGAGGTTAAAGACACATTCCTCCGCTTCAGTCCGATTGCAGAAGAAGTTGGAAGAAGTCTTCTTGTCCTGATTGGTAATACAGAACACTTCTTTACCTATTAGGTTCAGCGGGAGATTTGAATTTAGTTTTACTACAAAAATTAATATCCAGATAGCCACAGTTTCAGTTTCAGATCCAATAATGTTTCAAGCATATCGTAATGTCCTTTAATTGAGATGTTAATTAAAACATTGCCTAATCTGACAGACATTAAGAAAACAGACTAATTATGACCAGTGGCATTATGAGATTCTTGAAAAAAACACTGGAACTACAGTGGAAAGTAGTAACATATGGAAACACGAAAATTATTAATTTTAGTTGTAACCGAAGCAACTAAAAACGTCGATAATTTCATAGACATCACCTTTTATCGTACTTTCGACGGTTCAAACACAGCCATTCGACATTGTTTCGTACTTTATTTGCTTACGCTTTAGAAGCGTTATATAAACACGTTATAACAACAAGTACTTGGCTGAAGACTGCTTAAAAAGTTCAAAAAGCCCAAATTACCACAGTAATAAAGTTCAGTATTTCGTCGCTTTAATGCTGCGAGCAGAAGAAAGCGATGGCAAATCATGAGCTGGGCTGAATATGGATCTGCCATTTAATCATTTGTTTAAACTATATTGAATCTTGAATCTGGATCGGCCATTTGAGTGGACTTTATCCAACAGTAGTTGGCCACAGTAGCCTGCTTTACTATGTAAAATAGGGGTGTTCTGTTGCGACCACATCTTCAATGCGAATTTTTGACCCAGTTTTCAAACCGTTGGCAAAAATCAGACTAGTGAAATTGAAGTCTTCTATAGGATGTGAAAGTTTTAAGTTGCTACTTGCTCTAAATGGGAAGTTATACATTTTTAAAGGAAAGCTTGACGTTGAGTAAAAGTGCGAATTTTCCGTCGCTCTTAATAGTGCAATCAAAGAGCAGCATTCACAAATCATGGCATATTTTGCGATTGGTTTACTTTGATTCTGCTGGATCTGCTAAAAACTGTGCAGCCTCTCCCAATAGATCAAGCTAAAAAGGTTTTCTCGTTTCATGACAATTAGCAAACGATTGACCGGAGAGCGAGTATTTAATTTAGGATTCAAAAGTCTCCCCATGCTCGGCGATGTTTGCTTATCTTTATCCGAAAAAGCAACTTTGTTTACGCTAAATTTCCAAACCAGATCGATCGCGGACTGGAAACTTGTAGAAAATCGAATAAATAATATATAAGAATAAGAAAAAAACTGAACTCACAGCATAGCAATACATTGAGTCACACAAAGGGCCAGCGAGCGAAACGATTATGTATATCATTATCTAAGTTCTGTACCTCGGTGCGTTTTTTATGTAATAAACACTTTAATTTCGCATGAGTTTTATCGGAAAGGTTCAGTCTATTATGGGCAACAGACTAAGTCGGTTGTCGATTCTTTGTTCATAAACGGGATAAAAGTACCAATTTAGTGCCATTTAGGCACGAATGGTCGATCATTTTACCGGTTAATTGCTGAGCGTAATCCAAATTTATTTTCAACTTTATGTGGATTCTCATTGTGTGTTCGTGTAGTGTGTGTTTTTTGAAGTTTAATGGATAGACAATGGAGCTCAAGTTTCCAAAAAGCAGGTAAGTATTATTAATCTATAAATCCTTAACTTGAACTGAGTTGAGTTTTCGAGACATTTAAAATTTTATTCAGTTTCCTATTCGTTTTTTTTTTTAAGTTTATGTAATATGTAATACTGATTTTTCTTTTTTTTCCAGGTGGTATAATGCAGCTTTCGGTATGTTTAGCATTACTTTTACCGTGAGTGATCCTGGCCAACCTATTTAGATTTTTTTAAACCAGCAAAACGTTACGTGTGATCGTGGCCACACTATTCAGATTTCGGGCTATTTTTTCCAAATTTGAAAATTTTATAAAATTCTTTTTTGCTAAACGATTCGTGTTAGCGATTTTCAGGGGCTAGGATCCGTCCGAATAACTGCATTATTTACTGTTTATTGCATTATTGGAGGATATCACGTTAAAACGTTGCGTGAGATCTTGGCCAAACCATTTTTAAATCGCGTTAAAAATTTGAACAAAATATCTCATAAACTGTAGGAGTTAGAGAGAAAATACCAAATTTTTTTTGAAACTTTAACACCCTGTATCTTGTTAACCATGGGCCTGAGAAAAAAACTTAAATGGAAACTCGATTTGTTTTGAGGTCCTCTACACGCCCCTGTTCTGTGTCTATGAGGTTGTGAATCACCCTGTATATATCGTAATTTACTGTGATTAGTGAAAACTACACTTTCCATACTACAAGGATACTGCTAATAAAACACAAATACACCGGTTAAAAAAATAGTTTACTTTCTTTAGAATATTCAATTTCAAACAAGTCATATTGTCTTAAGTATAATAAATAATTGTACAAGCCATATAGCTTAACGGCAAACAAACAAAAATCTGCCCAATTATTTAAATGTGGCAAACATTTGATTGCTTAACGCCCCAATTTCCCTGCTACAACGCGCTTCAAATTATACGACTGTAAAAGTTGAGATTCAAATTTTGCATTTTTTTCAGTAACAAATTTTACCAAATTATATTTTTTTAAATCAGTCGCTAAACGAGATCTTAAAAACCTAGATACAATGCTAGAAAACGTATTACTACAATAAAACTCTATACAAAATAATTCAGCTGAAAACAGAACGACGTTGAGAGCTTTGGAAGAGAACTGAGAAAGAAGACAAGATTTTTGCAAAGTGCCGTTGCAAATCAAACTTTTATTACAAAATATGGGTCACGAATACAATAAAAAATAGTGATCAACGCATTTGACTGGCAATAATATAAATAACCATAGTTAGGGCTAATTTAAAAAAATATATTGCGACAAAAACATATGTATACCGCTATGTAAAAATGGCTCCAAGAACTTCTTCAATTGGAAATAATTTAGTAGAATTTTATTAGAAACCTGATTGTATATCCAGCACTAATTCAGTTTCCATTTAGCAAAACACAAATCAGCAGTGCAATCGTGTCAGACATCTTCGTCTCAGTTGATTCTTTTATAGAAGAGCGACGAAGTGCGAAATTTCAAACTTTACAATTCTTTACAAACAAATTCTTATCAATTACATCTTTCAACAAATAACTGAAATTAGTCATCTTGAGAACTCGACGCACCAATTTCAATTCGAAATCAATTTCTCATCTTTCACCCTTCCGTTCCATTTAACCTGTGATTCCATATGAACTATATTATATACTATATAAATAATTACAAAATCTAACAATATCAATTAAACCTTTGCTATAAATATACATACATATATATATACCGATTTTTCTATCTTCACTTTAAAAAAGCTACTGAAACATGAATATAAAATAACTTTTTCTCGGAAATATATGTAGGAAACGTTTTGAGTTAAAATAAAATCACCAGACGAAAATCAGTGCTTTTTCCTACCATAGGGTGTAGTTGGATCGACTATAGAGTAATTTAAGGATTGTATTGAAAAAAAATGGCCTTACCAAAATATACAGGGTTATTCGCATATAAGGCTGAATCTTATTAGTTTTAAAGCTTCAACATGTTTTGGAACCATATGTTGCAGTTCACCGTTAGGACACTTTAAAAAGTATGTTATTTTCTTCATTGCAATAGATTACTTTCGAAGAATTCCCATCTTTTAACTAAAAATTCTAAAACAGCATTTGATTATTGAAAATAATTCAGAACTAGCCACAGTTTACAAAAAATTAATTGATCAAATAAAAACGCAAATCAATGCCTACAGTAGCAGTTTCCCGATATTGGGAAAAACTATTAGAGATGTATAGGTAATTGGCGTTTTGCAAATTTTACCAAACTATTCTAAACCAGCAAATTATTAACAATTCTTACCTGAAAAACAGTTGATTCAAATGTAGAATGAAAACTAGGTAAAAAAGTAAAATCTCGCCTAAGGAACCCAATGTACGGTTTCCGAATATCAACCAGCGATTCAGCCCCTAAACAGCTAACCCTCAAAGAGCATAAACACACTTGTAAAGTCACTTTAAGGCTCTAACACTTATATTATTATCACATGTATATTTCAAAATTTTCAAACAGTTTTTTCGTAAGCTCGATTGAAATGTTCACTAACTAGCCCGATTGCCTTTGGAGTGCCACCTACGGGGCCACGGTAAAGGCCAATCGAACTGCCGCGGAATTGGACCTCCAACGTTACCTTCGAAGTAGAGGAAGAGAGCGAACCACCATGTGCGGCTTAGAAGATTATTCGAGGAGAATTGCTGAAATAAAAAATTACTTTTCGCGTCGCATTCAACAGTAACTATATTGTGAATTGGTAAACAGGGAACGGATTCAAGAACTCCCACTGTTTGTTTCAACATAAAAAAATTACGATACTTACTTTGAGGTTGGCATTATTTGCTAACGTATGATATATCCAAAATATCCTAGTGGTAACATAGTAGGCTATTATTACATCAACGGTATAGTGCCCATGAGACAGTTGAAGCATGATTACACCGATCAGACCCAAAATCCAATAAAGCCAATGAACGATTCTCAAGAGGAAGAATTTCTTGGGAGTGTCTGAAAGGAAGGCAACAACAGTTAAACAAACAGATACTTTCTTTAATATAAATACTCACATTCGGATATAACTAGGTAACTAAACACTAGAACCACTGTGTGCCCGCTGTAGATAAAGTCTCCACAGTATGTATGCTTGCCATTTACGGACAGGCCAAAGCCACTCATGAGATGTAGCACACGTTTCATGATCAGACTTGGCGAAGTGTCATTGGACGTTGGCGAGCACACATAAGTTGTGCTTGAAAGAGGCAAGACGGTGACGTACATTGTAATCGCTCTGTACATGTAGAGCAACGACATTATCAGGAATATCCTCCTGAATACTATAAACCTAAAAAATACAAATAAAGATCGTTAGCACAGCAATTTACTATATTTCGCATAATAGAACATTACTGGAAAAAGAATACAATATACTGACCTATGTTTATGAAAGATCATGGTGATCATGCAAGAATTTACACAAAAAATAATAATGTATTCTGAAACATCTAGAGCCCAGTCGTAGGCAGGAACATTTAGCAAGAAAACATCGGGAAGTGGACCATACAATTTCCGGTCTGGAACCTTGTCGTGTACTAAACTAAGCGATGTCAATGTGAGGATAAAGTTGAAACACATAATGACAAATGCTGAAACAAACAAAATTAAATATTAGGAAAGAAAAATGCATTCCAATCTATTATGCAACGCAAATGGAGATAACCGATCAAAGCTTACGACTTGGAAGAATTATGTACCTAGAAGAATTGAATGGACGATGAAAGACAAGAACATACTATAAATAGCATACAAGGCGACGAAGGACCAGAAATAACTAAAGAAGAAATACTATACGCTATAAAAACAATGAAGAATGGTAAATCACCGCGTCCCGACGGGCTTACGTCGGAACTTCTCAAGATTGTGGAAGGTGATTCGGTGAATTCTCTAGTCGACCTTTGATTGATTCTTAGCTGGCTGCTTTAGAGGCCTGTATCTCCGTAGAAGACCCTCTGAATTTTTTTTAATAAAAATTATGTTTTGTTTTAACGTCCCCTGTACAAATCCGAGAGCATGCCTACATATTCCGGGACACGCTGTATCTGTGCATAATTGTCTATAACAAATCGTTGGATAAAGTACGTCACGAACATCTAATGAGACTGCTGGTAGAAAAAAGCTTGGATAAAAGGAACATCAGGATAATTTCCAAGATTTACTATAACCAAAAAGCGAATATTCGAATAGAGCAAGAGACAACGGAGGAAATCGAGATTAAGAAAGGCGTAAGACAGGGATGTATACCCCCACCAATCTTATTCAACCTATACTGAGAAGACATCATAAACTGAGCACTTTCAGAGCAAGATATTGGTATTAAAATAAATGGCATCCCAATAAACAACTTAAAATAAGCCGATGACACGGTTGTAATTGCAGAAACTCCAGAAGAGCCTCAGATACTAATTAACAGAGTAGCAGAATGCAGTACAGAATACGGATTATCATTTAATATCAACAAAACGAAAATAATGGTGGTATCTAAATCACTACAAAACTTCC
>NW_026019016.1:10074092-10091643 GCF_020466585.1 Dendroctonus ponderosae | reverse complement strand
AATATCTTATTTCAATTTAAATTCGCTTTAAAATTATTATGGAGACTTTTTTGGCAAAAAAATTATATCAGTGTAATGTTTGCCATAACTACTTTCTATATATCAACATTAAAAAAAAGGGGAAAACACCCTATTAACGTGCGAATAATTCGAGGACTTTCTTGAATTTCTCCTCTTATAACGTTTCTTGGGATAGAACACAGTTAGTTCTTGTCCTTTAAAAGCTATTAGTATAATGACTCGTTTTCTCGCAAAATTTCCTTTTCACAAGTTGAGAAACGAATAACTGATTTACCAATAATGGCATGGCAAACATTTCAGTAGATGCAATATAGAAGCACCATAATATACATGAAGCGAAGTACATAATAATTATAGCAGTACGAAAAAAGGCCCTTAATAACTGATCAGTCGCTCATATACAACCAATAATAACTACGTTCGTAGTAACGGTGCGACAGGATGTTCTAGAGTAGGACACGTATGAATTATTGGTTTAATTGTTGCAATATCGTGCACGCTTTTCAAATACCGGGAAAAGCTAAAGAACATCTGAGGCTTACCTAAAAGGGTTTTCCACCGTTCCTGCGGGAATCTGGGCTCTTCCCTGGAAGCTGGAATGTCGATTATGATGTCGCCATTGCGATTGGAACCCTTGTCCATAATTTCGTCCTCCTCATCTACATAGTACTCGGAGCCGGTCGTTCCATGTGTATGTTGCGCCCAATGATCTCCGTTCTTTGGATTGGGCAATAATGGTTGCCGTTGATACAAATCTCCTGCAACAAGTAGAATCTAGTTTTAATCAAAAGTTTCACCACAAACAAGACTTAATTTTCAACTTTGACAATCAAAATTATGTATAAGTAAATATCGTCAGTAACATCAAAAGAAGCATACAAAAGTACAATCAGCTTATTTCTTGTGTACTTTCAACAATCTCAAATATTCCGCAACTTTGTATAATTAATGTTCGACTAATTACGTTTTGGGCAAATTAACTAATTCCTAGATTAAGCGGTGTTTTTCACTTCTATGTGCCGATTTTACGCTTTTGTTAACGCCAAGAGGTACATAATCAGCAACTTACAACATGGACAGGACAACTTACAACAGTTCAAAGAAGGAAATGTGCACACCTTTTGTGGCACATGCCAGTTGAACCATTGCATTACTACCGAATGAACAGAAATATTGACAAAGTTTCTATTTGAGCGATTATAAGTAGCTTTTCTAATCTAATCTCCCAATGATCCATGTGCTTTTTTATTAGGTAGGTTGTATCAGGTAAAATTAACTGCATATTTACTAGACGATCAAAAGCAAGATGATAAATTGCATCTAAATGTAGCTTTGCATATATTTCGTTTACGAGATACAGGGTGCTTGTATTTTTAAGTAGGATTCTTCTACGGTAGCGGTAGTTTTGATGCTGCGATTTCTTGTAATATTGTTTAATTTATAAGTTTTCTTTTACGTGCATTGACAATGGTATTCAATCTTAGTTCATCATTAAGTAACTCAAAAACGATGACAGATACGAAAACAGCTCAAATTGCAAAATCTGAAAAAGTTAAATTTAGTGTGACGGTCAAAGTGGCGCTCACCGCAAAAAAAACATTTTTTTAAATTGACCATTGAATTGAATTCATTCTGTAAAATCCTAATAAATTGGCTATAATTGCATATTTGCGATAAATATCTCATAGGTGCTAGGAGCTGTAGCGGAAACAACAAAAACATAATTTTGTTCTTATTTTTCGTACTAGGATATGCAGTAAAAGTAATCAAAATTAGGCATTCTAATTTTAGATCACCCTGTATATGCAATAAAAGTTCTTCTGTCATTAAGAAATTAAAATCTACAACGCATTTTTAAGCAAAAAAAAGAACTGCAAACCCAAATTTGAAATTGATTAATGAGATACGGCGATAGATAGAGGTCTGAATTGAGCAACTGTGCCATAAAAAATGTGAAGTGGCTTGTTTACAATCTGTTACCCAAAAGTATCTATACTGTTAAGATGATTACTAAATTATTGAAAATGAAAGAAAATCATAGGCTGCTGTTGGTGCGTTTATAGACTAATCTCTAGAAAAATCACTTACTCTTTATCTTGAGCAAGTTTCTATTCAAGACAACTACCAGTTGTAACTAAAAAACATAACTGCATCAACATATATTTTCACAATAAATTCACTAAAAGGTAAGCGCAATTTCAGCATAAAATTAGCAGATAAATAAAGAAGAGATACTTGATATATGATACTGTAAACGGTTTATGATATAATAATACCTGACTGAGTTAAAATGCAAACAATTATCGCAGTTATCTTGCTTATGTCACGTTGCCATGCAAACCATCTATTCCTGTTCTGTATTTATTAAAATATTATGCATTCCATTAATAGCAGCAAAGCAAGCAAAATATTTTCTAAAGAAATCCAATCAATTACCTTCGGCACAGGATTTTTGAAAAAAGCCACACACTATGATTTGAAACATATTGTCTCAGATTTTGTCTCAAAATTGCTACCAATCCATTCTAAATTACTACTTCACTCCACATTATCACCCAAGTAACGTTGTACAAAGGTGGCTTATTATAAATGAACACAACATGAGAGATACCCTTAATGCGGTTGGTTCAAATCTTTCGATAAAAATAAAACCTTTAACTAATCCGATTTTATACCGGTCAAAGATAAAAGTATTTGGAGTGGCTAAAACAATAATGGGTTGGAGATAATGCTAAAATGCCTTTAATAAATTATCAAACAAAATTAATGAAATTTATTGGCTTTAAAATACATTTAACGTATACAGTCATACACAATCATCACATAAAATACCTGCTATAAGTCCACATGATAGTCTGATCAGAAACAAAATAGCAGCAAAATAATGCAAATAACTATATAAAAACTCTGAACCAACTGGCAACACCAAGTACATGTTTCACTGATGGCACAATAGTGATTGAAACCGAGTGCTAACAACCGAATAATGAACAATAATAATAATAATATGGGCATTTCGTGCGTTTGCAGTACTACTTAAAAAGTATAATGTAAGGGAAATTTAGTATTTTAATTGAAATTGATTCTAAAGTTAAACTAGGAAAGGCACAGACAATTATGAGTATTTGTGAAAACGGGTATTTTTTAAAGTAAGGATGCAACGACAGCAACGTGGTAAACGCTAAGGGCTATTTTTGCGTTTAATGGCCCTAGATAAATAAACAGATTACAGTTGTGTTACATAACTAATTACCATTATTGAAGATTTTCATGTTGCTTCTTCAAGGATGCATTTGTCCCACAATTGAGCAGATACCAAGCACACAAATCCGCTTAAAAATGCATCATCATTATATTAGTCAAGAAATAACACATAACATAATCTCCTTTTTTCAGTTGGTATGACAGAATTCCGAATTTTGAAATATTAATTAAAGAATTAATTTTAAATTAATTAGAATATTATTGAGTAGCAAAACTTAAGATTAATTCTCACTCGCTATAATAGAAAAGACTTCCAGTAACCAGCTTCATTTCTTTGATAACAAAAGTATACATATATTGAAAATGCATGTTTAGAAACGTGTCAAACATCCAAAACTGTTAAGTTTCCATAAATAAGTATAGGTATTCTGATTTAATTAAGCGATGCTTGATAATGTAGTTATTCAATAAACTTTGCATGATCAGAATTCTTTAAATTTCGCAATTTAATAAACTTATATCGCAATGTTTAGTCTACTTAAAGCCTGGAAATCATGAGAATCTTGCCCACTCTTTGATTCAATGGATCTATTAGACATAGGTACTCAATCGAATATAAAAAGTATCTTACCTACAAAACCGAATTTTTTTTATTTTATTCAAAACGTACCTCGAAACACACTATTTGATAGCCATTAGTGAAATTGCACAATATAGCAATCATTCGAAGCAGTACAAAAACGGTTATTGAATAGAAAATGTGAGCTCAATTTGCTGGTAATAAAAATAAAAATAATGATATTATCGAACAGTTTCCATGATGAATGCCGATAGACATCGCAGTTATTAGGAAATGAGGTATTTCCATAATTGTTCCAGAGGTTCATGAAAACAATTTCCTGTCAAACTCATAGATAATTATTGTTACTATACAATTACATTATCTATAGAATAAAAAAGTGAAATTCGAGCATTATTAATTAGGTATACCATGAAATCAGAAGGGAGACAATATAAAAATTATTACAGTCATTCCATAACTGTTTGGAAGTAATCATTAGTAGTATTTTCAATGACCTTTTGAATGCAAAAATCCACTTCATTCCCATGAATAGATGGCGAATTTGAAAATCTCAATTAAATAGCAATTAGTTTATTTGATTTGCACACAAGCTTTAACTTAACCTTAGGCAAAAACGAATTCTAACAATGATTTAAACTCACCTTGGGTCATTTTGGGTCCGGCGGACGCGTTAGCGGTAACGTCTTCGTCGTCCAGGGGCGATAATAGTGCAGATCTGGGCCCACTTACTCCGTGATGAACCTGATGAGTGTGGCCGTCAGGGGTAGGATGAATGCTGCCATAATCGACAAACTTGGGCTCCAAGACCATTCTGCAAAGACGGATATTTTACTCAATTTAATAAGTTAATTGACCATGGCCGTAGAATGCAAGCATCCACTCATATAAAAGATGATTCAGTGACTATAGTAAAAGCTCATTTTTGTTCAGGAATCAATTATGAAGAGCACCATGGAAAACAGTAGAAAATATTTGAAGATACGCATGTAAAAGAAGGCAACTTTTCCAATTCCTCTGCTCAACGAAAGTTTCTAATTTGAAAGTTCTAGTTACGTTTCAAATTAAAACATACACTTAAACTAAGAACATTTTATAAGCTTGAATCAAAAAATGGTAAGTTAGGTATTTAAACCAGAACCAAACACAATTTAATGTAAATTAAATCGAAGAAAGCATAGAACAAAAACAAATTGGGCAGATAACGATAATGGGAAATGAAAATGGGAGCTTAACAAAGGTGTACAGAAATGTTAAATGTGCGTACATTGATCTGCAATACATTCAGATTTCCTTCATATAAACCTTACTTTTATCGTATTATTTTCTCGAGAATAAAAAAATCTTCTCAAATAAAATTATATGGAATCATACGAAATCCAAACGGTTTGCAAAATTTCGTTCAATAAAATGCTTCAACATTTGCACCACCGGAAGAAATCATTTTATAGAGATTTACGATATTAAAGTAAAAATGCAACCAAATAGGAACGTTTCATGTTCATTCACATTTCGAGTTTCGTTTCTCCTTACGTGCGAAAATTTTTATAAGCAAACAACTGACAAACTCAGATGTGCAATTCTAAGGTATTTGTGAATATTTGCAATGGTATTTTGAAAGTTTTGTCGACAATGTCCGCCTCTGTACACGATTCCCTAGCAGAACAACTGTCCTACTGATATCTTCAATTAGCTTTAATTTTTAATGCATATAAGGCTCAATTAAAGCATTGTCGTCAGGTTATTGCCGCTTTTCCAAGACCTGAATGCCAGCTTGCAGTTTCCAACTATTATGTCCAGCCCATGGTAGGAGTTAACATTTTAAAACAAATTTACTTGCTTTTTTTGTGGTGTAATAATGCAAACGATCAAAATATCGGAACATAAAACGGAATCCATTAGTAGTTAAAGAATATTTAGGAAAGAGCATAAAGGAATGAACAAAAGAAGAAAACTACGCTATGAAATATTCAATTGAATTTCAGTTCAAGAACATTTAAATTTGTTTTAAAATGTTAATTCCTACCATTGCTGGACATAATAGTTGGAAACTGCAAGCTGGCATTTATTTATTCACGTCTTGGAAAAGCGGCAATAACCTGACGACAATGCTTTAGTTGAACCTTAGATGCATTAAAAATTAAACATAATTGAAGATCCCAGTAGGATAGTTGTCCTGCTAGGGAATCGTGTACAGAGGCGGAAAAAACTTTCAAAATATCATTGCAAATGTTCACAAATACCTACGTTGGAATTGCATAAACATCTGAGTTGTCAGTTTTTTAATTATAACATTTTTCTCGCGTAAGAAGAAACGAAGCTCGAAATTTGAATGAAATTGAAACGTTCCTATCTGGGTGGCATTTTTACTTTATATCGTACATCTTTGTGAAATAATTTCTTTCGGTGGCGCAATTGTTGAAGCATTTTATTGAATGAAATTAGCGGAGTTTTTTATTCTCGAGAAAAAAAGGTTATTTTGAATACATCAAAGCCTAAGTGAATACGATAAATATAAGGTTTATATGAAGAAAACTTGTTCATTTTCTAAGGTAGTAATGGAAACCATGGAAATATTGGAAACATAAAACGGAATGAATTAGTAGGTAAAGACTACTTTAAGAAAGAGCATAATGGAATGAAGTGAAAAAAATACGCTATGAAATATTCAATTGAATGTCACTTCAAGAATATTTAAATTTCCTTGAAAATGGCTGTTTAGTTCGTGTTAGTCATGGAACTAATATGTGTAACAATTACAAGATTAATATTTCCTATTGAGTCATAATAACAATTATTCATTGTTGTTTTGCTTAGGTATTAGTTACTATAGGATAATAATTTTATAGTTTAGTTATCAGACCGACGTATTAAAATGCAAGCATGTGTAGAAAACAAGAAACATACAAATCAAGTTTCCTAGAAGGTGTACTTTCTAAGAATTATTGAAAAAATCGAACATTGATCTTCTCATAAAAATACCTACTTCTGAAATAGTTTACAGAAAGAATCACTTTTCTGAGTAATTTTGTAGATATACCATCTAAAACAATGCATATCAATTTGGCAAAAAAATTTAGTTTTATTGAAACTTTTACATTTCGAAATTAGTAGCTATGTTGTACTTAATCCTTCAGTTTGTTAAAATTGACGAAATATAATTAGAACCGAACCAAAACATCCGCTACTGTAATTTAGCACACATGACTCAACTAGCACTTAAAAAATGGAACAAATAATTGAAGCAAGAAAAAATAAGACTGTTGATTGCGCATTGAACTCATATACCTAATGAAACGGCTATTGTTTCTAAAAACCTTGTCGAGTAAAGTATACTGACTACTGATAAGCAAAACAACAAAACTATTAAAAAACAACATTGTTATTATATCAGGAACACGACGCAAAACTATACATCTGTAATATCAGCATGTCGAATAACGATTGGAAAATAAAATCTGCTAATTAACCAGTCGCAGCTCATATCAATAGTAATTCAACATCAAGGCTGCAGAAGTAGGTATAACACGGAAAAACAATCCCGATATTTTTGCAATGGATCAAGATGTTAGTGACCTTTGTGACCAGAATATCAATATCAGTACAGGAAATAATTGGAATGTTTGGTGTTATGTAAAAAGCTTCATTAAGTTGGCTGAAGCAAATATTGAACCAAAACAAAGCTCAGAAGTTTTTCGGACTTTCAGGATGTCGTAAAAAAACTTGCTTCTTGTAACAAACAAATCATTTATATATTTCTTGTACAAATGCTGGATGTTTATATTAAACTACTTAAGGCATAGAACAAATAATTCAACTGCATAATAACAAAAAAATGGTTTCACATAACAACTTCAATTCAAGGCCAATATATTTGCGGAACTTTTGCGGTTTGATACTGATAAATTTATAATCATATTAGGGATTGCGTGCTGAGTCCTTACCGTAAAATTAAAATCGCTTTCGCAATCTGCACTTGTCTTAACTGATTTTCCTTAAACTATTCCACACAATACTCGACGATTCCAACGATTTTTCCAGTAACCATGCAACTTGACGCGTTTGCATCAAAAACATTACTACACAACCGACTAATTAATCGTGAAACAAACGGTGATAAACGTGTTGTTTCTTATTTAGAAATTCCAAACGAGGTACTGTTTCGGTTGTACATGCACAAACACATACGAGGAACTGAGATTTTATGATTAAAGCCTGCTATCGTCCGAAATCATTTTTTATTATTATTATAACAAAAAATCATTATTGTTGCTGCTGTTCAAGTGACGAACTAAACTAAAAACAAGTTATGGTTTGTTATTAGATAAGCTGCTCGACGACGAAACACGGACGTAACGAGCCAATTTGTTGATGGAAACAGAAGGGGACATGATGAATTGAATTATCATCGTTGTGTGCACTATTTAATGGAATTATTCTGAGCGCAAAGTTTAAATGAAGACAAACAAAGCACTAAAAATTAAAAACTTCGCTCTACATATTCATTTGACTTCAGACTAAACAATTAAATGTTAAAAATACAAATATAAAACACTTCTCAGAGTACTTGTTTATTCAAATTTTGATTCTTCTCAATTCCTTTTAAACGCGAAGATTGAAAAACATGTTTATATTGGACAACAAGAAAAATATGTACATTTCAATGAACTCAGATGTCCACCTAGTTGCACGTGCAAATCGAGGATGAGTAAATTGAAATACAACTCGTATTTTTTAGTACTCACTAAGCAAAAATGGTTGGCTTCAACCAAAGCGGGAAACCCACATTTAAATGAGCTAGTCTAGTAGATGCGTCAGTAAGTCGTATTAAATAATAAATTGTTCGATTTGCAAGTAACCATCTTAATCGGACTGAATTAGACTGATTACCCGACAGCCTTGACTGGAAACCTTGACCATTGATGGAGGATTTGTGGGTTTTCAATAGAAATTACTACTCAATTCTCAAGTTCGTAGATGCTGAAAATAGCATGTTTTCTTAAAATTTGCATACAAATAATTGTGCACTTTATATCGATTCAACTCCGGAACGCAAAAATACTTCATATCGTTATCCCATGACTAACACCAGCTGATATAAATTTAATATTATAGTGTAATAATTTCTTAAAGATGCTGTTGCTCTAATGATATTACAATCTTAAACTTAAGTAAACACTTGATTAACCATATTATCCATAAAAGGAGATTGTTTCAAATTATACACATATAATCCCATCGGTTTTTATTAGTTTAGTGAGTTTTCAAGTGCCAAACTCCTGCCTGTGGGAAAGAAGATTATGGGTTCTTATCTCGTAATATCAGTGTTCGATTCAAAGCTTGCAATCATCAACACAATCAGAACTGTTATTACTATGTGTTTGCTTTGTGCTTTTTTACTTTGATGGTAAACAATATGAGCGATAAGTACATCAGCAAAGATGTACACACATCAGGAACACTTCGTAATCATTTACATAGTAGGTTACATACATACAGGGTGTAAATATTATTAGCTTATGCTTGTTATACCTACTTTCCTTGAATACTTAGTAACTGATATAACCGAAAACAAATTTTAGAGAAAGTTTACGTATGTGTTCAAGGTGGGATATAAATAATACCGACTAGAGTATCTTCATAGTTAAAGTTTCAACTGAAACAAGCAAAATGAATGACAAAACTATGTGCTTCTATAAAATTGAGTCTTTAATTCTGAATACTTTTAACAGCTTAATTTGAAAACGAATACGTTTGATTGAACCTGAAATATAGTCATAAACCAGGCTATTCTTAGCATAACATTGCAGATACATGTGTTTAATTTCATAGACATTTTCAGTATTTTTTTTAGTACTGATTTTAATTTTATTTCAATATTACTGTCGCTGATTTAATTTGCATTTGTGTATGATTTTGACAAACAGGGTCTAAAATAAGAACATTTGCAGTATTTCCGGCTCGTGCGCTTTAATTAATTACAAAGTTACTAAATGTATCTGACGTCGTTTTCCTCTTGTTCTACAACGTGTACCTATTACAAGACATCGAGTTACTGATAAGCTGATAAGAGTGAAATGTTATCCATTTAATTTCAACGAACATAAAATGAAATCTGCAAACAAGCAATAAATTGATGATGCATTTACTTTCGCAACTAACACATTTTCTGTATCATCTGTAATGTACATATTTATTTATACTAAATCGGAAAAATAGAAACGTTCATATAAAAGTAAACTGTAAAATTAGTTGCAAAACAGCGACTGATTTATGATTAAAAAGTCGATAGTAGTAACCAGAAACGCAATAAAAATTAGCACACAGAATAGTTTTAAAGTAATAAAGTGACCCAAACAATGCATTGGAAATTCGATTTGCCCGAGTCTTACATATTATTTCAGTGTAACAAAGCAAAGCATGCACACATTTAACTGTAAATTAAGTAGTAATAGTCAATACTTTAACATGTTTCATGCATTTTCAATGCTCACAACTAGTTTTATAAATATTCTCAAAATACTCACTAGGTGAACACGAATGTACATAAAGATATGTTTACTTCGCACCAAGAAATAAAGGCAGAAAAACCAACAATATTCGACAAATGTATTTAGATTGTATTGTTTTCGTTCGAAGCACATTAAACCACAACACGGGAATGATGGCTTTTGGACGGTGTTCCGACTAGAAAACAGTGCGAAGTAAATACTAAATCAAGACCCACATAATTAACAACTATTAATAAACACGTTTTGGATCAATTTCAAAAGTCTTCGTCATCACATGCGGGTGCTTTAGTTAGACTTTTTGACGGGAAAAAAACATGTACTGATCAGTTTATACGTCTGGGCATATTGTTATTATCAGGTGTTCCTACTTTCCAATTTAGAACCTGTATAGTCTATTATTGTTCCGACTTTTCGGACCTTCAAGTCCAGGTTTTTCGAATATAAAACTGAATAGTCATAGATAAACGTCAATAATTTTTACTGTCTAGATCCACAAAAGAATAAGTAGTTTAATAATAACTCCTTGATAAGGAAAGCCATTTTTTTACTAATTGGAAACACGAAGACCGGAAAAAGTACCCATGAGATGCATCGACAATGGAATAAACATCAAAAGAGGCTTTCGCGGTTAGTGGTTGAATCTACTGAGTTTCTCGGGCCCTTATCCCGCAATGGAAACAATGTTTTCCTAACATTTCGCACTCACGGGTGAGTAGTGGTTTGTATCCCCTTAGGTTTTTCTCACAAAGCTTCAGCATCAATCCAGAGTAAACTTTGCGGCAACACACCTCTGAGGATACAAATCTCTCACGGTTGCGAAACGCCAGGATAAAATGTTTTCCCGACGGCCTAAAAGCCCAAATATCCCACCAGTTTCCATCGATAAAAAAAGGTTTGCATTTGAATTGGCATTTGTGTTTAAGCATTTAGAAAATTATATCTTCATTCAATTTTTAGGCGTTGAATCTTCCCTTTTGAGACATCGTTCGATTAAAACGTAGGGTGCAATTTTATTAAATTGCATTTTTGTTAAATATTGCTACAATTACATACAATACATTCATTTTATCCGTTAGTCATGTATCAATTCCGTACTTTCACATAAACATGTGGCAATAGACATTTTGATAACCACAATTATAAACCCATTAAATATCGAACTTTAGAGCTTGGTTAATTGATGTTTTTACATTGGCCTTTTGTTATTGAGATAAATTTCTAGTAGTCGATAGTAACAAAATAAAAAGCTGAATCGGCGTGACCTATACGCTAATCAATGTTTGACGAAAGAAATGCAGTTAGTAAAGCAAATAACCAAGCAAAATCGGAGTAACGCATTGATGACAAGTTTTAGCAAACTAAATGTTTCAACGAACACCGATTAACCTCGAGTTTAACACAAATATAATGCTAATGTAAGAAATTCAAGAAAATTAACATTACCTGGTTAAAGCCGATTTCAGCTCTTTTTCCCTGTTAATGTTGAATGAATTATTAGATATTTTGTGACTAAAGTATCACTTTCTACCGCTATACTTCTTACGCGAATATCAGTTGACTAAGGAACAAAAACTGTCTGGTCTTTAACAAGGCGTCGATTGATGGCGTTATCTGGTTGATGTCAATGAAACATGTTATTCTTGATATTAACTGGGTAATATTAAGATTAATTTTGAATATTAACCACAACATATACATGAAATCAAGTAAATCACATAGAACTAAAAACAAAACAAAATTTTTCTATGAAAGCTCTGAATCGCAAAAAGCCACGACACTCGTTTCTATGTAAATAAGTAAATTCCACATTCTTGGTTTAAAAATACCCAGAAACTTTGATCTTAATTAACAGAAAGGCCGGAAAGGTTTAATTTTGAAACAGGTATAATTGAGAGGAAGTCCTGAATAGCCGTTAATGGTACAAGCCGAATCGGAGATGATGTGACTGATTGACGAGTCAATTCGGAAATAGACCTGCTAATAATAAAATAATAGGTAAGATGTAGAACAAAAAGGTCAAATTTGCACAAACGTTTGTTAAGAAGTAGATACTTATTAGAGGAGTTACTTAGAAGATTTTCACGCAACTTTTCCGCAATTTCTGCTGAAAATTGCGATATTTAAGAAAAGTCCGTGTACCTGCATACATGGTTGTCGAAAAATATACCGGAAACTTATATACGGAGTGTTCAAATTGTCATTTAAAAAAGCTCATGCTTTCATAGTTAATAACGATAATAATCAATATGTTGTGATCAAAAAATTGTGACCGAACATTGATCTATTTCCTCGTAAATTGTGGTTCAAAGTGCATCTAATCTTATACCATCTAAGAAAAGTGAGGAATTCAACGAGCCCGAGCTACTGAAAAAATGGCCAGTTCCTTCTGATCCGAAAATTCGTAAAATTTCGGGTGGTTTTAATCTTGTTCTGTTCACAAACAACGCAAAAAAAATGTGTAATGCTTTTTTTATGCAAAAAACGAACTCCCACTGAGTCTCGATAATTTTTTATCTTTAAAAGCTATTGTTCTTAACTGCTCAACAAAATAGACGTTACACGGTCGTATTTCGACTAATTTTGGTACTGAATAAATTAATTTCGCTGAGAGCTATTTGATTTGTTGAAACGTTATTTTTCGGTTAGTGCGTGTTTTTGTAAAAAAAATGTGGTTCAGATAAAGTTCCTAGAGGGTGGCAAATACAACAATGCAAAACCATCTCGTTTATTTGCAGTTGTCTCAAAAAAATAAACTTTTTGTTTTGCAGTGATACATTTTTTCCTCTTGAATCGATTTTCAAAATCTTGGGCTCATGTTGAAGATGTTTTTGATCCTGTGACGAAAATTAAAATTAAACTAAAACGAAAAGTAAATTTCGCTTTAGTTGAAAGTCTGCTAGAATCACAGATTTCGGAGGCAATTCCGATTTGAGTCAGTTTTTATGGAACCCTGCAAATCGAAGTTTCAGCTTCAACATGAGCTCAAAGCTAAAGAGAAGAATTACCAAAAAATTCAAAAACCGTTTCGAGTTATATTCGAGTTGTCCATAAACCATGGGCGCTCTAAACGCATATGCTTTTTTGAAATTTCGTGAAAGTTTTAGAGTTTTTCCAGGAAAGTTTAAGTACATATGTAGTTTTTGAAAGGTGTGACAATGTATGTATAGGTAGTATACAAAACATTCAGTTTTGTTTGGTTTTATGACTTGAAATGGAAATTCTAACATTTTAGTGTGTGTGTCTGTGTCTTTGTATACAGGCACGCATGGAATAAAAGCTTTAGGTAAATATATTATAGCGTTCAACCGAGCGCTTTCGACCTTAAAAGGTCATCAGGGCCTTAGGCAATAGGCTTGGTTTCGTTGGCTATTAAAAAATATTTGTTCCCACTACAAAACTAACGGAGCGGTTTCAGCCTTTGTAGAAACGGGCTAACGAGTATAAATAGCCGAGATCTAAGGCTTATACTCTTCATAGAATCTACTTTAAATATAAATTACTTTAAATAAGAAGCGTCATTTCACCTAATGCTCATCCATATGTAGCTTAAGAACATATACATCTCAATGTATATGTAAAGCTTGAGCTTATTTTGAATAGCGTATCGTTGTTATATTCAAACAAATACTTCGTAAAAACAATCAGAGACGAGTTAATTTGATTATTTGATAAGTAAAGCAGAGTTAAACCTACATGTATGAAGGATGTATAAACAAGGTGGAAAAAATAGAATTGACTCACCTTCTGGAATAACACTAGCTAATCATAGCTGCCCGACGTGGAACTGCTGTGTAATCGTGAACAAAAATTAAATTTTAATTGCATATACTTGAGAGCACTTTTAGTTCTTCTTTGTACGAATATCTAAGGTGAAATCAGATTAACTGTTTGATATATGAATGTTGGACACACGTGTGGTAAAACAGTCGGAACGCCGCGACTTTCTTTTTATGATTAGCAGGTGATCATAAAAATAATATTGAAAAATTGTGCTGCTGCTAACACACATAACCTACACAAATCTTTGCTTCGGACTGTTGCTCAACTGGTGAGAGGAAAATACTGGTTTGAGTTACGTAAAATTCTTCTGCGTGAACTTGCGATTACATTTGCTAAATCGCACCGTTAATAATGTTCTTTCCAATACAAGAAAACCATATTGATGAATTCATAAAAAAAAGCTGACACGAAAACAAAAACGTATGCTCTTCCACTTCCTTATCGGCACCAAAGAGACAACCAAAATTACAGGTGGTGAGAGAGGAAGACACAATTAAATGACCAATACGCTCTAAAACGCTGTTCGCCTACGACTAGGCCACCCGACATACACGAAGCTTCGCTGTAGGAGCGCCGATTGATTTTTCATATACGAGGGTAAACTGGGAAGTGATAGATTATTCTGGAGATGTAAGGGGATATTGTGTGGTTGTTTCACTTGGGCAAATATAATATTTATACTTTAAGGTCAAAGGTAGCAAAAACAAGACTTGTTGGTCAACGTGTTGCTTTCATTTGATACTTCATAGGCGAAAAATAAACAAGCATTCGAGCCTCATTGTTGGGATTGGGTTGAATAAATTATAGCCAAATAAATGAATGCTCTATGAAATAAAGTGCTGAAATTTAGAAAATTTGCATCTATGGAAAAACAGACTTTTGTAAAATTATATACAGACTTATTTTAAAGAGTCCYTAAACATTCTTTTGGGGGTTAAGGAAATATTGGTAATGAGSGATCATCGGTATTAGCCGATTAACGAGTCCTTTAAGACTCTTTGGAGGTATAGGAAATATTGGATAATACCGATTATCCCTCATTAAATTACCGTAATACCTGTTGTTTCATTCAATGTTAAACAGAAATCTCGAATATAACGTTAACTCATCTCAATGTCAGCAATATAAAAACTAGCTGCGGAATTCTACCAAAAAATATAGYGAAATATATAACTTGGTACAGTTKGAGCAAGGTTCATGTATTTTATATGGATTATTTCAAATAATGCTTAATACGAAAGTGAAATTTGATGTGCAACTGTTAATACCTTCCCGGAACGAACGGAAAATWAAATTTTCCGCTTCTATTCTCCATTTGAGCATGAATTATCATTTAGAAGAYATTGGCGCCAACTTTAAACCATTTTTGCTTCAACTAAGCAAATACAATTTTGAGCCATTATACGCCCTATGGAAAACATGTCCTAATTTCCGCGATTTCTCTTTCAGGGCCCAACTTTGAACACMACTGAATTTACTTGGRTACGAACCTGAATGCATGTTTCATTTTCTCTTTATCTTGCCAACGATGTGCCACATTTAAGTAAATATTAATAAGTAATTAGGCTACTTTCCAAAAGTACCTCATGTGTTACAGAGAGACACATTTACGGCATATTCTTCTCATTTCGACAGATTCGGTTAATGCGGCTGCACTTGCGATAATAAGATTTTATTGCGTTAATCAATATAATATTTTTTTATAAATGCAATAACACTGGTAGTACGAATTTCAAAATAGATATTTGGGTAACAAAGTGGTGGGAGTATCGCGTGACTTTCTGGTTATTTTACATTTAGACGCCATTTTTTGTTATTTAATTTAGTACATAATATATATAAAACATTATTTCCAAATAGCCGCTTTTTGAAATTTTTAGACACTTTTTCTTACCATATCTACAGCTTTCGGTACCACTGCAGTCGTTTAAAACCCGATTGAATTGCGTCTTTGACAATTTTTTAACATAGCTATCTCTTATGAACAAAAGCAAAATAAAATACTGGATTAAGAACCAAAAGAAAAAACGATGTAGAAACTGTTGCGGCCTTCAAATGAAGCATTTACCTTAAATAACGAAACGAATAAAAAAATGAAATTTGGCATGTGTTTTATGCTTGCTTGATATTTGCGATATATTTTATGGTTTATTTAATTTTTCAATGAACAATTGCGCATAAAAATGCTTTTTTGCTTCAAATACTTTTGCCAACTCGCTAATGAAACTTTGGAATCGATTTTTAGTAAGCAAGTTACACTACACATGTTGGAACATACGTCCAAAGCAACAATGAATTTAGGAAATATGCTTAGCAAAACAATATTAAGATGCAGAAAAATACAGTTTAACTATGGAAGAATTTATACAGGGTGTCTGGTAAGTAGATGCATTCCTTGTAGGAGGTGATAGTGTACGTAATTTTGGATATATTTCTTTAATAGACCATATTCTGAAAACTGTTAGTCCTCGATCTACAGCGTGTTAAAGTATTAATTTAAAAAATTATATTTTTTAATATTGCGGAAACCCCTTGGAATACTTTAATGAAATTTTACAGACTTAGGCACTTAACAGCAATACATGTTTTGTGATAAAAGCTTCGCCAGTGGCGTCGGCACCGGCACGACTGTAGATGATTTTAAAGAAAAAATGTTACGCCACTGATTTTTTCTAAAAATTAATATTATTTTTCAAGTTTCTGTTCAATTTGTTCGTCATCGAGTCGATTTATTGTCCAGCGCAATCGGGTTTTTATTTAAAAAGTGGCTCTGCACTAGTTATGGTCACTGACTAAAATTTTTTAAACGGCTTCCGCAATATTAAATAAGTAACAATTTTTAAATTAAAACGTTATCACCCTGTATATCGGAAACTAAGCCTTTTCGGAACACGCTATATTAACGAAATATATCCAAAATTACTTGCACTATCACCCTCTGGAAGAAAAGCATCTGCTTACCAAGCACCTTATATACATTTCACGTTTAAAACTTATAGTTGAATACTTTTGAATAATAGTTAATTTCCTTGTTCTTTATTCTTCCAAGGGCAGTGAAATTTATATTCTTTATATAAACAAAAAAAGTGGATAGAACGTGCATAGTTGGTTTGCAAAAATTATATTTTGAGACAGTTGAGATGAGTTGATTTCTCATTCGTAATTTCACATTAAATTGTCATACAACTGATTTCTTTCTATTATCGATTTACTAGCATCATTCGAATTCATCATTAACGTTTAATCGCCTTTTATGTCGTATATTTATGTAATTTGTTACACCATTGACAATCCAACACTTATTGATTTGATTGAAATTGATTTTTTTGTCCTAAAACCGTTCCTTGAGTGCGTAGATAATTAGACCCCAAGAATAAAACACTAATTTTAAACAATATTCAGAAAATGCAATATTGAAACTAGTAGGGTTTTTAGTGAATTAACAGACTTTCTC
>NW_026019016.1:10062529-10073992 GCF_020466585.1 Dendroctonus ponderosae | reverse complement strand
CTTCATTTCTTTGATAACAAAAGTATACATATATTGAAAATGCATGTTTAGAAACGTGTCAAACATCCAAAACTGTTAAGTTTCCATAAATAAGTATAGGTATTCTGATTTAATTAAGCGATGCTTGATAATGTAGTTATTCAATAAACTTTGCATGATCAGAATTCTTTAAATTTCGCAATTTAATAAACTTATATCGCAATGTTTAGTCTACTTAAAGCCTGGAAATCATGAGAATCTTGCCCACTCTTTGATTCAATGGATCTATTAGACATAGGTACTCAATCGAATATAAAAAGTATCTTACCTACAAAACCGAATTTTTTTTATTTTATTCAAAACGTACCTCGAAACACACTATTTGATAGCCATTAGTGAAATTGCACAATATAGCAATCATTCGAAGCAGTACAAAAACGGTTATTGAATAGAAAATGTGAGCTCAATTTGCTGGTAATAAAAATAAAAATAATGATATTATCGAACAGTTTCCATGATGAATGCCGATAGACATCGCAGTTATTAGGAAATGAGGTATTTCCATAATTGTTCCAGAGGTTCATGAAAACAATTTCCTGTCAAACTCATAGATAATTATTGTTACTATACAATTACATTATCTATAGAATAAAAAAGTGAAATTCGAGCATTATTAATTAGGTATACCATGAAATCAGAAGGGAGACAATATAAAAATTATTACAGTCATTCCATAACTGTTTGGAAGTAATCATTAGTAGTATTTTCAATGACCTTTTGAATGCAAAAATCCACTTCATTCCCATGAATAGATGGCGAATTTGAAAATCTCAATTAAATAGCAATTAGTTTATTTGATTTGCACACAAGCTTTAACTTAACCTTAGGCAAAAACGAATTCTAACAATGATTTAAACTCACCTTGGGTCATTTTGGGTCCGGCGGACGCGTTAGCGGTAACGTCTTCGTCGTCCAGGGGCGATAATAGTGCAGATCTGGGCCCACTTACTCCGTGATGAACCTGATGAGTGTGGCCGTCAGGGGTAGGATGAATGCTGCCATAATCGACAAACTTGGGCTCCAAGACCATTCTGCAAAGACGGATATTTTACTCAATTTAATAAGTTAATTGACCATGGCCGTAGAATGCAAGCATCCACTCATATAAAAGATGATTCAGTGACTATAGTAAAAGCTCATTTTTGTTCAGGAATCAATTATGAAGAGCACCATGGAAAACAGTAGAAAATATTTGAAGATACGCATGTAAAAGAAGGCAACTTTTCCAATTCCTCTGCTCAACGAAAGTTTCTAATTTGAAAGTTCTAGTTACGTTTCAAATTAAAACATACACTTAAACTAAGAACATTTTATAAGCTTGAATCAAAAAATGGTAAGTTAGGTATTTAAACCAGAACCAAACACAATTTAATGTAAATTAAATCGAAGAAAGCATAGAACAAAAACAAATTGGGCAGATAACGATAATGGGAAATGAAAATGGGAGCTTAACAAAGGTGTACAGAAATGTTAAATGTGCGTACATTGATCTGCAATACATTCAGATTTCCTTCATATAAACCTTACTTTTATCGTATTATTTTCTCGAGAATAAAAAAATCTTCTCAAATAAAATTATATGGAATCATACGAAATCCAAACGGTTTGCAAAATTTCGTTCAATAAAATGCTTCAACATTTGCACCACCGGAAGAAATCATTTTATAGAGATTTACGATATTAAAGTAAAAATGCAACCAAATAGGAACGTTTCATGTTCATTCACATTTCGAGTTTCGTTTCTCCTTACGTGCGAAAATTTTTATAAGCAAACAACTGACAAACTCAGATGTGCAATTCTAAGGTATTTGTGAATATTTGCAATGGTATTTTGAAAGTTTTGTCGACAATGTCCGCCTCTGTACACGATTCCCTAGCAGAACAACTGTCCTACTGATATCTTCAATTAGCTTTAATTTTTAATGCATATAAGGCTCAATTAAAGCATTGTCGTCAGGTTATTGCCGCTTTTCCAAGACCTGAATGCCAGCTTGCAGTTTCCAACTATTATGTCCAGCCCATGGTAGGAGTTAACATTTTAAAACAAATTTACTTGCTTTTTTTGTGGTGTAATAATGCAAACGATCAAAATATCGGAACATAAAACGGAATCCATTAGTAGTTAAAGAATATTTAGGAAAGAGCATAAAGGAATGAACAAAAGAAGAAAACTACGCTATGAAATATTCAATTGAATTTCAGTTCAAGAACATTTAAATTTGTTTTAAAATGTTAATTCCTACCATTGCTGGACATAATAGTTGGAAACTGCAAGCTGGCATTTATTTATTCACGTCTTGGAAAAGCGGCAATAACCTGACGACAATGCTTTAGTTGAACCTTAGATGCATTAAAAATTAAACATAATTGAAGATCCCAGTAGGATAGTTGTCCTGCTAGGGAATCGTGTACAGAGGCGGAAAAAACTTTCAAAATATCATTGCAAATGTTCACAAATACCTACGTTGGAATTGCATAAACATCTGAGTTGTCAGTTTTTTAATTATAACATTTTTCTCGCGTAAGAAGAAACGAAGCTCGAAATTTGAATGAAATTGAAACGTTCCTATCTGGGTGGCATTTTTACTTTATATCGTACATCTTTGTGAAATAATTTCTTTCGGTGGCGCAATTGTTGAAGCATTTTATTGAATGAAATTAGCGGAGTTTTTTATTCTCGAGAAAAAAAGGTTATTTTGAATACATCAAAGCCTAAGTGAATACGATAAATATAAGGTTTATATGAAGAAAACTTGTTCATTTTCTAAGGTAGTAATGGAAACCATGGAAATATTGGAAACATAAAACGGAATGAATTAGTAGGTAAAGACTACTTTAAGAAAGAGCATAATGGAATGAAGTGAAAAAAATACGCTATGAAATATTCAATTGAATGTCACTTCAAGAATATTTAAATTTCCTTGAAAATGGCTGTTTAGTTCGTGTTAGTCATGGAACTAATATGTGTAACAATTACAAGATTAATATTTCCTATTGAGTCATAATAACAATTATTCATTGTTGTTTTGCTTAGGTATTAGTTACTATAGGATAATAATTTTATAGTTTAGTTATCAGACCGACGTATTAAAATGCAAGCATGTGTAGAAAACAAGAAACATACAAATCAAGTTTCCTAGAAGGTGTACTTTCTAAGAATTATTGAAAAAATCGAACATTGATCTTCTCATAAAAATACCTACTTCTGAAATAGTTTACAGAAAGAATCACTTTTCTGAGTAATTTTGTAGATATACCATCTAAAACAATGCATATCAATTTGGCAAAAAAATTTAGTTTTATTGAAACTTTTACATTTCGAAATTAGTAGCTATGTTGTACTTAATCCTTCAGTTTGTTAAAATTGACGAAATATAATTAGAACCGAACCAAAACATCCGCTACTGTAATTTAGCACACATGACTCAACTAGCACTTAAAAAATGGAACAAATAATTGAAGCAAGAAAAAATAAGACTGTTGATTGCGCATTGAACTCATATACCTAATGAAACGGCTATTGTTTCTAAAAACCTTGTCGAGTAAAGTATACTGACTACTGATAAGCAAAACAACAAAACTATTAAAAAACAACATTGTTATTATATCAGGAACACGACGCAAAACTATACATCTGTAATATCAGCATGTCGAATAACGATTGGAAAATAAAATCTGCTAATTAACCAGTCGCAGCTCATATCAATAGTAATTCAACATCAAGGCTGCAGAAGTAGGTATAACACGGAAAAACAATCCCGATATTTTTGCAATGGATCAAGATGTTAGTGACCTTTGTGACCAGAATATCAATATCAGTACAGGAAATAATTGGAATGTTTGGTGTTATGTAAAAAGCTTCATTAAGTTGGCTGAAGCAAATATTGAACCAAAACAAAGCTCAGAAGTTTTTCGGACTTTCAGGATGTCGTAAAAAAACTTGCTTCTTGTAACAAACAAATCATTTATATATTTCTTGTACAAATGCTGGATGTTTATATTAAACTACTTAAGGCATAGAACAAATAATTCAACTGCATAATAACAAAAAAATGGTTTCACATAACAACTTCAATTCAAGGCCAATATATTTGCGGAACTTTTGCGGTTTGATACTGATAAATTTATAATCATATTAGGGATTGCGTGCTGAGTCCTTACCGTAAAATTAAAATCGCTTTCGCAATCTGCACTTGTCTTAACTGATTTTCCTTAAACTATTCCACACAATACTCGACGATTCCAACGATTTTTCCAGTAACCATGCAACTTGACGCGTTTGCATCAAAAACATTACTACACAACCGACTAATTAATCGTGAAACAAACGGTGATAAACGTGTTGTTTCTTATTTAGAAATTCCAAACGAGGTACTGTTTCGGTTGTACATGCACAAACACATACGAGGAACTGAGATTTTATGATTAAAGCCTGCTATCGTCCGAAATCATTTTTTATTATTATTATAACAAAAAATCATTATTGTTGCTGCTGTTCAAGTGACGAACTAAACTAAAAACAAGTTATGGTTTGTTATTAGATAAGCTGCTCGACGACGAAACACGGACGTAACGAGCCAATTTGTTGATGGAAACAGAAGGGGACATGATGAATTGAATTATCATCGTTGTGTGCACTATTTAATGGAATTATTCTGAGCGCAAAGTTTAAATGAAGACAAACAAAGCACTAAAAATTAAAAACTTCGCTCTACATATTCATTTGACTTCAGACTAAACAATTAAATGTTAAAAATACAAATATAAAACACTTCTCAGAGTACTTGTTTATTCAAATTTTGATTCTTCTCAATTCCTTTTAAACGCGAAGATTGAAAAACATGTTTATATTGGACAACAAGAAAAATATGTACATTTCAATGAACTCAGATGTCCACCTAGTTGCACGTGCAAATCGAGGATGAGTAAATTGAAATACAACTCGTATTTTTTAGTACTCACTAAGCAAAAATGGTTGGCTTCAACCAAAGCGGGAAACCCACATTTAAATGAGCTAGTCTAGTAGATGCGTCAGTAAGTCGTATTAAATAATAAATTGTTCGATTTGCAAGTAACCATCTTAATCGGACTGAATTAGACTGATTACCCGACAGCCTTGACTGGAAACCTTGACCATTGATGGAGGATTTGTGGGTTTTCAATAGAAATTACTACTCAATTCTCAAGTTCGTAGATGCTGAAAATAGCATGTTTTCTTAAAATTTGCATACAAATAATTGTGCACTTTATATCGATTCAACTCCGGAACGCAAAAATACTTCATATCGTTATCCCATGACTAACACCAGCTGATATAAATTTAATATTATAGTGTAATAATTTCTTAAAGATGCTGTTGCTCTAATGATATTACAATCTTAAACTTAAGTAAACACTTGATTAACCATATTATCCATAAAAGGAGATTGTTTCAAATTATACACATATAATCCCATCGGTTTTTATTAGTTTAGTGAGTTTTCAAGTGCCAAACTCCTGCCTGTGGGAAAGAAGATTATGGGTTCTTATCTCGTAATATCAGTGTTCGATTCAAAGCTTGCAATCATCAACACAATCAGAACTGTTATTACTATGTGTTTGCTTTGTGCTTTTTTACTTTGATGGTAAACAATATGAGCGATAAGTACATCAGCAAAGATGTACACACATCAGGAACACTTCGTAATCATTTACATAGTAGGTTACATACATACAGGGTGTAAATATTATTAGCTTATGCTTGTTATACCTACTTTCCTTGAATACTTAGTAACTGATATAACCGAAAACAAATTTTAGAGAAAGTTTACGTATGTGTTCAAGGTGGGATATAAATAATACCGACTAGAGTATCTTCATAGTTAAAGTTTCAACTGAAACAAGCAAAATGAATGACAAAACTATGTGCTTCTATAAAATTGAGTCTTTAATTCTGAATACTTTTAACAGCTTAATTTGAAAACGAATACGTTTGATTGAACCTGAAATATAGTCATAAACCAGGCTATTCTTAGCATAACATTGCAGATACATGTGTTTAATTTCATAGACATTTTCAGTATTTTTTTTAGTACTGATTTTAATTTTATTTCAATATTACTGTCGCTGATTTAATTTGCATTTGTGTATGATTTTGACAAACAGGGTCTAAAATAAGAACATTTGCAGTATTTCCGGCTCGTGCGCTTTAATTAATTACAAAGTTACTAAATGTATCTGACGTCGTTTTCCTCTTGTTCTACAACGTGTACCTATTACAAGACATCGAGTTACTGATAAGCTGATAAGAGTGAAATGTTATCCATTTAATTTCAACGAACATAAAATGAAATCTGCAAACAAGCAATAAATTGATGATGCATTTACTTTCGCAACTAACACATTTTCTGTATCATCTGTAATGTACATATTTATTTATACTAAATCGGAAAAATAGAAACGTTCATATAAAAGTAAACTGTAAAATTAGTTGCAAAACAGCGACTGATTTATGATTAAAAAGTCGATAGTAGTAACCAGAAACGCAATAAAAATTAGCACACAGAATAGTTTTAAAGTAATAAAGTGACCCAAACAATGCATTGGAAATTCGATTTGCCCGAGTCTTACATATTATTTCAGTGTAACAAAGCAAAGCATGCACACATTTAACTGTAAATTAAGTAGTAATAGTCAATACTTTAACATGTTTCATGCATTTTCAATGCTCACAACTAGTTTTATAAATATTCTCAAAATACTCACTAGGTGAACACGAATGTACATAAAGATATGTTTACTTCGCACCAAGAAATAAAGGCAGAAAAACCAACAATATTCGACAAATGTATTTAGATTGTATTGTTTTCGTTCGAAGCACATTAAACCACAACACGGGAATGATGGCTTTTGGACGGTGTTCCGACTAGAAAACAGTGCGAAGTAAATACTAAATCAAGACCCACATAATTAACAACTATTAATAAACACGTTTTGGATCAATTTCAAAAGTCTTCGTCATCACATGCGGGTGCTTTAGTTAGACTTTTTGACGGGAAAAAAACATGTACTGATCAGTTTATACGTCTGGGCATATTGTTATTATCAGGTGTTCCTACTTTCCAATTTAGAACCTGTATAGTCTATTATTGTTCCGACTTTTCGGACCTTCAAGTCCAGGTTTTTCGAATATAAAACTGAATAGTCATAGATAAACGTCAATAATTTTTACTGTCTAGATCCACAAAAGAATAAGTAGTTTAATAATAACTCCTTGATAAGGAAAGCCATTTTTTTACTAATTGGAAACACGAAGACCGGAAAAAGTACCCATGAGATGCATCGACAATGGAATAAACATCAAAAGAGGCTTTCGCGGTTAGTGGTTGAATCTACTGAGTTTCTCGGGCCCTTATCCCGCAATGGAAACAATGTTTTCCTAACATTTCGCACTCACGGGTGAGTAGTGGTTTGTATCCCCTTAGGTTTTTCTCACAAAGCTTCAGCATCAATCCAGAGTAAACTTTGCGGCAACACACCTCTGAGGATACAAATCTCTCACGGTTGCGAAACGCCAGGATAAAATGTTTTCCCGACGGCCTAAAAGCCCAAATATCCCACCAGTTTCCATCGATAAAAAAAGGTTTGCATTTGAATTGGCATTTGTGTTTAAGCATTTAGAAAATTATATCTTCATTCAATTTTTAGGCGTTGAATCTTCCCTTTTGAGACATCGTTCGATTAAAACGTAGGGTGCAATTTTATTAAATTGCATTTTTGTTAAATATTGCTACAATTACATACAATACATTCATTTTATCCGTTAGTCATGTATCAATTCCGTACTTTCACATAAACATGTGGCAATAGACATTTTGATAACCACAATTATAAACCCATTAAATATCGAACTTTAGAGCTTGGTTAATTGATGTTTTTACATTGGCCTTTTGTTATTGAGATAAATTTCTAGTAGTCGATAGTAACAAAATAAAAAGCTGAATCGGCGTGACCTATACGCTAATCAATGTTTGACGAAAGAAATGCAGTTAGTAAAGCAAATAACCAAGCAAAATCGGAGTAACGCATTGATGACAAGTTTTAGCAAACTAAATGTTTCAACGAACACCGATTAACCTCGAGTTTAACACAAATATAATGCTAATGTAAGAAATTCAAGAAAATTAACATTACCTGGTTAAAGCCGATTTCAGCTCTTTTTCCCTGTTAATGTTGAATGAATTATTAGATATTTTGTGACTAAAGTATCACTTTCTACCGCTATACTTCTTACGCGAATATCAGTTGACTAAGGAACAAAAACTGTCTGGTCTTTAACAAGGCGTCGATTGATGGCGTTATCTGGTTGATGTCAATGAAACATGTTATTCTTGATATTAACTGGGTAATATTAAGATTAATTTTGAATATTAACCACAACATATACATGAAATCAAGTAAATCACATAGAACTAAAAACAAAACAAAATTTTTCTATGAAAGCTCTGAATCGCAAAAAGCCACGACACTCGTTTCTATGTAAATAAGTAAATTCCACATTCTTGGTTTAAAAATACCCAGAAACTTTGATCTTAATTAACAGAAAGGCCGGAAAGGTTTAATTTTGAAACAGGTATAATTGAGAGGAAGTCCTGAATAGCCGTTAATGGTACAAGCCGAATCGGAGATGATGTGACTGATTGACGAGTCAATTCGGAAATAGACCTGCTAATAATAAAATAATAGGTAAGATGTAGAACAAAAAGGTCAAATTTGCACAAACGTTTGTTAAGAAGTAGATACTTATTAGAGGAGTTACTTAGAAGATTTTCACGCAACTTTTCCGCAATTTCTGCTGAAAATTGCGATATTTAAGAAAAGTCCGTGTACCTGCATACATGGTTGTCGAAAAATATACCGGAAACTTATATACGGAGTGTTCAAATTGTCATTTAAAAAAGCTCATGCTTTCATAGTTAATAACGATAATAATCAATATGTTGTGATCAAAAAATTGTGACCGAACATTGATCTATTTCCTCGTAAATTGTGGTTCAAAGTGCATCTAATCTTATACCATCTAAGAAAAGTGAGGAATTCAACGAGCCCGAGCTACTGAAAAAATGGCCAGTTCCTTCTGATCCGAAAATTCGTAAAATTTCGGGTGGTTTTAATCTTGTTCTGTTCACAAACAACGCAAAAAAAATGTGTAATGCTTTTTTTATGCAAAAAACGAACTCCCACTGAGTCTCGATAATTTTTTATCTTTAAAAGCTATTGTTCTTAACTGCTCAACAAAATAGACGTTACACGGTCGTATTTCGACTAATTTTGGTACTGAATAAATTAATTTCGCTGAGAGCTATTTGATTTGTTGAAACGTTATTTTTCGGTTAGTGCGTGTTTTTGTAAAAAAAATGTGGTTCAGATAAAGTTCCTAGAGGGTGGCAAATACAACAATGCAAAACCATCTCGTTTATTTGCAGTTGTCTCAAAAAAATAAACTTTTTGTTTTGCAGTGATACATTTTTTCCTCTTGAATCGATTTTCAAAATCTTGGGCTCATGTTGAAGATGTTTTTGATCCTGTGACGAAAATTAAAATTAAACTAAAACGAAAAGTAAATTTCGCTTTAGTTGAAAGTCTGCTAGAATCACAGATTTCGGAGGCAATTCCGATTTGAGTCAGTTTTTATGGAACCCTGCAAATCGAAGTTTCAGCTTCAACATGAGCTCAAAGCTAAAGAGAAGAATTACCAAAAAATTCAAAAACCGTTTCGAGTTATATTCGAGTTGTCCATAAACCATGGGCGCTCTAAACGCATATGCTTTTTTGAAATTTCGTGAAAGTTTTAGAGTTTTTCCAGGAAAGTTTAAGTACATATGTAGTTTTTGAAAGGTGTGACAATGTATGTATAGGTAGTATACAAAACATTCAGTTTTGTTTGGTTTTATGACTTGAAATGGAAATTCTAACATTTTAGTGTGTGTGTCTGTGTCTTTGTATACAGGCACGCATGGAATAAAAGCTTTAGGTAAATATATTATAGCGTTCAACCGAGCGCTTTCGACCTTAAAAGGTCATCAGGGCCTTAGGCAATAGGCTTGGTTTCGTTGGCTATTAAAAAATATTTGTTCCCACTACAAAACTAACGGAGCGGTTTCAGCCTTTGTAGAAACGGGCTAACGAGTATAAATAGCCGAGATCTAAGGCTTATACTCTTCATAGAATCTACTTTAAATATAAATTACTTTAAATAAGAAGCGTCATTTCACCTAATGCTCATCCATATGTAGCTTAAGAACATATACATCTCAATGTATATGTAAAGCTTGAGCTTATTTTGAATAGCGTATCGTTGTTATATTCAAACAAATACTTCGTAAAAACAATCAGAGACGAGTTAATTTGATTATTTGATAAGTAAAGCAGAGTTAAACCTACATGTATGAAGGATGTATAAACAAGGTGGAAAAAATAGAATTGACTCACCTTCTGGAATAACACTAGCTAATCATAGCTGCCCGACGTGGAACTGCTGTGTAATCGTGAACAAAAATTAAATTTTAATTGCATATACTTGAGAGCACTTTTAGTTCTTCTTTGTACGAATATCTAAGGTGAAATCAGATTAACTGTTTGATATATGAATGTTGGACACACGTGTGGTAAAACAGTCGGAACGCCGCGACTTTCTTTTTATGATTAGCAGGTGATCATAAAAATAATATTGAAAAATTGTGCTGCTGCTAACACACATAACCTACACAAATCTTTGCTTCGGACTGTTGCTCAACTGGTGAGAGGAAAATACTGGTTTGAGTTACGTAAAATTCTTCTGCGTGAACTTGCGATTACATTTGCTAAATCGCACCGTTAATAATGTTCTTTCCAATACAAGAAAACCATATTGATGAATTCATAAAAAAAAGCTGACACGAAAACAAAAACGTATGCTCTTCCACTTCCTTATCGGCACCAAAGAGACAACCAAAATTACAGGTGGTGAGAGAGGAAGACACAATTAAATGACCAATACGCTCTAAAACGCTGTTCGCCTACGACTAGGCCACCCGACATACACGAAGCTTCGCTGTAGGAGCGCCGATTGATTTTTCATATACGAGGGTAAACTGGGAAGTGATAGATTATTCTGGAGATGTAAGGGGATATTGTGTGGTTGTTTCACTTGGGCAAATATAATATTTATACTTTAAGGTCAAAGGTAGCAAAAACAAGACTTGTTGGTCAACGTGTTGCTTTCATTTGATACTTCATAGGCGAAAAATAAACAAGCATTCGAGCCTCATTGTTGGGATTGGGTTGAATAAATTATAGCCAAATAAATGAATGCTCTATGAAATAAAGTGCTGAAATTTAGAAAATTTGCATCTATGGAAAAACAGACTTTTGTAAAATTATATACAGACTTATTTTAAAGAGTCC
>NW_026019016.1:10062154-10062258 GCF_020466585.1 Dendroctonus ponderosae | reverse complement strand
GAGCAAGGTTCATGTATTTTATATGGATTATTTCAAATAATGCTTAATACGAAAGTGAAATTTGATGTGCAACTGTTAATACCTTCCCGGAACGAACGGAAAAT
>NW_026019016.1:10022258-10061961 GCF_020466585.1 Dendroctonus ponderosae | reverse complement strand
TACGAACCTGAATGCATGTTTCATTTTCTCTTTATCTTGCCAACGATGTGCCACATTTAAGTAAATATTAATAAGTAATTAGGCTACTTTCCAAAAGTACCTCATGTGTTACAGAGAGACACATTTACGGCATATTCTTCTCATTTCGACAGATTCGGTTAATGCGGCTGCACTTGCGATAATAAGATTTTATTGCGTTAATCAATATAATATTTTTTTATAAATGCAATAACACTGGTAGTACGAATTTCAAAATAGATATTTGGGTAACAAAGTGGTGGGAGTATCGCGTGACTTTCTGGTTATTTTACATTTAGACGCCATTTTTTGTTATTTAATTTAGTACATAATATATATAAAACATTATTTCCAAATAGCCGCTTTTTGAAATTTTTAGACACTTTTTCTTACCATATCTACAGCTTTCGGTACCACTGCAGTCGTTTAAAACCCGATTGAATTGCGTCTTTGACAATTTTTTAACATAGCTATCTCTTATGAACAAAAGCAAAATAAAATACTGGATTAAGAACCAAAAGAAAAAACGATGTAGAAACTGTTGCGGCCTTCAAATGAAGCATTTACCTTAAATAACGAAACGAATAAAAAAATGAAATTTGGCATGTGTTTTATGCTTGCTTGATATTTGCGATATATTTTATGGTTTATTTAATTTTTCAATGAACAATTGCGCATAAAAATGCTTTTTTGCTTCAAATACTTTTGCCAACTCGCTAATGAAACTTTGGAATCGATTTTTAGTAAGCAAGTTACACTACACATGTTGGAACATACGTCCAAAGCAACAATGAATTTAGGAAATATGCTTAGCAAAACAATATTAAGATGCAGAAAAATACAGTTTAACTATGGAAGAATTTATACAGGGTGTCTGGTAAGTAGATGCATTCCTTGTAGGAGGTGATAGTGTACGTAATTTTGGATATATTTCTTTAATAGACCATATTCTGAAAACTGTTAGTCCTCGATCTACAGCGTGTTAAAGTATTAATTTAAAAAATTATATTTTTTAATATTGCGGAAACCCCTTGGAATACTTTAATGAAATTTTACAGACTTAGGCACTTAACAGCAATACATGTTTTGTGATAAAAGCTTCGCCAGTGGCGTCGGCACCGGCACGACTGTAGATGATTTTAAAGAAAAAATGTTACGCCACTGATTTTTTCTAAAAATTAATATTATTTTTCAAGTTTCTGTTCAATTTGTTCGTCATCGAGTCGATTTATTGTCCAGCGCAATCGGGTTTTTATTTAAAAAGTGGCTCTGCACTAGTTATGGTCACTGACTAAAATTTTTTAAACGGCTTCCGCAATATTAAATAAGTAACAATTTTTAAATTAAAACGTTATCACCCTGTATATCGGAAACTAAGCCTTTTCGGAACACGCTATATTAACGAAATATATCCAAAATTACTTGCACTATCACCCTCTGGAAGAAAAGCATCTGCTTACCAAGCACCTTATATACATTTCACGTTTAAAACTTATAGTTGAATACTTTTGAATAATAGTTAATTTCCTTGTTCTTTATTCTTCCAAGGGCAGTGAAATTTATATTCTTTATATAAACAAAAAAAGTGGATAGAACGTGCATAGTTGGTTTGCAAAAATTATATTTTGAGACAGTTGAGATGAGTTGATTTCTCATTCGTAATTTCACATTAAATTGTCATACAACTGATTTCTTTCTATTATCGATTTACTAGCATCATTCGAATTCATCATTAACGTTTAATCGCCTTTTATGTCGTATATTTATGTAATTTGTTACACCATTGACAATCCAACACTTATTGATTTGATTGAAATTGATTTTTTTGTCCTAAAACCGTTCCTTGAGTGCGTAGATAATTAGACCCCAAGAATAAAACACTAATTTTAAACAATATTCAGAAAATGCAATATTGAAACTAGTAGGGTTTTTAGTGAATTAACAGACTTTCTCTGTTTCTTCTATTTTATACATATATTTTATGTTTACACAATTATTAACAATTAACTAAAATAAACAATTAAGCAGAGAAAATAAGTAAATTCGATAGAGCATATTGAAAAACAGGTTGAGTTATTCTAAGGGTTTATTTTTAAAAAAATTAGCAACTTAAAAAGCAGTTTGCTATGCAATATTTTAGGAATTTATTTTAGGAAGACTTTCAGCGCACTCATCTTTTGTGGCAAAATGTATACTTCAATAAATATTATTATTATTTAATAATTTTTCATTTGTTTTTCGTTTGCACTGAAAACCGATAATATAAAAATACTTTAGATAGATACAAGTTGGACTCAAGGAAGCATCCTAACAAAACTCCAAATCACTGCAAAGAGCTAATTGATGGAACAGAGCGACCTCTCTATCAGAATTAGGAAAAACGCATGGACATCACACACAAGTCAAATGAATTAATGGCCTGCTTTAAACACACGTTAATAATCAGTCGAGAGAATCTACGAGAACAGTTTCAACTAGGTGTGACTTACACTTTACTGCCTATTTGTTAAATTGAAACACTTTCAACTTACACTCCATCAATATCAGTCTCCATAACTCTCTCACTATTATTGTTTTGTTCTGGAACTTCATCGATATATTCCAGCCCGTCCAGATTCAATTGTCCGGGAAAGTCTTTTCGTTTCTTCTCGATCACGGCCACTATTCCGTTAAGACCGAAACTGGCAGTTCTTTGCTTATCCACGTTTTGCGTTTCACTCAACGCCATCGCCAATTTACCTTCGTCAATTAAAAGTTAATTATCCATCACGTTAACATCAAAACGCGGTTCGTCCTGTGCACTACTTCTGTTCTTTGTTCCTTGATCGGCATTATTGTTTGTATGTAATCTAATTATTTTTATCAGCTTTCCGTTGATGGTTCACTATCATGGGCGAACTACTTTTTTTTTTGTTTGCGCTTGAAATAGGAATGGGTAATGATTACAAGGTTACAGTGTACTGAAGTGAAAGGATAATATATTTTGGGTAACTTCTCCTTGATTTTAGTCAAAATAATCCAAAATATATTTCTCCACTGGCTGTTGATTCAAATCGACGATGCTACGAATCAAATATGGTAAACGAAGAAGAAGAAATTTAAAAAAATCGTAAGAACTATTGAAATATCTTTACTGCATTATTTATCAAGCCACTTTTAACAGTGACAAATAATTAAAGTGCTTATTGACAAAGCAACGGAATGTGTTGGCTTTGCAATGATCTGTATTTAACTTCCTTGCAAGAATCTTGGTCTAGAATTTTGGTCTCAGAAAAATAAAACTACGTCGAAAAAATTACAATGTAAAGCATCAAATAGGAAAATAACTCGCCTGTGCCCATTGCGAAGTCTCCTGCTTACTAATAGCTAATGTAAATATCCGTGCAATTTAGTATGTTTACAGAGGTAAGTTTACGTATTGGTTAATAAACGTTTGACGGTATTCCGTTTATTGCCCAATTCGGCAGTTTAGAGCGTCACTAAATGTTTTAAAGATACATAAAACTAATTATATGCACATTCCTTTCCATAAACCCCCATTTGTTATTTTTTAACTGCTTTATGACTCTTTGATAATCACCTAAACTGATCAATTATGAAAATGCAATATTTGATTCAGTGGTTTCTTCGTTTTCACGTATTGAGTACAAATCACAACTGTGAAATGTATGGCTGGACTTTTATAAACGAGCTGGTCAAAAGCTGTAAAATATGAACTTAACAGGTAAATACTGCTCCTGTTAACAGCTTTAACGTAAACTCACATCTATCAAGATATCAGTCTCAGTTAATTAGTTTTGCAGTTTGACTCGTTTGGTATAATACAAGGAAATTTTATTTAATTACTTTAAAATTGGCAAATCGACTCAAATAATGTATGAACCAAAATACATAATACATTTTTGAAAAATTTACCAACAGACCAATTAATTAGCTATTAAAAATATTGCAATTAAGCCAGCAACAATTAACTTGCCCAGCAGATAAAGAAAACAACGATATTTTTTCGAAAACTACTGTCTCAAATGAATGCAATAAAATTATTGTTTATATTTTACTAGTTTTTATTTTACATTAAAAAAACGATTGCCTTTAGGTCTATTTATTATTACTTACTGGTAAGTTCTTATAAGATTTGTAGCTCAGTTAAATATTTGCCCTTTGAACGTGAGGAATTTTAGCTATGTAACATGCAGTGGATTTGTTGAAATTCTACATATCGGCCTATTAAATTTCTCCTAGTTATCGAAATAATGAAAGTTATGTTAAAAATTAAGGAAAAACCTGAGAAAAAAAGTTATCCCTTTTGCGCGCTGGCATATTTTCAAATAAGAACAAGAACAACATTTTCGCCTGTTTCTTCCTTCGATTAGTTCATATCATTTCTCAACTGTTAAGCCTTATTAAAAGCCAATTAAATATAAATACTGAATATTACGCAATTGTTTCTCTTAAACCACCGTTAATGACGGCGTATTAAATTTCCAATAGTCCAGATTTAAATGCCCAAAAACAAAGACACGACCGTGAACTACTAAGAGATTGTCTATTGGATATTCAGGCCTGGTTAAGAAAATTAACCAACCGTAACACAAAAACTCACTTTCATTTTAGGTGTGAGTCATCATTGAATTAAGTTTTAGATAAGACTGGTTTGGTCTACCTTTGAAATATTTTTAACGGCTGGCGTTTATAGATATTTTAAGTACCAAAAGGCTATCTAGAAGACACTAGGTTAAAAGAAATTATTCAGATCACATCAAGTCGAATTAGAAAAAAATGGTTTGTTGAGTTGCAGGACTTTACAGCTTTGTTGTACAGCCCAAAAATCCTTCTATGTAAGATTCATCACTAGAAGACTATTCATGAGTTTCAGTGAGGTAGAAACTGAAATTCCTTTCGCAGATTTTTTAGAATACTGGAAATTATGTTGAGTGTTTATGCTGACCAATTTTTTGGGTACCTAAATTGAAACTAAAACTGTAGGTAAGTACAACTTTACACGATATAAACAAAAAAATCCCAGTTCCTGCTTTATATTTAAAATTTCCTGTTAGATTATGTCGCAATAATTTTACAAATGAGTAACATTTTACTACTTTGTTCAAACAACTTAAAAAAGTCATCCAGATTTTCCCAGCAACAGAACTGAGTCCAAAGAAAGTCGACGAGTTTTCTTCTACAATCGATCTCTTCATTTTCTTGCATAAAAGATTCAGTTTGCCAGTATTTCACTGTAAAACGTTAAAAAGAACGCCGTTTTTCTTTCTTTACTTTATAGTTTTTCACAGAAAATCCCTGAAAATTATCAGTATTTTAAGCAAAAGTAAAAAATAATACGATTTTTGTGTAGAAAAAATTGCTTAATAGAAACTTTGTTAAAACTGGAATGACCTGAAAATTTAAAGGCAGTTTAAAAATCTTCAGCGCAATGAGGGTGGTGAATTTTCCAAATCATTTTTTGGAAACTTTTGCTTTGGTAATTTTTTTCAAGATAATCCTAATTACTTTCGGTAAAAAACTGAATAAATTTATTCGGTTTTTGTGCCAAATTCCAAGCTGAAATGGGTTTTCTAAAGTTCCCTGCAAACCGATAAATGTGGCGAATTTTCAAACAAAATTAATTTTGTCATTTTTGGCTGAAAAGACCCCATAATTATCACAAAAGAAGAAAATCATCAGAAACTAATAGTTAGCTATCTTGTAATTTCGCCTCCATTTTAAGACCCCCAGATCGTCAGTATTTTGAAGTGAAACTACAAAAGTGAGCGTTTTTAAGTAGAATTATTTCTACATAAAAAGCAAAACTAAAAAAAATTCAGCCAAAACTTCAAAAACTATAATTCTACAGTCTTCAGAGGCATGGAGGTGACGAGATTTCCAATTTTATTGTGTGCGTTTTTTAATAGAAAATTATTTGATTTTTGTTACAAATTCGAAGCTGGAAAGGGATTTCAGCACTTTTTACAAGGCGAAAATACGTTAAGAGTGTCAGCATTTTTAAGTGAAACTTTATAAAATTGAGCATTTAGAAGAAAGAGCAACTTGGCTGAAACTGCAAAATTCTGAAATTTTGAAGACATTTTAAAAATATTCTTAATAAATGGTCCTTGAAAGAAATCTTAAAACAAGTCAAAATCATCAACATTTTCCTAGCAACTGAGTTACTGCGCCGTTGCGTTGGGTTGGCGCACCAAGCCATTTACCTAGCGCGGCGCCAACTCCTAAAAAGTTTCTGTGTTACCCAGGCCTAGACCAGTATAAAAATTTTAATAAAAAAACTTTCACCATTCAAATGCTGACTAAACGATCAGTTTAGTTGAAACCACCTGAGCCTTCGTTTCTTTATGAAATCGAAATTATTTCAGATGCAAAATTAAAATTAGAGCAGCAATTCGGTTAACGGTGTATGTCTGATTTTATTTTATGTTTCGCATATGGAGTAATTATTAGTGGTCTAGGATATTTGGCGCCGGAGCCATCAGTGAAAAATTATATTTAATATTCAGTGAGTGGATTTAAGTTTCACAAAGTGAATATGAGTGAGAATAGCATAATTTTGATATAAAAATAACTCTAAGCAGGCCTTTAAATGCTATTTATGATTAGACTTATCATGATTTATTGCGAAAATTAATTTTACCCAGCCATAAACCAAACAGCAGCAACCGCTGCAAGGTCAGTAACTGTAATTGTTGCAAGAAGAGATTAGATTGATCTAATTTTTACTGATCAGAACAAGCAACACTATTTTTAACTAACAACTTCATGTTCGCGACCTTCACTCCGCGCCAAAACAACAAACGATCAGTTTAGGAGATTATTTGTTTATATTTTCTACTTTAATGCTTCACGACACTAAACAACAGAACACCTTGTTGAATACACACGTTCAACACCGTTGCACGTTTAGAACTAAAGGGGAATCCGCTTGTGCTCGCAGCTTAAAAAAATGCAGTTAGATAGCGTAAATATGAATGAATCACACTGACTAATAAATCTGAAAAAAAGCCTTATGCAGCGATTTTACCGAGAATTTGCTAATCAACACGGGCTATTCATAATGATGGTCAGCGCGCGGAGGCTGCGAACTTTCAAATCACCTTTTTTCTTGAGATGTAGCATTTGATGTGTAAAGGTGATGTTGATTGACCTAGAACGCCATTTAGTCAGTAGACAAAAGTTTCACTAGCCTTATCAGCATAAAATTGGAAATTTTACTTTTCTTTTGTTCAGGGGAAAATCCAAAACGCTGTCATCAAGCAACTCAGAATATCGTACCACCGAGAAACTTAGGGTTTTTGGGTAGCCGTCGTTATAATGCAAAAATGTATTTACATACATTTGCAGCTTCATTTAACTCTTATATTGTTAACGCAAGTTAAGACTAAATACTCTAAATAGGTACTAGTGAAAATTTGAGCTGATATCGGTTGGATTTTAAAAACTTGCAGCTACATGGAGCAAACGAAATTGCGCAAACTGAATAAAATGAAAGACAACTGAAAACTCTTGAAGCACACTTGGAGATAGTTTCAAATAAGTCAATCAAAATACTTACTATACTAGAAGTAAGTAGTAAATGTAACCAGGGTTTGAAGGTTTAATGCTCCTTTCCTCCATTAATAAAGCAAAGTTTCCATTTTATGGAGAATAAGAGGTCAAACAATTTCTTGAGTATGTATTGTGAAAGCAAAAATGTGATTTAAAAACTCCACCAGTCAGTACTAATAAGAATGCTAACAAAAATCGTTGACCGTTCAAGGCCCTATAAAACAGCCAAAAAGTATTTGCTCTCGGATTAACCGATGAATTTAAAGAGTAGTGACCAGCAACCAGCAAATAACTGCAATAATGAACGAGTAATTTGTATCTGATGCAAGCCTTGACTATTGCAATAGAACTGGCATAATCAACTAGTATTAGCTGATGATAATTGCACACGCTTTAGTGTAAATTCAAAATTTTAAAGAATATTTCAGTTAGATGAAACAGCTTCGGATTCTAGAGAGGTTTCAGGGAATTTCAACTAAAGGCAATGAAGTGTGAAGAAATCTCGACAATTTTAATAAAAGTCTGGTTTCTTCAATGCCGTGACATTGCACAAAAATTATAAATAGCAATAAACACTATGTTAATAAAATTAATCGCAGACTAAAAATAATTCACTGAAACTGTGCAGTTGGTATTTTCTATTAGGATTAATCATATTTTATTTTCGGTTTGTTAGCTTTGTAATGCCTTTTAATGTTTTTGCATATTAAGTTTGCAAACTGCTTTTGGCTTTAAAAAATTCTTACTAATATTAAACCACTGACTGCTTAGAAAACTGTAGAAGAAAACTGATAAGTAAATGCAGTTCAACTGATTTTAATAATTTCAAATGTAGATATTCGAATAAACCCGTTAAGATACTTTGGGACATAAACACTAGTTCAAATACGAATGTTTAATGAATTTAAGAAAGTGTAATAAGATTCACATTTCAAGAAGTTTCAATGGTTTATACCAGAATAATATTCGACAAAAACTGTTTGCTCTAAAAGTTGTATGAAGGTAACGGAAAATAATTAACTTGAATGTAGTGGAATTCCTTGGCATATTTAAAATTAAACTTAAGCAGCATATATGTTGAATTCATGAGTCAATTAATTAATTAGCGTTGTTTAGAAGTTGATTGTAAAAACACTATTTAACTATTACGTTTCTCATTAGTATAAATTCCAGATGAGTAACCCATTGCCTCAGAATTACTTTTAGATATAATTTCTAATAGTAAATATTGTAGTATTTTCTTGAACAGCAAGAGTCATAGTTTTTGAACGTTTTTAACCAGAAATGTTTCTATTTGCCTAGTTTTGTTTTGCTTAACAGTAGTTTTGCTACATGTGGAAGCTATAAATAAGATTCTTCTTTTATTGTATAATACACATATTTATTATCGGATTTTTTTTTAAATCGAAATGAATTTAATAAATTATTATTTATAGGCAAAACTGACAGTGTTATTCCAAAATTACTGTGCTTAAATAATTTTCTACCTATTGCTTTGTATAAAATTGTTTGTATTCAATCACCAGCCTTTTGAACAAGTGGACTTTGGTTGAAAGAAACTTAAACTTTCATTGACCTTTTATGTTAATTTACCTATTAGCTTTACTTCTTCATTTGACCTGTTAGCTGTTAAACATGATAATGGTTGGTGTTTTAAAGTGAGTTTTAAAGTTTTCATGTTCACCTGTTTAATGCACTTTTTTCTGTAGACTTTGTTTGTTTTTCTGTTGTCTCAGTATGTCATGATTAGATACCGAGTTCCAGTTATCAAGCACAACGCACTTCAATATTTTTCTAGATAACAATAAGATATTAGCCGTTATTGATCTATCTTAATGGCTTCGATTTGGATATGAAAAATGCAACTCTTGATCTTATGAACTTAAGTTGACTAAATTGTTTTACGAGTTTCATACTAAAGATAATCGATAATTACTTACATTATGCAAACATCAGTTACACATTTTTTTAAAATGTTCTTGGAAAAGAAACAATTACTTATCACTCTCCAAACTTTCAATTTTAGAACAAAAAGTTATGAAATGATTTCGTGAGCCAATTCGCGCGTGTTTACTACCGCACAATAGGTGTTATACCTAGTAAACTTTACATGAAAATCATCAAACAGTTAAAAACAATTATGTGAAATAGATGAAGACACTTTAATTGAAATTGAAAAGAAGTTAGAGTGATTTATATAACTTTTCCGTTGATGATGCAATTAATTTTATTTTGTCATAGAGTTTTCATAATTTCATATATCGTAGTGTAAAAAACACACATTTTCCTCTGATTCTTGATATCATTTAAACATTTGCTAAACCTATTTAGGTCAATATGTAGGCTAAAATTTGAAGTGATTTTCACTAGCTACAATACTGATGTAACTGCAATGGGTTTAGTTAGAATCACTTTATTTATACCTTAAGTTTTCAAAATTAAAAACTATATCTGTGGATTTCCAAAAAACTACTGTTGAACTGCGTGACCGACGCGCACTTGTCACACTTTGAAACTAGTAAAACAAATCGCGATTTCTGTTGGCCTACACCGCGTGTTGGTTTGATCCGAATTTAAAATGTATTTTATGGTGAATGATATGCTAACAATTACTAAATTGTTTTTGTCCATTTTACAGCTCAGGACCAACGTAGCCAATATAAAACCTGAACGGACGCAATAAGTGACTGCAAACTATACAAATTCCAATTGCTGTTCATCTCACTTTTGATCGTTTGTTAATCGTTAACAGAGCGCGTGACACGCAATGGAAAATTGTTATCTTTGTACAAAAAGTTCGTTTTTTAATGTTTTTATTTTTCCGATCTACTTATTCCCCGTTGAATTAGACGGTCGGTGTAGGTACGAACTGAACTGCTAAGCCATTATGGTTGACCCACTGGTTTTCTTTAGAGTTACTTGCGAGGAATGACGCAATTTAAAGAAGCCTCATTAGCAAATACGTAATGATAGGGTAGCCAATGGCGTAACATAAGTATAAAAAACATCAAGGGTGAAAAATCGCCTTTGATCAAAATAGGCTTATAAAGAAAATTCAGCGAGGGCATGCGAGTTAGAGATTGAGAATAATTGCGCCTGTTCAAGAGGTTCAATAAATAAAAATGCCAAAAAAGATGCTGTAAAATCACGAATTCCCAACACGTGTACACATGGATCCTGAATTCGAGTTTCGATTGACACATGTGGTTAATTGTGGACATTTTAGTTTCAAATATTAATGAAGTAGGGAGTATTGAAGTCGATTTATAGCAGGAACGTTGAAACATACATTTTTTGTTTAAACTCATAAAAAGCAATCGAGTTTCCGAAACTCTAATAGTTTAGAACTCTTTGCTTTTTCAATTTTTTATTAATGAATGCTTTTGTCCAAAAATGAAAAGACTTAAGGCAGTTTTCGTTAGCAGTGCAAACCTTTTCCAGAACCTTTCAAATCATATTTATGTGTATTATAGATTGATAGTAAGTATTGCAATTGGCATTGTCCGGTTCATACCATTAAAAAATGGCGATATTTAGTCAATTTTCTCTAAAAAACTAACGAAATCCTACATTATCCTCGTGCAAATAAAATGTCAACATTTTCTAGTTCAATCTAAATAAACTGGATGTAATAATACAAGATTGCCGTTTTCTTCCTGCCTCATTTGTAAGAGATAATATGTGTAAAGTGGGACTATGTTTATTCTTGCTGTGGAATAAAAATATGCTTTTAAATCAATATTCCGGTTAAAGCCCATTGAAATGAATCCAAATTATTCTAGGTTTTGCCAATGTTTGCTCACTAATAAATTTTTAATCATATAATATTAATGCAAGACAATTGGACTGAATTTTCAGCTTCTATTTCTAATTAAACGTTGAAAGTTTCAGCGAACAGCCCTGGTGATGGTAGCAATTCGAAACTTTCAGCTCTTCGACTTGATACTTTTCCCAATTTGGAACATAATGGACGGCATTTATTTTGTTTTTCTCGGAATAGCTTCTGAAAACTTTAAATTTTGTCTAAAATTGCTTGATGACGGCAGAAGTTCGAAACTTTCACATTTGCCAAAGCCAATTTTGATCACTTTGAGGAAAATCCCTGAGCTAGAAATTTACGTTTTAAACCCGCAGGCGCGAAATAAATCTTCAAATGCTCGGTGTGAAGGTTGCTATGATCCCGAAATGGTTGTGGTGATTTTGAAAATTTGTCTAAAATCACCTAATGGTTACAAAAGTGGGACATTTTCATTTTAATTGCACGAAACTCTCGACTGCCTGTTTGTAACCATTGTTGAGAATTGGCAGCGACCTGAACATGAACTGGCCTAAATCATGGCTGATGCAGAATCCGCAAATGTCTACGGTTTTTCAATTTTGAGAAATTAATATTTTAAACAGTCTATTAACTAATTAGTAAACAGATTATTGCGCAGGCAATAATCGGAATCCTTCCCGTGATTTTGAAAATTCGTCCAAAATCGCTTGATGATGACGGAAGTTCAAAATTTTCGACTTTTCTAGAGAGCACTTTCATTGACTTCGAGCGAAATTCGCGAGCGTTCTGCTTCCATGTCTCATTGGCATCCATGTCTGCCAATTTAAAATTTTCTACATCTCTAGAGCATGATTTCTCCTTACTTTAAAAATTAATATCAGCATATACAGAATGGTAAAGCCTACGTAAAAAAAATTCTCACTATTAATTTAACGGCTCAGTAGGAATTTTTCATATTCACATTATAGAAATAGTACAATCTCCTGATTCTCCAAAAACCAGGACATAAATGTTTATTTAGAGAATAGAAAACACCCGGAATCAAACATATTTTTTGCCCAATCATTTGTAAAACAATACATGAAAAATGGTAGGTACATTTAATTCTGTTTCACCATTAAACTATACATCACACTGTAAAAAATAATATTCACTTCAACTTTCTGATGTCTCGTTTCGTAAATCAACATTCCGAATGTTCAAGGGAGAAAATAATGTTCCTTGCCCTAATTGTATGGCCTTGTGGTTCCCACAATTCTTTTTTCAACGTTAATGTTTCCACATTTTTGACCTGTTTAATTTGAATTGCTCATAAAATGGACCCTTTTACGAGCTCCGTTTCTGGAGGTTTTTGTTTATATATTGCAGTGCTGTGAAAGTTCAAACATCTGATTTTCTTCTTTCTTCTAAATTTGTACGCTCAGAAAAAATGACTTCCTGCAGTACTTTACGACTACTATCACGAAATAGATTTATGTCAAATAAAAAGCTTTCAGGCTCATTATTAGCGTAAAATATAGAACCGACTATGAAGAACAGACGCATAGAAATGTGTAAAGCAAAAAATATATTAGCGCAAAATGCAATCATTTTTCTATGTTTGAGCGCTTATAGAAGAACACATGTTTATGTGTAGGTTCTAAACAGCTTCGGAATTTATTACGATGTTGCTTCATATAGTTACCTATTTCATAAATCCGCAAAACAAATTATACACTTAATAAAATAAATCAAAATCTACAGGCAATTAAATGAAACATCTCGCTTTTGAGGTGAGCCTGGAATAAAATATCAACTGGTAATGAAACGATTCGAACACATTATCCCGAAATCGAAAACAAACCCAAATTTGCCAGAATTAATTAACTTATTATTATAACTGCATATATAGTATATATACAAAATTCTTCGCAGCTGCTAAAGAAAGTAACCGAAATAAACCCCATGTCTACATGGACGGCGCTTATTTTACTTAATGATAATTTATTTTAAACATATTCATAGTATCAAGAAACGCTTAATAGTTGTCAGAAATTTGTAATTTTTGAACAAGTAAAAAATAAGAAAACATTTATCGATGGATTTATTTATGTGCACTTCATTCACAATTCACAATAACCTCTTGGAAGTTTTAAACAGAAACCGAAAAATGAATTATTCAGGTTTGACGAAAACGTATTCAAATCACTAAAAATATCATAAATTACTACGAGGAACGATTCAGTAAAATCTGATACCGTTTACACGCATCAAAACTGAATTAAATATATTTACTCTTGAAATAATACAGATGTTTCTTGGTTTATTTTGCCTGGCATTCGAAAATGTTACCAACACATTGTTTTGTTGGCAAATTTATTTTTCTTCGTTTCATAATAATGGATATGTGATTTACAAGGCACTGAACCTGCCCATTAACATTTCTTCAACTTTTATTTATCGACTGATAAAATTCCTGTAATTTGGCTGCATGCAACAAGTTTATACGAGTTCAAAGTCGCCATGGAATAGTTGATGGTTTGTTAAAGCCACCTCATTAATTGCAGTAACTAAATCAAAAGTATATTAATCATATTCCCATGGTATTGTGTATGAACAAATTGAATTATTTGCTGTGCATAGATTGACGGTTTATTTTGCTTCGAAATATTATAGTATGGCATAATTCGGTTTGTAGGCAACGTGTTCTACCTATAATGAGCAAAAAAAATGCCGAATGAACAGAAATATTGAAAATGTAACTTTTGAATTCGATCTTGCATTTGTAAACGAACCTTCTAATATCATTTTTGTATCAGTTTTATTGATTGAGTATTTAACCAATTTAGTCATTCTTATCGCCATTGAAGTGGATTCTCTTAGACGGAAATTACTAAATTAAATAATTGGTCTTGATAATCTGATACTGAAATGTAACTCAAAATGGATAATTTTATTGTTCGGAAGTGTTTATTTCACACTTTCAATTGTTGCTAAATGACTGAGCTTTAGTTAGTTAGTTTTAGACTTTGACACAGTTCAGCAATCTGATTATATCTTATTTTCTCTAATTTTGCAAATATTTAATTCGTCGGCGTCCCTGAAAAATTCAGCTTCTTGCATGTATGATTATATTGCATGTATTATGTTTGACATATATAATTTTTTTAAATCAAACATATATTTGTCTCCTCTGTATTTTATACTAACTAATTTTCTATATAACTGTTAGTCGATGTGATCAACTAAACTCAACTACAAAAATATTTAAGGTAATTACCATATTGCAAAAGTTGATAGATGACAATTTACTACTATTAAACGAAAAAAAGCACATAAATGGGAAATTTCATTCAAAATTTGCATATGTGACTATAATGCATTGAAAAGGTAAGACGTATTTCTAGTAAGTTGGGGGTTCTTTTCGTAAAAACAAGCTTTTTTGCAGCACAATTTCATTGGGCACATCTCTACACGATCATCATTTACTAGACACAAAAACATATTTAATTAAATTTAATATAGTATATTTAGTTTTATAGTTTCACTAGTTTCATAAATTTTACAATGTAGTTACTTTGGTTTCTCTTAAATAAACGTTTGCGTTTTGAAGTAAGACCAGACGACCCAAGTTTTGTACAAATTAGAAAAAAATTCACCGTCTGCTCAAAGACAGAATAAAAAATGTATAGTGTTTATTAAATATAGACATGAAAACATATGAACATCAATGCAAATTTTTGTAATTCCAAATCACATCATTTTGTAATTCCTTGGCATGCATTTTCTGAAAATGCATGCCAAGGCTTAAAGCAGCAACAACGCTACAAATAAAAACTGATGATGGTGGAAAAATACACCGAAACGTATTTTGATTAATAAATAGAGACAATAAATGACTGAAACCCAGGAATGAATTTGATTTGGAATTGAAACACAGTCAGGAAAGTATATGCAATTTTTGTAATGTAAGTAAGTAATGTAAAGTAAATCATATGGAATTCTTTTGCAATTAGGCTATGTATTTTTGAACTCACTCGTGAAATTTTCCGTCAATTTTCAAAATTGTATAGCACATTTTCCAGTTCCTATCACTATCGTTTATTTCACATGGCGCGCGGAAACGTTGAGTAAATTCCGTTATTGCACTGTCATTAAATGTTCTTTTAATGGGATCCATAAAATCTCCACGCTTCAAAATACGCAAGTGTCCACTCATTACAACAAAATTTTCTCGTTAAGTTTTAAAAAAATGATCGAACAACGTTGGTTCTTAGTAAGTAAAGGGTATACTGATTTTGCGAGGATTGCGGGGAATCAGTAGGTAAGCAATCTTATCTCTCGATGATAAATCAATAAATAAACCATAAACTGATTACCCAAATAACTGGTGAAACCGTTCGTTTTAAATGTGAAGTAAATCTTATCAATAGATAATTTGGGCGTATGATCCATTTATAAACTCCGAGCTTCAACGGACTGAAAAAGCCCAGAACAACTTAGTTATTTGGAATTTTTAATTGTTTTCGATTTCAACTCCTCTCAACTTACCTAATCAAAGCTCGTCGCCACTTCTCACCAGTTTCAACGACAACCAGTTGCAGTTTCATAATTTCCCAGTTGCGAATCGCTGGTCAAGCTTCAGCTGCATAAAGCCGCGATAGTTGGCAGGAAACTGGAGCCGCCTGGTTTTACGTAGAATGACTTAAAATGAATGAGAGCACGATGGTGATATTGCAAAACTTTCACAATAAAGAAGTTCGGGAAAGTCGGTTTTGAAAGACCATTTCAGAAATGTTTATGTATTCTGAAAATAAACTTTGTGCCACTTCTCGAAACAGTAGCATTTGGCAAACAGGGGCATGTGTGGAAAAACATCAGCGAATTTGATAGTTTCTTTAGAAATAGTGAAAGTTATGATTTGGTTGTCGATCTAAAACTTATATAATTTTTGAAAGTGTTCTTTCTAAATATTTTGTATGAGGGATCAAATTACTGTATGATGTATTTAATGGCATTAAGGAAACTAACGCTCATTCTTGAGCCATAGGAAATGTTTCTGCATTAGCCTACAGAAAACTTATGACATGATTAAGTAATATGCGATCATTTCTTCGGAAACGACAGTAAATCTTTTATGTATGAAAGCGTCGACGTTTGTCAATTTAGGGCCCCTGTAAAGGTTAATAAATCTTAACTCAGAACTGAGCAAGCGCTTGCTGCATTAACTTTTGAACTTTTTTCGGTTGATATTTTCAAATCTATCAAAATGGAAATGCTTAGAAGTTAAAGCCTATTCACGTTCTTGAACTTCATTTATTCAATTTGTGCTTCTTGTTAGCGTACATTCAAAATCAGCTGCTTCTGCTACACGCCTATGATGATGGCTTCCCATAAAGATGGCAAATAAATTGGAACGAGATTCAAAAGCCGAAGAGCATAAGTCATAAAAAGTAATTGGAAAATTAACTCGATTTCCGTCGGTAATAGGTTGTTCCCAAGAGAAAAAAATATGACGAGATTGAGCTCATACTTTATGCCCGATAATAAAATTTGTCTCCTTTAGCTATAAATTGCTGCCCTGTGGAACATAGATTTTATTCAATCGGATTTGATTGAAAAAAGAACCTAAAGAAAGTGGACACTTTTATGTAGGTACTACCATTAAGTAATAGCTAATTAAATTAAATAAAAGAGTTAGTTTTTGAAACGTTATGGAAGATGAATTATTTGGTATTCTATGACTAACCTTTAGACTAAACCATGAGAATAAATAAATATTTCTATGAATACGTCAATAAGTAAATCAAATTTTCAGTGAAACAAACATTTAATTTCATATTTTGCAAGTGTGTTTATCAAGATTCATTTGAACTTTGATTTAAGTTTACTGCATTAGTATCAGCAACACATTAAATTGTAATTCAAATTATTGTTGACAGTTGCACATTATTATATAATTGTACGTAAGAAAATATTGATTGGATCAATACAATGAAATTAAAAGTGAAGTTGAAACTTTGTTAGAGCGATTTGATTTTCGAATATATTTTGATTGTGGGGATTAATTTTCGGTGAATTTTATTGTAAATCCGCATAAAAAATACACATTTAAAAATATTTAGATTACAGAAGCTGGGCCTTTATTTAGACATTTGAATTAATTTTGAAACTACAACTTCAAACCAATTTTTTATTTTAAATTTAGTCAGCTGAAAAACGTGAAAATTCGAAGAGTTCTGTTGCAATGAGAATTGTCTGTTAAATCATTAATTTATAATTCTGCTTCCATCATTTTATAACGTTAAATTTCTAGTTCAAATTCTTATTTCTTTTTCCTATACTTTAGTCAGTTTTCCTCTCTTATACTTTCAATTCTTTTTATTAATTTGACTATGAGTCACAACAGCCAGGCTCCAAAAACTGTTGATATCGGAAATCCCAGCCGCTGACGTCAGAACGACGTCATCAAAAACGGAGGCTCTGTTTATCAGCTCTATAAATAACATAGAGCTCCCACGTATTTGTCGTAAAACGTTTAAATAATTAGTGCATTTAATTCGATTTCGCATCCATGAACGGCAAAACTGTTAAATTAGAGACAAAAGTGACTTTCCTGCGGTTAATTTGCAGAAACATTTCCAGGCATAGTTAACAGTGCTGAGCAATTTCTAAGCTTCTTTCAACAGTTAGTAGCAGTCATAAAGTAATTGTTCATACTTTTCGAGCCAAATGAATGAATATGAATTCTATAATTTATGAAACATGACTTACCTTTTTTCTCTCGAGTTATCGTCAGAATTGTGCACTTAACTTTCAACAATTTGCTTTAAAACATTAACTGCTAGTGGAAATCTGAGAGATGTAGTAACTGGCGTTCCGTTGCAGTTAAATCGTAACGGAAAATGAGGTTTTCAGGGTAAGATCTTCCGGTAAGGGCGCATGATCTTATTCATTGAAAAATCGGGCTCCGCTCTTTGGCGTCGTTTATGGGCCGTCTGGATATAGGGTGTCGTAGGTTGGAATTACAAGGGACGTCTGGATTCATGTAGGTGGAAAATGTGTGGGCTTTTGTTAAATTATGCAAAAGTCCTTTATGCACAGTGGAGTATTCAGGCCATTGTCAATGGTGTATAACAAAATATACTTTTTTGTTTTACATGCTTTTTATACCTTTGATCTTGTTTGATTTTGGACTGCTCTGTTCGCATACATTTAAATAACTAAACACATGTGTTTACTTCATTTTCAACATTAAAGTAATATTAATAATAAACAGTAGCTATTAATCTTAATTAATTAAGTGTATACGATGTTATATTTTCAGTCAGTTTTTACATTTATTTTTTTTTGAAAATATCCATAATTAATTTTTATTATTGCTATTGTTTTGTAATTTTTTTATATCCGTTATTAAAACCCGTTTTGCATAAAGATCTATTTTGGTTTTTTTTTTCAGCCTCGTGCCATTTTGTCAGTCTACTCGGCATTAGCCAAATTTACACAGATTAATCTGCTAGATATGTTTTTGTGTTGTATTCTTCTGATATATTTTTTGGATTCAACAGATTTACTTTTAACGTATGTTTTCCAATGTTCATTCTCTCAATATTGCATTAATTGATATTTAATTTTTTCGAGAAATTATTCAATACTAAAATCAATATTTAACAACGGGATGGGCAAAAAATCGGATTTTTATTTATATTTATTAACAGTCACGAAAGGTGGTCAAATTTAATCGCATTATAATTTACAAAATAAATAGAAATTTAAATATATGAGCATAGTCCTTTTAAACCCTGTAGTAGTAAAACACGCCTTCTTCTTGTGGGGCTTGATTGCCTGCTGATGAACCTGAACATTTGCTTTTCTAATAACCTGCTTGTTTTAAGTGACTCTTTCATACTTAATTTCCTGTACTTCATTCCTTCTAACATATTTCTTGCAGAAGTTCCTCACTGTCTTTTGGTCAACCAACTTGGTCTACATTGATTTTCAATGTTACAAGCGATATTGTCAGATTTTACTAAAATATATTTAACTGTACTTGCAACTTTTCGGTTTGTTCTCCCAAATTTGCCTTTAGAACTGCGATTTTTCACAAATAATACTGGGCCTAATGTTTTTCTGGGTCTGATCTTTTAAGCTTCGTTCAACATTTATTTTAATTACAAATCACATTCTTTTTTAATTGAATTGCTTTGTCACTATTAGCATTCACAATGTTTAAATTGCGTAATACTACCTATTTGACTACTTTTATTCATTAGGGTATTTTCCACTTTCATTATATTTTTCCTTACTGTCTTGTCAACTTGAGCAAATCCTTTCCCAACGAGTCACGCCTACACTAAATTATTCTTTTGCCACAACACACACTGGTACACTGTGTGTATTATTAGTGGCGATAATCGAAAATTGACGTCAAATTATGTGTACACATATAGATGAATTAGTGTTCAATTTTCGGTCTATTTTTGGATTTAAAACTGAGTTGGAAGGTTGACACCCCTATGACCTGTTTATTAATATATTGACTGAATATGGACGTCGGAAATATGGTAGATCTATTCAATTAATCATCCTAGCTTACGTTTGTATTTCTACATGCATTTAGAGTTTATTTATAAAACAATGAGTAGGGTTTCTGAATGAAACTACCATGTTTTTAATATTAAAATTCAGTCAAAAGGTACGTCTTCCTGGTAATTTACCGATGAACATAAACCAGACGAACAGTGTGAATCATGTTTTAACATAATCTCAATATATTACATTATATATTACAATTAATTTAGTCTGCAAGAAATGTATGTTTGTATTGCTAACTGTTAAATGGGTTAATGGTCAGTTTACAATCGGTTTTACTAATATGTCTCCGTCATTACACTGTTAATTTTAATATAAAATGGAATTTAATATAAATGAAAAAATGAAAATGAAACAGTAATAAAAATGTGTTTCTCGGTAATCTAGCTACATTCATTTTTTTCGTTATCGTTCAACAATATGATATCTATTTGCTTTTAGTTTATTAGGGTGTTTAAGTTTATAGCATGTGTTTAGAATATTAAACAAGAAGTAAAGTATTCTGAAAAATCAGAAAGTTTAATGTTTATTGTAAAGGTTTTCTGTGTTTCTTTTGCATCCAATTTAGAAAATATTATTGCCTTCTGTTTTTTTCAGTCTATTAGTATTCACAAATGCATATTCGATAATTATAATTCGCAGAATTTTAGTCCCTTTAAAAAAATGGTTAAAAAGCGCGTTTAAATTGTATTTTCAGTGTTTTGAAACATTTTCAAAACAGTGACAAGTCATTGGGTATGGTTATTGTAAATAATTTTTTTCCAAACATTTACAGAAAACGTTCGATTAGCATTTCAATCGTTTTGAATGAGGTCCGCTTAAAGTCGCAAATTTGTTTTCAGAAAAGAACTTACTTTTTAGATAGTAAAACATACAATTTAAAAAGACTGTTCAATTGAAAAAACATTGCTAGATGACGTTAGAAGCTAGAAATATACAATTTTCTAATAATAATGAGTTGAAAGCAAAACGTTTTCCACGTCCAAGAACACAAAAGTTGAAAATTCCTCTAACTTCCCAAATTTCTTTACTTGAGTTTTTTATTGAGTTATCAAATAAATCAATATAAAAATATGTTTCCTGAATTTTACCCAAACATTGGGGTGATATGAAGTTTAATTTTTTTAATCTCAATGCTAGATGTTGATCGCATTCACCAGTTTATCGTAATTTAAAGAGAGCTTAGCCTTTTCTCTTAAACTTGTACATAAATAGTCAGAATGAAAAATTACCCTATTAGGTACTGCAGGCCTATTTGTTCGTCCGACTAAATTTGTTCGATTTAAATGGTTCTGTTAGTTTAATCGTAAGTTGCGCAATGTAAATATAATTCCCAAAAAATATTTGCTTGAAGCTTGAACGGATAGTGGGTTGAACAAGTATGAGTGATATTTAATTATTGTTAATTTTATGGTTAAATTGCAATATTACTTGAACTTTATGCCATATATTTGTATGTGAAAACCCGATTTATTATACCAACTACTCAATCGCAATGCTGCTTAAAAAAATTCAAAGCAAATATAAGCGGGTATTTAATAATTTTTCAGCATAAAAACCTTTTATACTCGTTGCTGACTTTGAGGGGATTAATCGATCTATTGAAACGGTTATTAATTCACAAGGGGACAATGAAGTTACAATAAGTGAATGGTTTGTGCAATTTAAAATAGACATTTTTGTTTCTTAGAAACCAATTTAGTTAAGTACATAATGGCATGGAGTCAGTAGATATTAAAAGACAAGATACACTTGGGATCACACTCATATGATGAAATTGGTTTGTGTGCATCAAATCGCAATTACTAATATTTTGGAACGATAGAAAGTCAAAAAATGAGTCGGATTAGATATGTGGAAAAATTGCAAAATCCTGTGTTGGAAAGATAACCAAAGGGTCCAAGATCAAGCAGAAATAGAATCAACACCAAGAAAGAATTTAACTAATCTGCTAATTGTTAGCGTCTGTTAAAACACCAACGTTTCTAAATATACAATACGGCATATACTCATCAACGTTTCTACATATACATAGCTTTCAAAAAATGCACTTACCGATTGTTCGGAGACTTTCTAATTTTTAGATCCGCGATGAATTTATAGTCATTCTGCGGAACGGAGCATATGATGAAACGCTCAGAATTGTTCGTGGTCCATGGTAAGCCGCATCTTTCCCTATCCAGGTTAATCCCAACAGTTCTATGGGGACTGGCGTATTGTTGTAAACTGCAAGAACTGGCGCCTGATTCCTCGTCGCCTTCGTATCCACTAAAAAACATGAAATTTAGATTTAGGATTTTTCACATTTTCTATGCATTAACATATATTTGATTTTATTAGCTTTTCATTTTTAGATTGTTTTGATCGTTTTTTCTCTGCACTGCGAAGTCGAAAACTTTGAAATTTCTATATTCTTTAGCAAATAACTGATTGGCTTAATTTCTCACAGCACTTAGAATTGCTGTTTGGTTTTCTACTTTTCTTAGATCAGAACATTTTCTTTAATATAATTTATTTCAATGCCAAAATATAGGATTTTTACAGACAATTAGTAATGTATACTTTCAAAGTAGTTTTAGTTGATTTTGAACACTTAGCATAATTTAAATTTTCACAGTCGTATTGTGCACAAATCTTGTTTAGTAACAAAAAAAAGTAAACAAAAACAAGTATTGGATAATTATCTTTATATAATTTATGCCAACGCATATTTGTGTATAAGCTACTTGGCACTGAAATTATATAATTCTTCAAAAAAGTTACCTACTTCGATATGATGTTGTGTACCATTTTATTTAACTCAGTCGTTTAATAGTTCAGTTCAGCCACTTAATAATCACGGAGTTTTAAATGTACCTTGTAAAAAAGCTTCTTGTATTTTTTTAATTATGAAAGAAATAATTTGCTCCAATTATCTATTACATTTTGTTTTAATAATGCAAAACTAAAATGCATTATTCCTTGCAAGCGCGTGTTTGAACTTGCATAAAATTGAAATTATAGGAAGTAAATAAAATTCAAATATGCTTTTGTATATTTTGCTGCATCAGGAAGTGTAAAGCCGCGTAGTTTAAACAACATGAACTCGATTAAATATAGAAACTGTTGTATAGCTAAATAATTCACAATAAATGTTCCAATACTCAACCTATAATTCATTAGCCGGTAATTCAGGTAATTACTCTGAATTTGCTCTCGCCTTATTTCTATGAACATTCAAATGTGTGCGCTAATCATTTGTCATTGGAATCGCTTTTTGTAGCAATACGTTCGTGAGGAAAGATCACTATTTTTTATTTTTCAGGTAAAGTTTTGCTAAAGTTATTAATATTTACGCTTTTGCCTCATTTTTTAAAACTATCTACTTACAGATATAATGCCATACCCTCGTTCTGTCACATGTACGATGGAATATGTTAATAATTAACTCTCAAATGGTACACGCATTCTCGCATGTTATGTGTCTGTTTGAATTGAATTTTTCCTTCATAATGCATCATGGTAACATATAAAATTTCAAACAATCAATATTAAAAATGGTCAAATATTTACCTTGACATTAAAGTCAGTTTTTCTTCAAGCTTTTCAGTCAAAGATTAATTAACTGAAATAATTTGATGTGAGAATATTGAAGACTTTTGCTAACTTACAATTAAAGGTGTCCCTTAAGGTTCCGATATATTTTGTATATTGGTTCTATAGCTAATCTTAAGTAAATTTTTTCTAAATTTTATTAAATAAGAATCTCGTTTGATTTATTTTTTTCACTTTTCCTCAGCTCTCAACGGTTAAAAAAATATTGGAGTAAAAATAGAGCACATTTTTGGAATCAGAGGACTTGAATCAGAGAAAAATTGCCGATTATCAAATGTTTATAAAATTCCGCACTTACTGGACAAAGTAAAACAAATATGCTTGACACATTACAAAAAAATGGATTGTAAGTTTATCTTTGCCAAACGGTACAAGAACTTTTCCCGCGGGATCTTCTGCAAAGAATTTGCCTTTGTAAATTGCTTTCATTATTACATTAGCAAACAGATGAGTTCCTAATTAAAAATAGATTTTTAATTTTTACACCATCATATAAATATTTTCAAGCATAATTTTCTATGATGCATGATGCAAAACTGACGATTTTTTAGCAAAAATGGGAGGAATATTCAGAATCCTAGTTGCGACCGAATTAAGTGATATGTGCGGCTATTTTTGGGAGACACAGGAACGGCATAAAATAAAGCCAATACTTTTGGCACCAATTTATATAATTCACAACAATATACATATCATGATAGATGAATAGTCAAGAATTGGAAGCTTTTCTGATCTAACGGGACATTTTTTAGCACAATTTTGTACAATCCAGGACGTTGAAACTGATAACATTAGGCAACAGATAAAGCAGAGTAAGCAGTGAAACTTTACATAAAATACAAAGTAATTCATTTTTGATAAGGTAAATATGTTGATGATCGCGCCACATTTGATGAGCTAAAGGGTGCAATAAATGAAAGAAACATGTGCTCAAAATTTGATTTAATATTTTCTAATTTTACCTCCAAATCCTTCACCGTGATATAAGACTGCACGGATTATCTTCAAAATATATTTTCGTTTACTAAAGCGCTACATTGCCCAGTTTACCCGTCGCTACTATCAGAAAGCAAGGTGTTTTCTAAAGAAATTTATGTCGCACCTATTTTTAGAGGAACGAAACGGTGCCATTTCTTTAATTTTGCCCGGACCAACCCTTCGACACACCTTAAAGGTCATGTAAACGTTACTGGAGGAGTCGGCCGGATTATATTAAACGTAAAAATGTCTAAAGTGCAAGAAATTCGATATGAAAGTTCGATCGATCAGAGCACGTTTGGGTCGAATTGATTATTTCATTGCTCGATTTGACCTACACAAATTTGCTCAATATGGGCCAAGGTAAAAAATTAGGACCCTGATTACGTGCAATTCATTCTGGTTGTTTTGGATTCTTTTGAAGTTTGAAGTATCTTAAACATTTGGAATTTACTTGAAGTCGTTTCTTCAATTTACAAATAATCCCAAGTGCGTTTAATCTTAACTTTTGCATTACATCAAGCAAAATTTTCCATTTAACGGTCATCGACATCTTTACCTTCCACGTCTGGGGTAGCAAAAGCAAAAATCACATTTTAGCGTGCAGAAATTGGTGAAAATTCGGATTATTCCTGGAAGCAATTATAATAACACAAGAAAAGGTGGCCACACTTTAATCGATTTCTTAGAACAACAATCGCGTGTTCTTTCAAGACCATTGCCAAAAGAACGGAGTTGATCGATTTCATTCAGACGGCGGTTGAATTATTGAGTAAATCCAGAAGTTGTTTTTTATTTTGTTTCGCTGTTGAGGTGGTTTTGTTGCAAATAATCGAATATCCCGAGGTTAAAGGACGCGATGGGAAAAACAAGCTCGAGGGTATTTGATTATTCAAATAGAATTTTCTCAGTAATCACTTCTTTGCGAGGTTTGTAGCTGTTAAGTATGTTATGTAACTGATCCAATGCGAAGGTTTTGCTTGTTTCTGCAATTGTAAGCCGTTGCAGATAGATTCTAGTTTTGAATCTACCTAATAAAATGGACTTGAAATAACGTCCCAGGAGTATCTTCTATAAGTTGAAGTTTGTTTCAAGTTAATTCCTCTTCTTGCTTCATTTTATGATACAAAATTAAAATCCATTTTTCATAGTTTTTCATTGCCCATTTGCTTTAATAATCCGCTCATGTGAGCTAGTTATACTTTTTAAGGCTTCAATTTTTTAGTCTTATTTCAGACAGTTTAAATATATTCTTCTTCAGACATTTTAAATATATTTTTGAGTTAACCATGTTATGCAAAATTAATTTAGCTAGATATCCCGTAAGTAAATTCAAGCAGGGTCGTTTGGAAAATAAATTTTTCTGGTCTGAGTTCTTAAAGACACTTATTTAAAAATGTTAACTCTTTAAGTGGCGCCTATTTTTTTGGAAAAATAAATGTAATTCGATAAATTAAGTGTTCTTAGTTCTTTAGTTAGTTCGTTATAAATTGTTAGTGTCCATAGTTAAACATAGAGATCAGAATTTATTGACAATTTTTTTTCCACTTTTCGCTGTGTTTGTTCAGTCCTAATCATTTTAAAAATTCTTCAGAAGCGGAATGTTTCAGAATTTATAAAGCGTTACCCACTTGCTTGCACTTTCACAGCAATTTGTTTTTGCATTTTTCAGAAGCAATTTAGTTTTGTAAAACTTAAATGTTGAATAATTTTAGACAACAAAGCTTTTGAAAATATCGATTCTCCAGAATTAATGAAACAATCCAACTAAACGTTTTTAAACAAGTCTAAGAAGTTTCTAAAGCAGTATTTTCTAAAGAATTATTCCCAATTAAACAACACAGAACATAAGCAAATCAAATTTTAAACTTGAAGCGTGTGCACCATCGCTCTCAGACAGTGCAAGAGTGTCTCAAAACTCGAAAGCAGTGCTCACAACGAGAAACTCACCATAGAATAAATTTATGCTGCTACCATATGTACAAAATGAGTTAACATTCTGTGTGCTCTAAAACCCATCGTAATGTGCTAACAAATAAAAAAAATGAAGCATATGATTATTAATTACTGTGTCATCGTGGACGATGATGCTCGTTATCACCTTCCGTCCTCGCAGTCGAAAAACGTAATTTCTTCGGCGATTTGAAGCGTGGTAACCGCGACGCTCGACACCTGGAGGTCTTCTTTGCCGAAACTTTTCGACGCTGTGCTCTAGGTCGCGCTTGCGTTTTAACTTCAGCGCTGGAAAAAACAGGTGGTGAACTTTGGTAGTGCAAAGCATCGAGTTCCTTTTGGATAAGAACTGGAGAATATGGGGTAAAAGGGTTTCTCAACTATTCCCAAGTGTTGCGCAAGGATAATGCTGCCTACAGTGTCTTTAAACAATCCACATAATGGTTCTGAGGCTATGAGTACATGCAAGAAAATTAAATTTCACCGGCCACTTCAATTTCAACATGTGCCTCGGTTCAAGAGAAAATATACATCGCTAAAAGACCAAAAGGTTATTAAAAATCCAAAACTTTTTCGAGATATACTCGTTGGCAGATTTTTAAGACGACTATATAAATACCTGTGGTGTTGAAATACATAAAACGTCTTTTTGTCCTACCGAAAGCATGTGGAACTTTTACCAATTTTGCAAATGTTTCATGCGCCACCCGTAGATACTTTATCTGAACCAGTATTTTTTTTGCAAAAACACGCACTAACCGAAAAAGAATGGCACTAAATAACGCTTCAAGCAGAAATCAAATCGCTCTCAGACAGGTTTTATTTACGTCTATTTTGTTGAGCAGTTTAATTCATTTCTATTAAGTTCTGGCTACTAGGTAAATGTATAGCGTTGTTTCTATTGCACGTTCTTTTAATATAACATCTCATTTATTATATCCTATTTTATATCTGTTTGTTAGATCTTGTGGTATTTATAGAACTTCACATTCTCATCCTGGTGAAAACTGTTTACCCACTGCAATTAATTCCATTGTTTTGTTCGAGGCATTTGATTAACGTTTTAGCTCCTCTTGTCCATTCCCAAATCTTCACCATAAAAATATATTATTTTCAACACTATATAAGTGCGATATATTCTGCCTGCTTTTGAAGAACACGGTTTGTTCAATGGCGTCGCTTGTTAATATGTAATTATAATCGAATGTACATATATTGATATAAATGCAATGTAAAAAAATGCAATGGAAAACAGCTTCTGGAATTTTATTAAAATTTAAAGAGAGAAACATAAATCAAATTTTGAATTTTTTCCAATAACATTCAGACCCGCTGTTTAATGAAAAGGTCAACAGTTTAATTTTATGGAAAAATCAAAATTACATTTCGGGTGTAATCTGAATTAAAATTATTTTCATTCTTGACCACAGTATTCAGTTTGAATTTGAAAAACTTGGAATTACTTTTAGAGGGGCTCAACTTTCCCCTATGTCGTTGAGTGTCCTATAACTAGGAGAAAACGAACATTTCCTCCTAGTTATAGGTTTGTTGATTTTCTCATCCAAGGTCGGTTTAGGAACGATTTTTTGTTCAATTATTTAACTATTAAAGTACACTTTTTCAAACAGTCTTAACAATTAGGCCCCAGACGGAAACTCGTGCCCACAAAATGAATCATCAATGTCAAACTTTTATCAGAGCATGTTATTAACATTCATTAGAGGATATCAAATTAATGTTTTAATAAATATTGTTGTCTCCCTGGACTTCCATTTAATGCTAAAAGTTCTACCCAACTAAAAACAAACGCATAGGAAATGAGGCAAAAAGACACATGAAACACACCCACTATTACGGAAGGAACATTCCATGTGGTCACTTTTTATACTTGGAGGTGCGTGTCGGGCACATATAAAGAGTTGACCTATTGCGATAAACGTCCCGTAGGTTCGGAATAATTCTGAACTTAATTTTAGGCATTTTAGTTCACTATTCAATTGAAATTCAATGAATTATGCATTCATGTCAAGTTTAGTACGTGTTTTTTAACACTTCATTATTAGACTATTTATCACTGATTTGAAACTAGGTTTTTAGGTGCTATTTTTAAATTTTCCTAAGTATTTTTCCTGAATTGGCCGGATAAATCGACCACTTTTTAAGCTGCTAAGAAAATCACGAATTGAGAGCCCCGACTAGCTGTGTAATGGAAATCACGCGCAATGTTTCAATCAGGTTTTTAGATCTTCGCTTTCTCACATTTTTGAGCTGCTCAGTTAACAGTTCATTTCTCGTTGCATTCAAAAACTGCGAAAGTCCGAACTCATCAAAGGAAATTGTTCTTTATGCCGTACTGATTCCATGTAAAAAGCTGTTTTTCTTACAATAAATAATGAACATATCTTCCTATATCAAAAAGATAATTGCATTCTAATGGACATTATAATCTTGATGGCATTTTCAGAAGGTAATCTATAAAGTGATAAATTAAGTCGATTTCTTAAGCGTTTTAGGGATGAAATAACAGGCAACCACTTAATTATTGCAAAAACGACAAATACCAATTCATCAATCATGTATTCTATAGTAAAACGTGCCTCGCTCACATCGATTTCCTTAAGTATAGCCCAATTTCATAAACAATGTCGTTTCGATTATTTGGAAGCCTGTTTTAAAAGTCTACGTTTATCAGATAGAGGTAGTTCTAGCGCTTTAATGCAACCATTATTTGCTAGTTTTCGATATAAGCGTCATTTTATTTACAAACTGTTTATTATTATTGGCATATTTTGTTGTAAAATGTTTAAGGCTTGAGTAGTAGCACCGTTTTTTTACTGCAAACTACCTTTTATATTGCTGTAATCGCCTGTATTTAAATTTAAATATGTACAGTGTATATTTATGAATACTGGATCTTCTTAGAAAATTGTTCACTAAATATTCTTCGCCAGAAGGGATTTATAAAGTGACGCAATGAAAATTGTGGAATTGACTACAAAAGTATTATATTTCCTACTCAATTTAAAATAGCGCTGCTTCGTAATATATTATTAATTTCTATTCAAATTTAAATCCTGCTCAAAACACATTACCTAGAAGTTAGGAATATGTGAATTAGGTAACTAATAGATTTTCATCGGGAAAAGATCCTACAAAACACTTTATATCGACACATTATTAGATAAATACAATATAATTAAATATCTTCTAAATTAAGAGATTTCTTCAGATTTCAGAAAAATTATAAATTTAAGCATATTACTCTTCATAATTTTAAATTGTAATCAAGTTTCTGTCCTTATTATCACATTTTCCATTTAATTGTTAAAATGTATCCTAAGTCCAGAATCACTAAAAACAATAACATATGTAAAATAATTAACAAAAGTACGGATTAGGCTTCAAGATCAGAAAATTTTAATCTTTTATTAGCAGTTCGCTTTTAATCATTTTTCCAATTTAAATGCAGATAGTAAAAATTCTTAAAAGTGATTTAATTGTTTTGAACAAAAGCTCTCACCTCAAACTTTCGCTGAACGCCAAATATTCATCTTTACTGAAGCAGATTGTACGAAACACATATGTAAGAATATAACATTTACACTGCATGACTTCGACACTTATCAGTGACTTTGAAAACTATCGGGTGAATTTTAAATTGGCATATTTTATGCTAAAGTTACCTTTACCTATTGATTTAAAAGGTGTTTTATAAATATGTCAGCCTTGCCTAATTCATTCTTCTTTATACTTTCCGTTTTCAGCGTTTTCTGTTTTAGTGGTGGAGTATTAATCTTAAAGACACAAAATACTGCAGAATATGTAAATAAAATAAAAAATTATAAAAAAATTATTTATTAGATATGAACACGCAAACCCACGTCTGTTATATTATCAACTGATCACTTACTTGCTACGCTTAAAATGCAAATATATAAGATCTCTTTGTATGCACTACCACAATCTAATTATTAAGATTTCAGTTTATTGTTTTAGTTAAGTGATTTGTAAGCAAATTTGTAGTTTTCGCTCAAACGAATGTTACGTTTTCTTATCAGCTACGAATCTTACTAAGGTAGAATCTTTGATTGAACATATCACAGAGATACGATTAATTAGTTTGAATCAAAGGAAAATGGAAACATTTTACGCGTTTAACAGAATTTTCAGCAATATGATTTATAACAGCTATCTAAATCTTAAAAATCTAGTCTCCGTAGATTCTAGAAATATGGCTAAAAGTTTACTGTTGGCCCAATTTGTTTATATACATTTCTCAAATAAAGGCTATTTAATACCCTGTATTGGCCGTTTATAAAAACCAGGCATCGAAGCTAAACAATTAGAAAACAAGCTAAATTATTTATGAATTAGTCAAATTTATAACATTTAATTAAATTATCACTTTTACCTCTGCCTCTACATTAGTTAGTGGTGTTACAAAAGACTTTTTGCACCTTTTAACAATAAGATGGCACAAGAAGGTACTTACTAAACAAATTCTACGAATTAATTAATTTTCGATTTCAATTAAATTGTTGCTTCAATAACAATAATAATTATTACTAATTAACTTATTGTCGCCATTATAATCACCGCAAGGTTCCGTAAAAGCTAGGTATTAAACGCTTAATACCGATGTCAAAAATTCAAATCCCAATCGGATGTTTCATCCGGAGGAATATCATTGTCTTTCGGAAAACAGTCAAAATTGCTAGTATCGGTAGGGCTTCTGATTGGTTGCTGAATAGACGACGGGAGAGTTCCTGCTTCCAATCCATCCCAATCGAAGCCTTGAAACCATCTATAATGATAAAAAAAGCAAAATTAAGGTATTTAATTACTAAGTTTCTAAAGGTGCTATTTGAAGCAATAATACATGTTTATTTGTGCTACTCTTACTAATATTCTGCATTTTGAATGGACAGACGCAACATTTTTAAGGGTGGAATAAAACGTTATTTTATTAAAAATGATTATCGTCAATCTCGATGTTAGTTTTACAACTATAAACCTATTTCTTTTTAATGCCATTTTCAGTATTTACATTCAGCAAAGAAGATCTAAATGCAAAGTGAAAGATGACTTTTGTCCCTCGTTATGAGAGGCAATTTGGAAATGTATCTAATGTGAAAGAAATAGTATATTTCTTATTACTTTATCATCTTTTGTATAAGCAAACCGTGATGGGAATAAATTCATCTGTTGCTAAAAAAAATAACTAAAAACTACTGCTTCGTGATACAGAAGGAATTCATATTGACAGAGTAAATACCAAAAATTAATATTTTTGAAAACCACTATACGTTCTTATTTTCTATAAGCTTGTCTTTCTTGTTTGTTCAAATCTTCATTTTAGAACCGAATGTACGTTAATTATAAAATGCTTTTTATAATGAAATGCTTTTTTTTATCTTAGTGAAATCCGTTTTAATATTAAAATATGGTGTATCAGTTCTTAAACGAAAACGAATTTAACTTTTCTATAGAATAAGTGTTTAATTAATGTTTGCATTCTGCTGTTTATTTTATTTGGATTTTGATATGTTGGCATATTAAACTTTTATTTGTTGCTTGTATCACTTGGTTTATACTTGCGGAATTGTTATAAGCCTAATTAACTTGAACCGGACATATTGTAGAGAGCAGACATTATCAATTTATAATGATTGATTTTATGCAGTAGCAACTTCTAGAAAAGCCGAGTCAAATACGAGTATATTTTTATTTTCATTCTAACTCATACATTCTTTTTCTATAAGCGCGGCTTTCTCACATCATTAAGCAAAATGATTTACAATCTGAACAGTTAATTTAAATCTCAATAATTTCAGTTTTATATTTTGTTTGGTAAATTAATTTCATATTTATTTTGAATTGAAAAACTTTTCCAAAAATCTTGCAGGGATTTATTTTTAGGGCCCTCAAATCAAAACTTTGGAAAAATGATTTTTAATTAATAAATTTGCAAAGTGGATTTTCCGAGCAAATAAGAACATTTCTGACTAACATAATGATCTTTTTTTAATGACATTGCTGATTTAGTATTTCGGGTGAGCAAAAAAGTTATTAAAGAGAGCTAATAAAGAGAAAGATGTGAATTGAGAAAAATTGGATGAAGTACAGCGATTATCTACAATGTTTTGTTTCTTAAAGGAATAAAGCCAATAAAAATGCCTAGGCATTATTAAAAAAAAGTGAAAACAAACGATCACGCTAAAACGGAAACTTGTAGAAATTTTTTGTCATTTATTTAAATTTTCGTATTAAAGTACAAGCTTTAATAAATTGTTGAAGTTTTGCTACTACTCATTCACTAATTATTATATAATTAATATAGTTATTAAATATTGTTGTACTTGCATCTGTGTATGTTATGAATGTGAAGCATATAGTTAAATCTAACTTTTTAAGTGGACGCTACGCAAATTAATATCATTGGAAATTATTATTCAATTCAATTCAGAAAATTATTTTTTTTAATTGAAATTCCAATCAAACTATACTTCTCTGTCATCAGCAGAGTAACGCTGCGTTTCCGATAATCGTTTCTGTTGTGTACTATTTTACATCGACATATTTTGTTGATATTCGTTTCTAGTTTAAACAAAATTAATGTCAGAGGAACCAGCAAATATCCTTGAATATCCAGAATTGTAAATGCATGGCTTTTACTAATGTCGGAAGGATTTGGAAGGATTCTGAGAACGTACACTACCTTCAGCTCAGTTCATTGTCGAAAATCACATTGCAATTAATAAAAAAGTTGAATCACTTACTTGTGTTTTTTAATATCCGTAATTCCTCCACGTTGATACCCCAGACGTTCTGAAGGCATATCTCTGCAAAGCTTCTTAATCAAGCTTTGCGCAGATCTGCCCACATTGTATTTGGCAAAATCAATCATATCTATGCCTTTAAGGATCAGATTATAGGTTTTCATCGGGTCTGAAGCTGTGAATGGAGGGCTGGAAAATTATCACTGTTACTTCCGCTAATTTGTAAAATATTGGTAAATATTCACTTTCCGGTCAGCAGCTCGTACATGAGAATTCCCAAGGCCCAATAATCTACTGCTCGATCATGACCCTTATTGAGAATAGTTTCCGGTGCCACATACTCGGGAGTGCCGCAGAACGTCCAGGTTTTGCTGCTGTAACCCATTCTTTTTGAAAAGCCAAAGTCGACGAGTTTAACATGCCCTGAAAAAAGTTGTCACTAATTCAATCGCCTTTAGTTTGCTGCAATTATTTACCTCTACTATCCAAAAGAAGATTTTCTGGTTTAAGGTCACGATAGATTATTCCCCGACTGTGAAGGTACTCGAAAGCTTCAATTACACAGGCCGTGATAAATCTGCAAGTATGATCATCAAAGCATCCTCTATCCCTGAGAATCGTCCATACTTCGCCACCTAGGCAAGCCTCTAGAAGCATGTAGACGTACTTTGAATCTCTATAAGTTCTGTACAATCTAAAAAAAAACCATCGAGTATGAAACTTAAAAATCAAAGAACATTTGTGAATGCTCCACCTGCAGATGAATGGACTTCGACAGCCCAACATAATGTTTCTTTCGCTGTAAATGTGCTCTTGCTGCTGAGTATCGACGATATGTTGCTTTTTTAGGCATTTTAGAGCAAAAGTAAGCGACGAATCTTTGGTGTATTGCACAAGCTCTACACGACCAAAACCACCAATACCCAAAGTGGCAACCACTTCTAAGTCATCCAGTTTTATATAGTCGTATTCTGAAATTCATCAATAATCTCCTATATGTCTCTATTTTTTAAGATTAATATCTTACCTTGTTGCTCTGTAAACACAGGTCGGTTCATCCTCTCTGCATCTCCATAGTCCTTTTCCTTAATTTCGCTCAAACTGCCCAGAAGCTGATTGAATGAATCTCTATCTAATGTTAAGCATTCCACACCAGGATGCAGCGCAATCACTGAAGCCGTTCTGCAGTCTTCTTTTAAAAGCGCTTGCTCCCCAAAGTAGTCTCCTCTACCCAGTGTTCGAATTTCTTCTTCGTCCAAATGACCTAAATATTTTTGTTCATTTATTTGGTTTTAGTTTGAATAGTTATTTTTCTTACCTGGTAATCGTTGCGTTACTTTGACATTTCCACTGCTAATAATAAAGAATGTATCACCACTTGCTCCCTGCCTGATGATATACGCTCCAGCAGGATAAAATTCCTAAATAAAGTTTCGCTTTAAAATTAATTTTCCAAGTTTTTTGGTCAGTTGCTATGAATATTTCATACAGCGACTTACCACTTCTAAAACATCGGCGATTTTACTAAGAATATCATCGCTTAAGTTTTCTAATAAGGGCACAGATTTCAGGAAATTGATATTGTCTTGCAGACGTTGCAAACCAGTTCGTTTCATGATTTGCTGGAACACTTTGCGGTCTAGTTTCCATACTTTCGAGTCGGTTACAGCTATAAAAAATAAATTGTTAAACATTATACAATAATTTTTATTTTCCTCAATTATTTGCATTTAATACGACATTTGTTTGATAGTTTCAAGGAAATATATGATTTAACGGAGCCAAAGCTCTACAGCTCATTTTTCTATGATTATTAACAGCTACATTATGAAGCATTACAAATTTAATTCCAGTAATCTTTTAGATGAAAAATATATCTTGCAAAGATGCCACATATACTGTAAAATGTTATCAATTGATATATTTAGTGGTTGTTTGTTTTCTACTTTGGCACCATAGTTAAAGCAAACCTATTTTGGACATCAAAATCAGGTTTCTGCTTTAATTACTAAAAATTAAATAATATTTCTTACTATTTTCAATATTTTGGCTTAATAAAACCGACAGCGCGTTTTCGTACATAATTTATAAATCATACCTTATAAATGCAGCAAATCGTTATTTCTAAATTGTTAAATTAAATAAACGTCCCGTAAAATGTAATTTGTAAATTGAAAAATGTTCTATAAGGATATTGTTTGTTAATAAAAAATATAAAGTTTGCGTTATGGAAATGAAGTTTTTGTATTCAAAAGAACTTCTCTAACCTGATCTAAGGAAGTATATACTGTAGTATGCTAGAAACAGATCATTTTACTACTTTTTTTGTTTTTTAAGAGTTTTAGATTAAGTGCTTCATATTAGACCGTATAAGTAAAGTAAAATATGTTTATTTGTTTGGAACAGATATTCATAGCTTTTGAAATATTTATATTAATTCACTCGTCTGAATCTCAAACAATTTAAAAATGTAAATATCATCGCAACACTTAAATTTCCAATCAAAATATCTATTTCTTGTTAAGTATGTAAGTCATACTTGGTGTAGCATTATCAATAGAGAAAAATATGCAATTTAAAAAGTTTCTCTATGCGACAAAGACCCTTTTAGAATTTGAAAGTTTTTGTTTCGAGGCTAAACTGCTTCTACAGTTCTTTATCTTGCTTCAGTTGCACGTAGGCTGGAATCGGTTTAATTATTATTAATAACGAACAATCACAGTTATTTCGATGATCAAAACAATTTGAAAAGTTGCAAACATTTCCAAAATGTATTCAAGCTAATCAGCAATCAAGCATTTGCAAAAACACATGAAATATAAAAGCAGCAGGTTTTACATATTTTTCTAGAACAGTACTCGAATACTTTTATTAAATTTTTATTACTTGCTGCCCTTTATGTCAATTAATTAAATAATATCATACTTAAGTTTGCTTTCTTTATTATGAGTTTGATATTTAACTTTCACTTGTTCATTTAATATCTGGGAAGCTTGCCTGTTTTACAAAAATCTATCAAAATATTTTTTTTTGTAGTCTAAACAAAAAAAACTCTTACTGTAGATGTTGTTTCTGTACTGTGGAACCCATTTTTTACACAATTTAATCCACTGATGAAGAATCCTATTCTTTTTTTGTTCACCTTTGTCGAAGGAAATTGTTTCACAACTTGTGAAAGGTATCATCATCGAGCAGTATGAAGATACGAAGGAAACAATCTTACTGATTAAGACAAATCTGTGACTGCCGAAAAGTCGTCACGAAACCAATCTGACAAAGGAAAGTGTTTGCTTTAGCATGTTTGCTTAAATTTTTAACAATTTTACTTAATACGTAATCTCTTGTTTGTGCGAAATATCTACTAGAGAAAGAATCATCTGAAATAGCAACAAAATGATTCGGGCGTTTTATGTGCCTACTGAATTGGCTGAGGCAAATGTTCACATATTAGCAAGATATTAAAATTTGCATTGTATGTTGTGGACAATGATATTTATAATAAGCGATTTGAATATTGTCACAATAATTATAACTGGCAATTGTACACTTTTGATGAGTGACTCGGCTAATTATGATAAGTACAAAATACTTTTTACTGTTAGATCAACAGAATTAAATAAATGTAGGAGCGTTGTACTGGCATTAGGAGATTAACTTCTGTTGTTTGAAAATGTAGTTTTCCTACTTAATGTTTATTGTTGCTCTTATTTTCCAGAAACGGAAAAAATGTAGGTCAAATTTTCATTCATTAACACGGATTTTATGGAGGGGAATTAACGTATTTTAGAAAATGTTCATACAAAAAATGAGTCGAGAAATCTCGAATTGATAATCCATAATATGTATATTAATAATTCATAATATGTATATTAATAAGTATTAGCTGGACGGTTACATTAGTTGGGAAACTCCAGAGTTCAAATATTATGTGGCATGCATTTTTTTCGAAGAAACAAACATTTTTTATTTTTATAAGTCCTCAGTATACTTATAATATTTCTTCACATACATCTTACTCTGAGAGCTTTAAAATATTTGAAAACATACACGCTATTTTAATAATGAAATGTAATTGTAAAGCTTGATTATTTAAGAATTTGATTTAGTTGATTGTTTGCTCATACATAAATCCCCTAAACAACTACTAGCTGATATAAAAAATCTATTTTCAAATTTTTCATATTTTAGATTTCTTTTACTATCCTATTCGTTCATTAGTTAAGTCGGCTTTTACATTTGCAGCCAGTGAGACAGTGTAATAAGCACACAGAGGAAGTAGAGGTTCATAGAGTCATCTTCAACAATTTTCAGAAACTTAAAGATTGCCGATTGCAAGCGCTTAAAGTAATAAACGACATTTTCGTGGAGTTGAAAGGTGGGTGGTCACTGAGATCTACGAAAACCCACCAGGCTCCAGTAAGAAGAAGACGGAAGAAAGAAGGAGGAGGAACACTGAAAAAAAGGGTCGACTTACGATACTCCACGCTGATAAAGAACTGCTACGAGAATGCCGCTTTCCACGTGAAGATAACAGAATACATCAACACAGAAAAATTCCCATAAACAGAGGAGTTAGACTAGGAGACTCAATATCCCCAAAACTTTTCACCTTGACCTTGGAAAGAGTTTTCAAGACCTTGGATTGGGAGTTAAAAGACATTAACATTGACGGGAGGTACTTGAGCGATCTACGTTTTGCAGACGGCATTGTCCTGTTTAGCAGTGATCATAAGGAGCTCACCAACATGCTAAAGAAACTAAAAGAAATACCACAAGCAGTGGGGCTTAGGTAAGACATACTGAACTTAGGTAAGAACAAGATCATTAGTTCTTTGATGACCCAGGTCATCATAGACTGGAAAAAGAAAAAACTGGATCCAAACCGCAGAAGATCGACTACACTGGAGACAATTGGAAGAGGCCTCCGTTCAGCAGCGGATAGTGAAATGAAATGAATGAAAGTAATAAACTATCCGAGAAGTAAACATGAACATGAGTAAAACCGGGGAACTTAAATTGTCTAATATTTCTCTCTTTTGCAAAATTATTTAGAAAATTGATAGTTTAATAATCCTGACAGAGGAGGCAAAAAATTGCGTAAATAATTGAAAAACAGCAGCCATATAATTGTAATATGTTTTCATCCTTATTTTGTTAAGGTAAAAAATATGAATAAATTCCTGTTAAAACCCAAGTATATTGATGTATTTTCATTAAAGTTTGCACCCGGTGAAGTAATAGATTAAGATAACTATCCAGGTATTTTCAAGCAGTTCCTACAGTTCCGACTAAACATGTGAACAAAAAAGGATTGTCCTAAATAATTAGCATAAAATAACAGCAACCATTTCTAAGTGTGTAACAGGTCTCTTTTGTAAGAACTCGACGTTGACAAAAAAAAACAACACGACAAATTCTAAAATTTGTACCTCTAATTGATGCTGTTCTGGTGCAATTATACAAAATTGCCAGTTCTCCAAATGCTTTTCCTGGTCCCATGTGACCTAAAATCTTGTCGTCTTGTAGCACTTCGAAGTCACCTTCTGCAGAAACGAAGAGATGCACGCCTGCATGTCCTTGTCGAATAATATAAGACCCGGCCGGAAATTCTTTGGGCTCCATTGCGTCTACAATTTCGCGAATTTGGGACGTGTCCAGATTTTTGAGGAACGCATTATCCATTATAGCATCTTTTATCAGCTGTTTGGAGCTAAAATAATTCGTAAAGGTGACTGGATATTCATTTTATGCATTATTTAGAATAGTTTAAATAAACTATTATAATTCGCCAATTAGAACTGAGAAAGTTTTGAAAAGTTACTGCTGATAACGAAAAAATTCAAATGTATCAATCTACTTTTTCTTTACTTACTGCTTACCGAAAATCTTTTTCATATTTGTTAATTGTGATGTCGCTGCTTTGCAAATATTTCTCGCTCGATTCCGCAGAAACACCGTGTTTTTTGTGATGGGCTCCATTATCATTATGTACAATTACGGGAAGTGGAAGCCTGTTAGCCATCGCATGTTGCTCTTGTATGCTGGTCAGAATGTCTTCGCCCACAGGGCAAGTAGTTGTCTGATGAAGGACGCTCTAGAAAATGCGAAATTTGTACAAACGATATTGCTTAATTTTCAAAACGTCACATATTTGAAACCTGTAACTTAACAACGAAAAGTATAGAAAAACTCGACACAGAATAACCAATTCAACCAGGTTCTTGTTGACCAGCAATAGATCTACTTATGGGGTTCCCAAAATGTTAGTGCGCTATTTAATCAGGGGCCATTTAATCCAGCTTTAAATTCAGGGGGGGGGGTTATGTAGAAAAAATACAGTCTTTTGTTGTCTATGAAATTAGAAAAATTATCGTCGTTTTCTGCAAGGGTGGCGTAAGATTATTGCAAAATTTCATGTTTTCCGTCCCGTTTTGCATGTTTCTCGGAAGCAAAATGAGCAAGAACGCTCGTTTTTACA
>NW_026019016.1:9963879-10021496 GCF_020466585.1 Dendroctonus ponderosae | reverse complement strand
GAGAATTATCTATTGGGCTGGAAAGTTTAACTCTCCGAGCCAACGCCAGCTTGAAATTCTGACTGATCATCGATTTCTATGTTCAGTTAGTTTCTTGCAGTTTTTTCAAGGAAAACTCTTTGAAAGTTTGGTTCTTTACTGTTCATATTTTTTTATTTGTCATTTCTAATTTTGGCACTTAATCTTTTTCCAGAAGAAGGAATAAATCCTGCCTTGAATCTATGCTTAACAATTTTGCCAAAATAAAAAAAAATACATTTTAGCTGTGAGAAAAGTAAAATCTGCACTATTTTTACAGCTTAACATAAAATAAGTGGGTTTTTCAGAAACTGTTCTAAGAAAATAACATCTTCAACAGCTTGAGAGTAGATTAAAGTTCTCTAAGCTCTTAAGTCTATAAATTTAAATATAATTTAAAATTCAAAATTTACCACCACTGCGTTTTAATTGTACTTGTTAATATTCCTGATTTTTATAGAATTTATGGTGTTCTCGATTGATTGAAGGAAATATTTTTAAAAGTATCCAAATTGGAGCTTCTATATCGACTGCCAAAAAACTGCAACATTTTTTTTAAATCTCTAAATCTGTTCGCCTTAAATGTGTCTAAAAGTTTAAATGCTCTGTTGCAAGCATGCGGTAAATATCAGTGGAGCAGAGAAAAAAATCAATTCCACATTGATTTTGAAGATGATTTAGATTTTAGAAGATTAGATTTGATAGCAGTGTACCAGACATTTATATATGAACTGTAAGTTCTAGCATTAAAATAATAATATTTCGATCTTTTTGCAAGTATTTTTAAATGAAGCGTTGGAAATATTTCGAAGAATATTTAATGTCTTCTAAATTGACATCAGAATAATAATAGTAAATTGCATTAAATTCCCATTTTTAAATAACTTTTAAAGTCGTCTATTAAAAGTTATACCATTTATTTTAAATTCACTTTCACGCCTCTATGGGGTAAATCAAGATTCAACTAACCCGAGCCTATTCAGCGACCATAAAAGGTTTAATTTCCTTTTAATTCTGGCGATTTCAATGCAGCAAAGTTAGTTATTGAATCATGGAACGCATTTTCCTGGCAAACAAGCTGACACTTCCTTCCTTGTTAACTGATTAGAAAATCAGCAATGACATGCAAATAGACGCAAATACGTTTTTCGTGAAACTGAAAGTTGAATTCATTTGTATTTTGCGTTTAATGAACTGATAATAATTGCTGTTTGAGCATTACATACAGTCTGCACATTGAGTGAGAAATACTAATATAAGTTTGTTGGAATATTGAAAAACTCTAACAGAAAATTAAAAAAAAGACAAAATAGCAACCCAAACAAATGGAAGCTGTTTGGCGATACAATTTATATGAATGTGGTATTTTTTCCTCAATATTTAAAGATGAGCATTGCTTGTTTGTTCTCATTTCAACTAAAACGTTTCAGATGGAAACACATTTTCTCAGATTTGAATCACGGGGATTTTGAAAGTGGATAATTGTAAACTATGTGTAAAATTTGTTAAACAGTGTTGAGATCGTAGTTCTGATAAAGACGAAAAAACGGTAATAATACGTCAACCGAAAATGAAAAAAACGATCTTTTAATGAATGCAGAACACATTTCTGCTGCTAAACATGAAGTTTTTAAATCACCAGAACAGCCATAATAAATAGCTAAAAGGCAGCACTGTTCCAGATAAAACACATCTGAAAGTTTGAAATGTTTTATCATCCCATGAGCAACTTTTACATTAACAGAGGATGCTACTTTGCAGAATTGTGCGCATTGCGTAATAAGGAATTCCAAATGGATGAGAGACCGTTACAACATAATATACATTAAAAATAAATGTGAAGTCAGATATCATTAAAAAGTACAATATTGGGTTCTTTTCTTTGTAGAACTTTGGCTTCTGTAATTTTATTAAATTTCCTAAAATCCGATCAAAAAAATTTGAATTAAATCTATTGCTTTGGATAATAAAATGCATTTGGTATAAATAATGTTTTCGGTAATAAGAGATCAATTCAACTTCAAAGCATGCTTTTAACATATAAACAATATTTGTAATATATGTATAAAATAATTCTTTTCGCAATCGTAAACTTTTCAGTCAGTTTAAACTGCCGCGTATGCAGGTAATTCATCATCCGCAATTAAAAGAGTTAATGTGTTAACCTGAAGGCGAACCTTTAATTACTTTCTTCTAACTAATATTTTAAATTTTACAGTGCTTTTTGAATGTTTAATTGAAAGAATAGCTTCTAATTTGCAGAAACAATCCATTAGCACGGCTGGAGTGAACTACAAAATTTTGAGAACAATTTGATTGACAATGTTTTAAAATAGTAAGAGGTTTTCAGTGTATATGGGCTATTAATGTAATTGACCTTAACTCGGTCTGTGCAAATTTGCACCAGGAAATTACTAATTTAGGAAAATGTTACAGAAATGCGTACTTGGTTGACTTTTATTGTATCGTATTCGATGGACACAACATAGGATTGTAGAAATTAAGAATATCAGCATGAGCTACAGCATGAGATAAACAGAAGAAATGAAAACCATAATAGCAGGTTAAAAAGTTGCGACATACAAGATGTATGCCTAATTAAAAAAAAATCCCCTCAAATAAAAAACCTTGTTGATTCTGCAGTATTATTTTCTTGGTTTGGATTTTTAATGTAAGTTATGTGCGTTATTTTTTTGCTCATCATGATACGATAATTTTTTTCAACATATGAATACCAATCAGGTGCCAGTTTTTTTTAACTAGTATTGTATTGCTTTGAATACGGTTTTTAGAAACAAGTCAAATTTCTGCTACTTATTCCTCATTACATGGACATTTCTAAGCACTTTTGAAATAACTTACATGTTCTACAAAACATGGTTGCTCAAAACAAATAGAATTTTACTTCTTTTCTATGTATATTTAATATCAAGTTGTCTTTTTATCCGGTTGGTATTTGTTCATACATCTTTTTTTTGATATTAAAACAAACATTAAACCGAAAATACTGGATTTAGATATTGCTTACCTTTAACTTGTGAACTTCTCTTTGCAATTTCAAAACTTCATTTTCCTTTGTACTTAACAAATTTTTCATTTCATGCAGTTCTACTTGAGAAGCGCTGTATTTCATTTCCATCTCAGTGATGTCCTTTCTCAGTCTTGACACAATCACCTGAAATAATGTTTGAATTGCTGCCAACATTTTTCGTCTCATTAAATCTAAATTCAAACGTCCAAATACAACTAAATATTTGCAATAATTTACAATTGAAAACGGGTGGTAATACCTGCCAAGCGAAACGTTGCCACGAAGATTTGAAATACGTGCATATAAAAACGTATTGCCGAATATAAAATCTATAAATACTCGTTAGGTCGATATTATTTTTGACCAAAATGCCAATTTCAAATTTTTGTGCAGATTATTAAAATATTAATTAACGCAAAACAGCTCTTACTCATCTAGGGAAAATTGAAGTATTTTTTCAGCGGGTTAATTGAAGTAAGCAACTGATAAATTAAGTGGAATATCACTTCATTGGCAGTAAATTTACCTTGAGATGGTCGTAATCTTCCACATAAATATGCGACATCTTGTTGGGTTTAAATTCGATAGTTTTCGAGTTCTTTCTTATCTGACTAATATTCTCTTCAATGGAGCTGCGCGATCCTCTCCTGAAGCTTGCCCCAACGGCGTTTCCCATTGGTCCAAATAGTCCAAATTCCTTAAAAAACTTCTCAGCTTCTTCTTCTTTCGTCGTCGGCTTATGGTGCTGTTCCTTATTATCTTTCTGGCATTCGTAGGCTAAAGCGGTCGCTTTGTGATAGTCAAGCTTGTGCTTGATTTCCGGATACAGATGGGCCGGGAACGAATGATTCTGATAGTCTTCTTTGGAAACTTCTACAGGAATTGGAAACGTGACTTCTGGGTGATTGAGGAACACGTTCGCTTTGATGGTGGGCGATGAGGTTGGAGTGCCAGGACTTTTCGGCTTGAGGCATAGGTGAGGTTGGCGGGCTGTTATTTCTGCTAGATCTATATTGGAAAAACGAATCTAATTAGAATGTGTTTTTATAAGTTTGGTTAAAAACTATGTTGTAAAAACTAATCCATTTACCTATTTCGGGGCTAGACAATCTCTTGGTGCTGTGACCATCATGTGACACCGGAATTGAGTTAGATCGCAAATCTTGGGAGCAACTGTTTGTAACTGTCTGCTTGTCTTCATGTCGGCACTTACACTTCGCGAAAAAACTTCCACACTGATGGTTGCTATTGTTAATATTCAAATTAAGACCTCGACCCACAGGATTGTTATCCCGGTCCACATTAACATTTCGTCGCGGACTTGGCACCTCTTTCTCTTCGGGGGATTCCTTGCGCGCATGGACCAACATCGCCGATATTTCCCTCACGGAAGCTGGATATGGATTGTTGATGCTGAATGATGATTCCTTTACGATCATCTTATTTATTGGTTTGAAACAGGACGAAGATCGGTTGTGGATCTCGGAGTTTGCCATATGGAAACGTTCGTCCAACTGAAAATAGACAATAAACATGCCATAATTTCATCAGTGACTAAATATTAGTTTTTGGTTCTGATCGGCCCATATTTGAGGGCCGGCCTAAAGTATTTTTGAGATAATTTTTCTGATGCCTTCCTCAAAATTATTTGTGTAATTTGGGATAAATCCACGTTCTCTATGAAACATTTTGATGCAGAACAGGAACAATTAATTATATTTTAGAAACGTTTTTTATTTTCGAGTCGGAACTGATCACATTAGTTATATTTCTGGTTATAAGGCATTGTCTCCAAAAAGATTTTTTGAGATTCGGAAGTTATGCAAATCATCCCGAAGAACAAGGCCTGGAAGCTTTTGCCACAATTTTCAGTAGTCTCACATTTCAAAATAGACTTTTTTGAAATAAAACTTTTTAGACAAAGAAGAAAACGTACTGAAATAGGTGGAGAAACTGAAAAATTAATTCGACTCAAAGAACTAAAATTAACTAATTACTAAGTTAATTACAATTCTAGTTTGGTTAAATTCGAAAAATTCAGAATTGAAGTTCAATTTATTGTGCAATCACAAGCTATTGCGGAAATTTATTTCAACTATTCAATATATTCAATTTACTTCGAATGATTCAAAAGTATCATAAAACAAAAAGACTGTTATACAATGGCGATTTAAAATTCGAAATCCGAAAGAACCAAAAAATTATCTCAATTGAAAGCTGGATGGAAACTGTGGATAGAACAGGCACGATTATACTAAACATTCGAGTTGATGTATACATTTATTGTCGGATTTTTAACGAGTTATACTGATTTAGTTTGCTGACACCTGAAAAAAGACTTTCCGACTATAAATTCAGACAATTATAGAGAAATACGTACAATACATTAAATACATTAAAGTATTAATTCATTTGCACATGTATACATATCAATAATGGAAACTCAGTTGAAAAAGTATTATTTCGATAACAGTTGTAAATGTACATTTTTAATTATCTTGCAGAACTTTTCCTAAGAAATTTCCTGTATTGGCTGGTCCACTTCGAATGGACTGAATTAATGAGCAAAATATTCTGATTTTTGCGCCATTAACTCCCTCAAAATACTGGATTGATAAAGAGAAAAGCCAATGTAGACATATAATTTGATAAGGAATTTATTAAATGATGATGAAGAAAACAATCGATTTGTTGAAAGAAAATTTCACAGAATTTTATGCTCATATCTTGGACCATTTTCAAGAAATTCAACAACACTAACCATAAAAGAGTAAACGGTTCTTCGAAGTAGCAAAGCAAAATGTCAAAAAGTTCTATGAATATTTTTCTCTTAGGTACTTATATCGGAACTTTTAATAACGACATTTGGCGTAACAATGTAGCAATTTTAATATTGGTTCACATTCGTTCTTCACAATCGCATTCAAAATATTTTTAGTATCACATCTAGAAACGTACCAGTTTTCTAGCAAATATAAAATTCTTTATTGAATTGCTATTCCTATTAAAATTTGTACGGGTTGTTGTTAGTCTGCAACTGATTATTACCAATTTGTGAATTTGATAAATAGTGCTTACATAATATTTACAGTTGATAAACAAATTTAATGGAATTCCGGTGACAACAGCTAAGGTCAACTGAAAGATGGCTGTTGTTTTTTATGTGGTTTTCTGTAGTTGTTCCAGATCCTTCTGGAAATATCGCCGAACAAAGTATAGTCTTGCTAAAAGCGACCCAACCGTATCCAAAACAATTTAGGGCTCTGTTGGCTATTCTAATCTAATCTCGGCTATCAGAGTAGTTTTGCGTCAACTGATCCGATCCTGCATTACAACTATTAATAAATCTCAGCACCCGATGAAAAGACATCAAACTGGTTTATCGAAAAGAAATTTCGTCGTCTGTTTTCCCACTGCCAACAGATGTTATTTATTCAAGCATTAAAAAAATGTTGAAGCAAATGGGCAATATTTATTTTGATTGTAAGCAGTATAAAGTCTGGATCGTAGGTCAGGCAATAGACGTAAGAAAACGATTATTAGAACGTATCTGGATGCCTTGATTCAATAGACTAAAAAGTTGAGTTTGAGGATCTGATTAGAAGCTGCACAATTGGTGTTGAGCAATGTATTTATGGCAGTAAATAACATTGGTCGGTATAATTGCACACAGAATGAATAGTTCCAGAATAAAATTTCCATCACAATACAGACTAATCCTAACAATAATATTCAACAAGGCTAGCTGAAAACAAACATCTGATAAGTATTAACGAGCAGCTACCTTTTTGAAAACCTATTTGCCGGAGGCAAAGATCCTTGTTTGTTAAGAATATTTATCTTGTTTGGTTTAAGTAATTAACATCTGAAATGCGTATATGAGTTGCGATGTTCAAATAAAATTCACGTGTTCTAGAAACTGGCGCACATTTACATTTCAGTGCATGTGAGACCTACCGAGACTTAAACAATTTGAATGCTAATTTCAATTAAAATAGAATATTTCGAAAGCTAACAAAAAGACTAGTTGGTTTTTTATTGAGGCTGAAAATTCTTATTGCCGCGTTTGAATAAAGATGAGCTTAGTGGTGACCTACAGGTCTTTGATTTCCTTCTAAAAGCTCAAATGTTTGCCTTGAAAATTATACTGCTTTCCCATCCTTGATTATCACATATGTAAAATGTATTTCTTTGGTCTCTTATCTCCTTCGGTGTGTTCACTTTTACTGCCTTTTTTTGTCGGCTTCCATTCAATATTGCTTCCAAATTTAGTCGTTGTTCTACTATTATCAGTTTTTCGATTTTCACAGAAAATTTGTAGGTTCAGGTTTCCAGTTCCTGTTAATTATTTGCTCATCTAGTGAGTGCTATAAAAATCGTTTCCGCTCGCTTGCTTGATCGATCTCTTCCCATTTGTTTTTCGAATATTCTTCTTTTGCAAATGTTACCTTAGATCTTATGTATTTTTATTTATTTAGATTTAAATGGTATAACTCTTAGCCCCGACTGTGCTTTATTGAGAACTACAAGTTACTAACATAAAATGAGTTACGAAAAAAAACTAATTTTTCAGGGGCAAAGAGACGAGCTTAAAATAGAGCGCACAGCTCATTAACATAATAACTCATGCAAATCATTTAGTTACTACAGGATTACCAAACTACAGGATGTTGAAGAAAGTCTTGTAAATTACTAATTTCGTATATTTATAAAATACTTTGCGCAAAATAGGTAAACCTAATTTTAATCATTCTCTTAATTTAAAAAATAAAAGACCCGTCCAGAATCGTAGAGACACCATGGAAAGAAAACAAACAGCTTTTTAATTTTTTCCTCTATTTTGAATGAATAAATTGATGCATGTTATCAAAATACCATGCATGTAAGAGCGTTGCTTGGAAATAAACATAGATAAGTCAAGAAGAAACAAAACACCTTTGTCAACACAAATATAAAATGTGCCCTTCTTTAGATATCCATCATTACTAATAAACAGAATATAATTAGCATTAACAACAAACAAAATGCGTAAATAACACGCAGCAAAAATAGAATTTCCGGAATTTCCGGTCCCATGAAGAATATATCTTTTCGGTTGTTTGTCAAATGTTTTCGTACTGTTTTATTGCCAATTTATTACTAATCCAGATTATTATTATCTATAGGAAAACAAGCATGGGGTTTGCAGTTGCACGAAATGATTACACGCAAATCTAGAGCAACAATCAAGCAACAAAGGCGATTATGGGAAAATAGGTAAACAGGTTTTTTGCCACTGAAATTGCAATTACCATATAAGCCCTTGAAAATTTTAAACGGTATTTCATTTGGCATTAATTAGATTCTTATTTCTCAGAAATACAAGTATTAAATCCGCTCTTGTGTGTTAAATAAACGAAAGGCTATAAAAAAACGATAAGAGATAATAGCAAAATATAATGACAACCTTATAAAGTTGAAAAATTAGACGAATTTGCTTCTTCAACCACAATCTACAATTCATCGCTTTTAGGTAGTAGTTAGCGCTAAATAAAATAAATACTTGAAAGTCACTTATTTTGTCTGCTTAAGTGTATGACTTTTATATTATTTTTATACGTATCTTGTAAACATTATTAAGCACTTACCTAATGCCAATACACTTTCAATGCGTGTATAATAATTATATATGACGTGAAATGAGCTTGCTCTAACCATACTAATTAAATTATTATATTTGGAAGTTGTTTGTTGAGAAACTGAGATCCGTATTTGTTTAGCTTTAATTTGGCACACTCGAGCAAACTGAAGGAACCAAGCTCGGTATTAAACAATTTAAAAATAATTATTTATGGGCAAATGCGTGGTTTGGAAGTTTGTACTTGAGCATTGAAATTGCAATTTTACATTGTATGCACATTTTATTTCACGTTTAGCCAATGAACATAATTTGTTGTTGGTGTTAATTACAAATAGAATTACATAATTGTTGCCGTTGCGTAAACTAATATATGTCCTATGCATGACTTTAACATTTCCCAACACTAATTAAACTTGATATGTATATTTATTTTTACGAAAATGCTGATTAACAAAATTTATGCTTTTTAAATCTGATCAAATCTACAATATTGATTCGGGTGAATTATTCAGGTGTTTACTGAAAAATATTTTATACACTTTTCCTCAGACAGATACTGGTTTTGATTTATTAGCATCAGACAGCTAATATTTAGATAACTATTTATAATACTTTTAAGGATTGTAAATTCCATTTAAAACTGCTATGCTTTGCAAGTGTTTGCTGTTGCTGCTAACGAGTTATAAACAAAATAAGTTATTTACCATTTAAAGATAGGCCCACTAACTGTCGGTGTTATAGATGAGAAATTAAATGAATTTACTTTATTTTTCATTAACAATTAGAGATGTAGTTTATGTAAAATAAAGGTAAAAATACGCATTTTAATGTAGATTAGAAATATATTTTATATGCATTGCAAAGGTATTTACTTCAAAATAATTGTAAATCTGACAGACTAGCTCAGGAAAGGTCGAACAAATCATCAAAAAACTATGGAAAAGTACTAACTGGAAATCGAAGCAAATAGAGCAAATGTTTTGGGTGAAAAGTAAGTGAAAAAAGTATATAGCAAGTAAGGAAACAAAGAATGAAACATCTGTACAACATGGTCGGACGATTTGAGTGCAAACTGGATGCAGACGGCTCGGGACCGAACTTTGTGGGAAGCTGATGACGATGATGATTACTTCAAACTTTTGTAAAACAATAGTTTGTTTTTCTGGTTTATCACTCACATGATTTTTAACTTTCCTGTTTAGCAAGTTCTTACTCATTGAAATGATAATATTTTTCTTTATATATTCTTACTGTTACCAAGATATATTAGTCCATCAGCAGCAGCATTACGATTAATCAAGTGCATTGATTTAATCTGAATATGAATAACATAGCAACGAGAAATAATTATTGTGGTAGGATCAAGGTATTAAATATTATTTCTCTTATTAAGATAGTCCCACACAGAGTACAATTATCAATCAAAAACCTATTTTTATTCAGGAATCGATTTATATAATGTGCTATTATTAACAATGCGAATATTAGATATTATCTGCTTGCCACGGGTTGAGGTAAATATTTAAATAAGAATAACGTTCGTATATTGTTGGCATCCCAAAAGATGTGCACATATTTGGCTTAGAGTATCGGCAAATAAACATCAAATCAATCAAACGGTTCGTTTCAAACCACCGACAGTTTTGTAAGTAAGTGCACGCGAGACATTCATGATGCAACCGATTAAAATCCTGTAGCTGATTAATTAATTTTTAAGTTAAGAACAAATACCTACGGTAACAGGTTCCAAAAACAATGAAATTACACTCCATATTAAACAAATGTGTTGTACTGACTGATAACTGAGAGCAAATATACAAATCTGCAACATATGGAAATGAGCACTATTTTTATAATTACAGGCCTCAAGATTGTGCAATCCGATTTGTGTACAAGCAGGATTAATTGCAGAAAAATGCAATTACTCAGATATGCCATCGATGCTAAATAATTGCACTTAAAATGGTTTTATCTCGATTAAATTATTTTCACTAACGACTGACGTGGGGAATGCCTGTCCTAAATAAATGAAATTGCTTAAGGTTTATGGCAAAATTGTGTCAGGATAAGTTGATTCTAGGACCTACTTATTTTACGACCTCCGCCTATATTGTGCATAAAAAACCCTAACTTAGTGAAACCTTCGAAAAAGGTCTAAAGAACTAAAAAAAAACAGCTTTCGCTGATTTAACTTGTTGTGATGAAGACAAGATGCACACTATATGGACTATATATTCTGTTAATGGTTTAGTCTTGCAATAGATTATATTTGGTCTGATGTCAGCATATCTTGTCTCCATGTTCACTTTATCAAGTGAACTCTATGCCTTATGTGCTTATCTCTTGTGACTTAACGATTAAATGTTGAGTTGTGCTAGACATTTTTTGTGGCGTGATATTTATTGCTGAGAATTCACTAGCAAATATTTCATCTTCTAGTTATTTGTCTTTTTCATTAATTAATTCAATGTTATAAAAGTTTTCCTTTCGATCGACTAAGCTTTATTAGAAGCAAATTAGTCTAGTATGTACTGTTTTCTTAATAACAGTCAATAAACCCAATAATTATTGCTCACAGGTCAATTATTTAATATTGTGTATTGACACTGAACGGCAGGCAAATTTAGTGACTAATCAATATTTGTTGAACACTCGTTTGTTTTATTATGCATTTAATCAGGCAGTTTATGGACTTTTTCTACGTTTAATTTCTTTTTCTTCAGGAATATCTTCTGAATTAATATTTTGAAATCAATTTTTTTTTCTGCAATAAATATGATTACACCCTGAAATATTAATAAGCCTGAAACAGTACTTTAAAGGAAAACGGATTATTTAAAAAAAATGTTAAATTGAAATATAAATAACAACACTTAAAAACGACCACCTAAAGAAGTGTTTGAAACATAAAAATAATTATTACCTCTAAGGTATTTCTTTACAACTAAGCAGGGAATGAAGTATTTCTGAATTTGATTGATGTGTAGCTCAAATAACGCAAAACATTAGTTCCATAAGAGTTTAAGTGTCTTCCATCTTTTTTATTTTTTTAACATCCTATAATTTACAATCTGTTACTATAACATTTAGTAAATGGTTTGGTGTGGTAAATGCTAAAGTGTTCCATCTTGGTAAGCATTAAATCTCGTGAACATAATCGTTCTAAAAGATTTGGTAAAATTCTTAATTTCAGTCTGCTTAAAACCAATTAAACGTGCTCAAATAACAATTTAAAGAATCAAAACATATTTTATCAAAGATATGTAAAGAACCAAGGTGACCGAATAACTTAAAAATTAAATAACCTAAATTTAATAATAAAAAAAAATAATATAGCGGAATCTGTGACTTAATAGCTTATTTTTTAAGCTGCACCGAACAAACCCTTTCCTGGCAAAAGAGTTTGTTCACGTACTTACAAAAATATATTTTACTATTTAAATCAGATAGTTACTTCTGAAAAAGGTATCGTTTTAAAAAATGGGTAGATTTAATAAATAAATGACTCAATATAATAATTATGTTGCGAGCGCCGTAATAATAGTAAAAATGCGAAAGTAAACTTAAAACTCAACTATCAATCCGAGAATAAGCCTCAAAAATGGAAACAACATTTTCAATAAGACAAGAATCTATTTCTTGTTCAGCTTACAGATTTTTAATATTTAATGTAATTTTACGGTCTTTTTGCTATTGACGTTCGTGGTCGACATCGCTTGTAATTTTCGTTCTTCACATTGAAATAACCACAAAATTATTTGACATAAATACAATACAATGTGATAAATTATGACTGAGGCAACAAAGTTCACATTCATTACGCAGATGCAGAAAGCACGAAGTAATTCCAAAAAATATTATTTATAGTAATTATCAATATAAATATAAACGTATTAACTTATTTTTTTTTAGTACTCAAATCAGTAGTTCTGTGATTGCGTTTTCAATAGTTAGGATATATTCCTGTAAAGGCATGCCCTCACCATCATGGAATCTAAAAATACAATTGGAACACAGTTTGAAAAAGTGAGTAACCAGTGCTTATTTTGACATAAAAAGATTAATTGTTTATGTAGAAATAACCGGCAATCTTATTCACGTCTTCAAGGACTATAGTAATAATTTAATATATCCTGCAAATCAGTTCATATATTTATTTATTACTTCCCTTTTCTACTTCCAGCGTATGTAAATTAAAATAACACAGTCATTCTCACTTACGTAAATTGCAATAAACTTTCTTATTCAGTCTGCTTTTAAAGTTAATAAGTTCTTATAATTAAGAATTTCCTTACGTACAGCAGTCGTTTCATGTGTTATTTAAATTTGATAACCAGAAATATTTATTTCACAAACCGGTTTTAGCAATTATTATATGATTTGCAAATTTTTGCAAAATGGAAACGTTCTTTTGATTGGAAAACTTTCTTGTTTTTGCGCAAATATCTTAGAGCTTCTGTAAATACAGCAGAAATGTAAAACATACTCCGATTAATAAAGTTTTGCAAAATATGAGTAAAAATAATTTGTTCCATTGACACAAATAGCTTACCAAAGTTTCACATTAACGATGATCATAAACAATAAATAAACGTCGAACCTAGTTCCACTAGAATAAATAACTGACGTTCATGGCCGTTTTAACTGTTACAGAAAAACACAATAACTTTCTTGCTAAATTTTAAAATCGAACAAAAACCGAAAAAATTAACAGCAACTTGTTTTCCACCGAATAGTTAACTGATGGTACGAACCTCGATTTAATTCTCGCTCATGTAATTTAGAATTCGTCGGCCGACCTTGCTGACTCTTTTGCTCATTATGCGACTCCATTATCGCTCGTAATCTTATCAATTGTTTAAAGGTAGGTATATCAGTAGAGAAGCGTATTTGTACATTATAGGCTCTATGCGTAATCATTAATAGCAATGGCTTTGGCTCCTAACAAAACTACCAGCGGAAATGTGCAATTCAGTGATTTCGCTTGAGGGGATTTAGTTGATCTCTTTCAGCTGCCATAGTCGCACCTCAGACAATTTGCTTTTACTTTTATCAACAGGAAATTAATCAACAATCTGAAATTGCTATTGTTTGTTTGGTTTTTGCATATGATGAGCGAACATCAAATTTGTACCAAAAATTCGAACTGTTTTCCATTGGGATTCATTTTTTAAACAACACATAGTACGAAAGCTATTGACTGACACTTGTATTTCAATTAGAAGATTAAACAAATTCGCCTTCTTATGGCCAGTGTGGTTTTGGAAACAGCTGTTCGGAAGATCTCTGTGGATGAGCGCCCAAACCACATGCGTATGTCCTTCAGCCATAAGTTCTGGCGTCTTCCGATGGATCTTTTTCCCTGAATCTTCCCATCCATCCTTGCTTTTTACTGCTGTTCATAAACCCTATTTGTTGCTCTTGGTATTGTTTATTGTTCTCTCTATTACGCTCCAGGTTGCCGTCGTCTCTTCTATCTTGATGTGTTTTATTTCTCTTTCTAGTGAGCTTCTTACTTGCTCTTTTATATTAGGATCTCCCAGTCTTCGAATGTCTATGACTTTTGTTCTGCTAAACAAATAGCAAACTCGATTTTACGAAATTGTAAAAAAATATATATACAAATTTTTTCAATATCTTTGGCAATTTAAAAATGTGCGATTTTAAATGTAAATAAATAGTTGTAATAAGCGAAAAGAAGATGTAAAAGTTGTTGACCCATTTGCGGCGAAATGAGCACTGAAATCCAAAAAACATTTATAAAAGGTTAGTTGCAGAAAAATTTGTCATGTATGATCTGTGCGTCTAACCGAAAATTTTACTCAAATGGAAAAGTCTATAAATGATAAGAAACCCTAGATGGCAAATCTGTACACGTGATCAAAACAAATATATATTTAAAAACGAATGACAGCAAAAATGACGAAAATGTTTGAGTAAAGCACAAATGAAGGATAAGGTGCTTTAGAATAGTTTCACCATTTTTTTAATCGTTTAAGTCATTATAAATAAAAGTTTGAATTTTTAAGCAAATTTATTCTAATGCTCAGCTACTGATCAGGACATTCGGGGTATTTTTTTTTTAAGTCAGGAAATATTTCTTCTGCTGAAATATTTTTACACCAAGCCACTAGACAATTACTAATCTCTTTAAAATATAAAATTATGTATGATTTTCTTCAACTCACTAAAGTAAATTTGTCGGGATAGAAGAAGAAGACGAATTATTTTTAAATACTTCTCACGTTTCACGGGATATTAAATTACATTGCAACCTAGATAACAAAAGTAGAAAGCAGTAAAATACAATAAAAATGTAACAAATTTACAGCGATTTTTAAAATACAGAAACACACACTCAAGGTTGCAAATTAATAGAAACTAGACGCATAAGAGGCAGTACCTCTTCGACAATCAACTTTTCTATTTTTCTAACTAACGTTAATTTGCAAGCCACTATTATTATTTTTTCTATTCTTCAATCAAACTGAGTAAAAGAAGTTCTTAAAATTTTAACACTGCACCTTGGAAGGTATATAGCTTTCGCTACAAGATGTTCGCTGTACGACGTTTTTATCAATAGTTTAACCAAGAAGTTCATCTGAATGTCTTTCAGTCTACATGTTTCAATAAAACATATTTTAAAAATGAAAAAAATAAAATTATTTTGCATGTTCTTCATTTCAAAAGTTTCGATTAACAGCGAGAAAATTAGTATTCGTCTAAACAACATAGAAATAAAAAATGTAGGGATTTTATTAAAAGGTGTTTAATACGGCGATTAGTATACACCAAGCATAAGACTAATAAGTTTTGGAAAAATCGAATGTGCGTCTAAGTGGAATATCGATCTGTTCTTTAAGTAATTGCTGGTTACAAATTGCATTTCTTTGTCACCTAAGCAAATATATCTTATCTGTTTTATACCGCTTAATAAATTTTCTAGGAAAGAAAATCCGTATGAAGGTCGTTTCTGACAACGATAACTATTGTCGTCTGTTTGTGATTGACATGATCGCTTAATAGGGGTATTTCGACTTTTATTAATATTAATTGTTTTAGTCTGTATTTCAAGTGATTTTGCGTACACTGACTTAACGCTTGTAAAACTTAAATTTTTTTAAATATTTTTTTTTATGACATAATTTCCTACTATAGTATTATCTAAAAAAAAAACGTTGTAGAAGATAGAGAAATCTGAAATAAATTGTGCTTGGGTACAAAAGATGTTTCCAGATATTTTAGCTTGCTGTTATCTCAGTGTGGTTAATGTTGGTTGCTATGGGTAAAAGTATCTAGTTAATTTATATTCAATGCTTCCAAGATTAGTATATTTTGAGGCAAGTAATGGAATGTGGCGCGTTTTCGCTGGAACAAGGATTAGTTTTCTGATAAAGAATTAGTGCAGACATTTTGCAACATAATTTTCCATGAAAAATAAAATAATGGTTCAAATCAACAAATGCACATAGTTGGGCTTCTAAATCATGCACTTATTGTAAATGATAAGGATTATTTGCTGTTGGATTTGAGTCGTAGATAAGTTGATGATAATGTAATTCTTAGCCTTTGTCATAGCGCTTACTTCTAGAAAGTCGATTCTTTTGGCAATTTTAGTTCAAACTTCTTTTTTAGGATACATAGAAAACTACTGCTTAAATATGTAGTTAACATTTTAGAAAATATGTCTCGATACGCCACTGGTCAGACCGAACTAATCAAAAGTAATCAACCAATGCCCATTACAACGCTTCTGTAATTTAATATCATAACAAGTCGTTCTATTTATTATTATTGCTTATTAGTTAACACCTCGTGCTCGTCTAGTTAAGGTTGTTTATGTAGGTTTTCAAAGAATATACATTTTTTTATTTTAAATAACTTGAATTTATTTCAGCCTCAATGTCCTGAAATAAAAAATAAATTGACACATACGGGGGTAGACTGTGTGATGTTTCCAGTCTAGATTGATCTGCCGGTGTTAATTGACTATTTTTTACTTTCATTCATATGCATATGTTTAGCGACGTTTAGCGGAATTCTCGCATAATAATGTTTAAAAATAGATGATTTTTTTCAAAGTGATTTGGCAGAATTTATAAACAAAAATTTCTATAACTGTGGTTAAATGATGTTTTAACTTTAATTCAAATAGTAATGAATGAAATAAATGCCAGCAGTGTTGATTGAAGCACACAATTTGCAGATAATAAACTGTTTAGTGTTTTAAGATAATGTCTCATGATTTATCCACGAAAGTTATTATTTTTGAGCCGCAGAAAGCAATTATTATTTTTATTTTATTATTCAATGATCTCTTGATTATTCAGTGAATTGTGATAAAATCTGGAAATATTTCTATAGCGAAACAGTTTTAGTGTTTCAGAGTTCAACTCATCGTGTCAAAGATGTCGCGCGTAGCCGAAGATATTAAATAATTCAACATCTGCTGGACTAATTAGAATTTAGAATAATCTGAGATTTTAAAAGCTATAAGCCGAAATATACGTAGAATGTAATTAAATATTTGTTTCCAACCTATGAAATGTAATTTAATTATCATTTCAAATGTATCTGGTTTACAAATAACAAAATACACAATGAATACAACAAAAGCTTTTCATCTACCCACCGTAATAAAAACTAAGAGCGGCATTTTGATTTGCGGGTCCTAACACTCACACACGGATTTAAAAGTATACGAAGCAAGCACTTAACTGAGGTTTATTGAATATCCATTCCTATAACGTATTTTTAAAAATTCCCAGTCATGCCAAAAATTGTTTTTTTCCTCAAAGCAACAGCCAAGTTATTAAGGCTTTTGCTTACGAACTAATTCAAGACAATAATACTTAATGTACCAGCAAGCTTTTTTCAAAAAAAGTGTAGCAATGAATTAAGAGTTGTTTTTTTAACATATTGGCAATTGGAACAGTCAACAACCTTTGGCAATATTTGTCACATTTGATGAGAATAACGTAAATCATCTATTTCACTTGGACAATAGTCGATTGATTTTAATGGGATTAGGAAATTCATGTTTTATGGCAAATTTTTGAACAGTTGGCATGTATTTGGGAGCATGTGTAAATATTTGCAGATTTCACTGTTCTGAACTTTAAAAATACTTTATGAGTTTCGGTGTGAATCAATGTCTGAACGGAGACAATAAATTTGAATTGTTCTAGATTTGAGTCAGAGTTGTAATGCAACATTTCTAGATCATTGGTTTATAGTTAGAAACTAATTGTATTTCGAGACATTTTAGTGCTGTTTTCTAACTTTAAAGTTAAATACTGATGTAACTAATGTAAAAGTTTGGTTTATATTAAAAGTGTTCTTGATAAATTAAAGGTTTATATTAAAAGTGTTCTTTTCTCTTCAATTTTTTATGACTACTTTTGTGTTTGAAGAACTTCGTTTGATAATGCTTTCCATATACTTCTAATAATATACTTTGCATCAAAATCCCAAATTAACCTTGTAATAAATGTTGATATAGTAAATATTTGATAAAACGTTTGAGTGTATACGCAAAATAAGGAAAAACTAGACAATTTTCTAACCCCTTTTTGATAATATAGTTTTAGTCTCAGCTCAACTGCTGTGAAGGATCAGAAAAGTTCCTCTTTAATTTTCTTCTAGAAAGATAAACAAAAGTCAATAATACTTCAGGATTTAAACAACTGTAATTAAAATTCCTTGAACCCATACAATTTTGAAAATAACAAACTTTGAGGCAAAAAAAGATTCAGAAGGTTCGAAAGTGTTTGTTAAATGAACAACTCCTTGAAGCATAATATTTACATTAAAATATGTTAAAAGGGTTAGTAGATACATCACGAATATAATAATTAAATCTCTGAACCTTATAAAAATCTCAGCAACAAAATTTAATTACATTTCATCAGATTTACTGGATATTTGATCTTGAGTAAAATACTCGTAAAAACAATCTCTCTGATGGATTTCAAAGCCCCAACATTTTCTAAAAGAGTCGATAAAAAGTCTAAAACCATCTTATTTTAAAAATCGAACGTTTCGAGGCGAAAACCAGTAGTACAATGTTTGCTATGAGTACTAAAATTTTAGAAATATTTGGGCAAGAATATGCCACCTTAAACTATATTTTTCTCTGCAACAAGCTGATCATTTAGCTTTCGTTCTTGATAGTTTGTGCACAACCAGAAGCAGTTTATCAGAAATAATAAGCAAAAGAAAAATAGTTAATACCAGAATACTAAGCCTTAGCAAAATGCAAATGATCAAAAATATTTAATTAAAATTGCACGAAACGATCCCTATTAATGCGAATTAGAAACTAGTAGTATAGTTGTTTCTGGAATTGAAAGCATTTCTGGAGTCCAAATTGTAATTTTGGGTTTGGATTGTATTAAATTTCAGTTTTGGTTGCTATGAACCATCATCATCACGTGCAATGAAAACTTGGAAGACTCAGGAAAGTTTATATTCGCAAAATATTCAGGATAAGTAAATATAATTTCATCTGTACTTAAAATAACATGACTAAAAAAGCAAAAATAGAACTTTGAAACAATTTTTGAGAAGAACATTTCAACCACCGTTGTTTCCCCAACGGAACTTTCTTATATATCACAATTTACAGTTTACAACGCTTACACTGTTACATTTACAGTTTACAACGCTTACACTGTTAAATTTACAGTTTAATACAAATCTTACACTAAGCATGAGGAAAACATTTAAAATATAGCTAAAGTCTGAATTTCTTCTGCAATTGTTTCATTTTCTTTGCCTGCGTTTCTCAAAATGTTAATTCTCAGTATAACTTAATGTAGCTATAAATATTTTGGCTGCATCATCTGTTGATTGATTCCACGGCTACACTACCACTCCATCCTTTACTTCTATGATGTTAACGACCTATTTTTATCCTCAATATTACTAGATTTATAATATCTTAAAATACTGAATGAACATGGGATAGGTTACGCAGAAAAATGCATATATTCTGAATAAAATTCCTGTAAGCAAGTTATCACAAAAAATAACAAATAAACCTTTCTGAACTTAAAAAAATATGATCTTTGACTTGACTACGGTTCTGGATTAGTTATACAAACATAACGCCACGTTATTGATGTAATACAACTGAAATCAACTTCCAGCAGCAAAAAATGAATCTCATAACTCAAACAAGTTTCTAAGCTTAAAGCGTTTGAACACGATTTGCAATGGACGTGAGCCAAAAGCCACGAGAATTCCGCTCCCGATCCTCAAAATTCAGCAAAAATAGAGGCTCGACGTCGAATGGATCCCGATTCCCGGTATCTAAGATCCAGGCTTTCACTATGTCTAACATGCGCATAAGATGATTTTGCTGAACTTACCGATCCAGAGATTAGTCATCTGCCGGCGGCCTCTTTAAGCCAACCTTTCAAATTTTGCAGAACTCAAAGCTGCTTTAATCTGTGTTTTCCAGCCAACACTTCGGTAAGCAAAATAACATTGCCTTTAATATGCTTCATTATGTAATTGTAATTGATTGCAATTTGAATTTGCTTTGTTTTTTTCGAGGATTTTTTCCCATTAATTCTGATTGTTGCAAAATATTTGATTTAAAAATCTAAAGCACTGATATCTAACGTCATATTTTTCAGGTGTTTTCCACCATCCAAACTAAGCCAAATTTTTAATTTAATTAATTCCGCGGGTTATTTAAATTAAAAAAATTGTGAACTAACAAAACAAAATCTAACACATACAGAGTCATCTTAAATTTCTACAATTAAATCGAGAAGAACATTGGAAACACATTGCATTAAATAGAAGTTACATAACAAAAGTGAGTTTTCGAAAATTCTGGACACAAACATTAAGGAAAATTCATATTGACATTAATTTCATACCTCTTTAATAAAATATCTACTTTCCTAAAACAGCACCTAAAAATATGAAACAAGAAATTAAATCATAAAATTACTGAAAGCATGCTATGTTGCAAATATGATCTCGTATTTTTACCAGGGATATTAAGTTTTCAGGCAGTTCGTATATACTGAGCGTTAAATCTGAAACTAATTAGGTTTTTTGTATTTTTAGATCGGTACTTTTAGAATGTGCGCGAGTTTATGGGTATTTTCTCTTAAATTAGCGTACCAATATATTGATCTTAAGCCGCAGTTTGTTTTAAGTAAAAACACAAACCGCAAATATTACTTTTAGCTGTCTAACCAAATAAAACTATTATTTGGGAGTTCTAAGTATTCGTACATAAAATTCAACAATTACAGATTTTCGAGACAGCTAATTTTACTGGAAAATGAGCAGAACTTTATTATTCGTGAGGTGTTCGTAAATTTTATAAAACAAGAACAATGTGCATAATTGATTCGCGATTACAATACCATTTTTGGGTTTTATTGAAAGAAAAAAAACGGAGAGCTCTGGATTTAAAATTGCAGGCATTTAAAATATTATTCCAAACAGTTTTAATGCACCAATTTGAATGTGTATTCCATACTACATTTCCTCAACGCTCTTTGTCAAACTTGATATGGACTTTTAAGGCCTCCCAAACGTGTTACATGCAAACGATGAATATGTTCAAAGGCATCCAATGTTGCTGTTCTTGACCTACCTTTCGAAAGTATTTCATTTCCACCTCGTTTTGAAAAACTCTGTGGAATTCCTGACATGTTTCACATTTCGTGATCCTACCTTGAGTAAATGATTCACTGGGAGGTGCTCTAAATGACACACAAGTTCGAGTGATTTAATGACGCATTTTCTGTTTTCTTATAGCGCCCACCATCTATGAGACTAGATTTTAGATTTGGTAATTGCTTTATGCGAAAAAGCACATTAGTAATCAAAACGTGCATTTCTAGAATGCGGAGAACAGAGTTAGTTCTTCCATTCATTTCTTTTAACTAAAAATAACGTAACGTAATAACGTAATTAACGTTAATTCTCATTTCTTATAACATCCTTCAGAATAATTTTAGAAATCTGCTTTTAGTCTTTTTAGAGTCTGCTTTAAACATTGATATTAATTGTTCGTTTAGATTAGTTTTTAACTACATACTTTTTTGTGTGCGTGTTAATGGATTTATTCTCCGTTGCGTTAGTTTACATAACTGTGTTTCTAATTATAACGCGGTCGAAAAGTAGCTCTAAATCGCAGAAACATCTAAACGTTTTCAAAATTTCTAACTCATCCATATACGTATTCAATAAATTTCCATTCAAACGTTTGTTCATGTATTTCAGCAATTGTCTTTATTGTAGTTATTTTTAGGATGAAAAGTAATATGCGACTTATGCCTTGAGAACAATTTTAGTAATTTTCTTTTAAATGTTGGGAGAATGATTACTCACTTGTTCCCCCGTTTCAACTGAATTTGGCAATGGTGAATGAATACTTGAATTGAAGCAAATATTTGACTTTTTGTTACTTTAGATGGATTAGAAAAAGTAATCAAATTAGTATTTGCAGCTTTTGTATTATATATATAGCTAGTTTTTAGACGCTATTTACTTTTTATCAACTTTTATTTACATAGACTGAGCTCATATAGACTATTTAGTAAGTCTAGATTTCTGCTTTTTAAACTGATTTTTTACTTAGCTATTACGCTTTATTTGTTCTATATCTTTCTTTACTTCAGCGTAATTACTGTAGCGGATGCCAACCATACCAAACGTGTGGTAGTTTAATGCATTTCTTGCTGGGGGTTTTAGTACAAGTAATTATGTATTTACTTAATATACAATTTTCCGAAAATGTTCAGTTTCTTCACAAGGCGTGAACGTTTTAATTCAAAGAACATGATTTATCTTTATTGGAAAAAGTGCTTGAAATAGTCGAATTAAATTTACAAGTTATGAAAGATCACACAATTTTTTAAATAATGTTTTATTTTAATGAAAACCAGCGAAATAAAGCTATTTTACTTAAAATAATTCATCCCTGATACAGAAAACCAAAATAAAACGTTTAAACTCCGTAGACCGGAAACTAAACGTATCCGGAATTTTATATAATTAGAGATGATACACATTTAGATTTCCTAGTTACATTAATTTTATTTAGAGGTTTCGTTTCCCTTAATGACAAACTTGAAAATTTGGCATGCCACGAAATTAGTAAAATGAAAAATTATACGATGTAAATGAAAATTTTATGCACCGAGCAGAAATAATACCAATAATAATAATTTTGGCTGTATGGTTTTTTTATACTTTTTTGTAATTTTTCAATAAAATCTCCCTATGTTTGGAAATTTGAATACATTTCTAATAAACTCGTTACTCTGCTACATTGTGTCGTTCCGTATTTTACAAAAATGTTCCACAAAAAAGCTATAAATTTGCTTTTCTTGAATGGAAATTGCACGTGCATTTATTTACCAAGAAGAAAGTGATAAGTTAATAATACGGGCTTCGTTACATATTATGCAACGGGGTAAAATATAAATGCTTCAAAAAATTATATTTTAAGTATGGACTTGTTCGTTTGCCGTAAATTGGCGTTTTTAATTCAGCTCTTATAACTATTCAGATTTTTGAGAATTTTATGTCTTGCTTGCATTACGGGTACATCCGAACTCTATGGTATTTATAAATCAAAAGGATTAATTGCAATTTGTTGCGTGATTATATTCATTTATTTCTGGGGGGTTTTCAATTGAGTGTCTAGGAAATCGAAATTAAAAAATGAGGTCCATTTGGCTTACTTGAACCATTATAAATTAAAAGACTTCCGCGCAAAGAATATTGAGAACAAAGTTGTCAACAGCTTTTCGACTGTAATGTTTTGAGTCCCGATAGTCTACGAAAAGAATTAACGACACATGATATTTGGTGGTCATTAATTCCTGTCAGGAACTCACTAAAGAAAATATAATTTATGATGCCAAGTGGTTTTGTTCAAACATTTTAATACACAAAATCGTTTAATTTTAAAATCGCCGTAAACATAGCTGAACGGTCCTAAAATTAGTGTTTTAATATCTTCTTTCAGCATTTAAGCATTAGCAGCATTGCAAAACTATTTCGAACGGCAAAATCGTGATGCTTTGACTGTGAGAGAAATGATCCGGGCATTTCTGTCGAGAATAGCAGAAACTTCGGAAAATATAGTTGTTTTTAATTTGTAAAATGCTGCCTAATTCATTGCAACACGGCTTATAAAATTAGGGTCAATGCAGAATTATTTTTATATGTTATTTCTATATTTCCTTCTTCAACAAGCATAGTTGACAGATGTTCAGCCCACTTCCCAGAAAAGACATGTCATTAACAATATGTTCAATGTGAGAGTCGGTTTCACTTTTCTTGTCAACGCCATCCATACAGAAAAAGTCGCTGATAATCCTCCTACAATCTCTCAATGGGAATCGAAGTTCCTGGTTCCTAAAATGGATCACCTGTCGTTTTATTTTTGTTTTACTCTGGGAGATCTTTTGAAAAGGTGAAGATGTGACCGAACCTCAGTTTGTGCCAGAAAGTCTTAGAAGAATGTGCGCGTGATAAATCCGATTGAAACAATTGATGTGTTGCAAATACGAAACTTGCTTTTTAATATCCAGGCAAATTTTCCAGGTTGTTTTTTTCGTTATTGCTCAACTTTTAGTTCAATGTCTTCCAGGATTTCTGCTAGGCTTTAGGTAGAATGACTGAATAGTCACAATGATTAATGAACTGATTAATTATATTTGGTTGATTTTCTTTCGATATTTTTATGCCCCTGAGAGGGCAATCGAAGGGTAAGTTTGTATGTGTTTATTTCTTTATATCCTCAACGCCAGATTAACTGAACACTAAGCTGAGCTACTCTAAACAGATTAAAAGTTTCTTTGATGTACGGTTTTCGCCTTCTAGAAACTTATTTCAATTAGCTGCCTTAATGTTTATTGTTTTTAAGAACGTGATGTTTGTTTATTTTGATTGCAGCTCGCCTGGCTGAAAACAGTTTCAATTAGTGTTTTAGAATATTCCTGCTATTAATTTCCGCTATTTTTTACAGTAAATATGTTAAATCTTCAATTGGGATAATCGTCGGTTATATGATACTGCAGCAATGCCTAAGCAGTAAGAGGTAAAACGATCGATCGTTGATTAAATCATTGATCACTTTTCATTGAGCATGAATTTTTTCTAAATGTACATTCGTCTCATTCATTTAAGGTTTAAATAGAAAAGGCTTAAGATTAACGTATTTATTTATTCTGATGAACTTTCACATGCTGATTATTTATGATAACATATTTTTTATAATTAATTCTCTAGGTCGGAAAAACAGATTGTTTAACGCTAATGAAACAGCCAGACAACATGATTAGACAATGAGTGTTGTTTTCAGTTTATGAACTATTTACGACGATATGATAAGCGTGCAATTAGACTGCAAACTTTCTACCAAGCTATAAATCGTTGTAGATTAGAAAGCAATGGTTTTATACACATATAAATGAATGATAATATAAAAAATAAGTTATGTAATATTTATTACAAAATGACAGTACAGATGTCGGTCTGAGCACATCAATTTATAAGCTGGAAAACATAAATATAAATATGCCGTCCGTAATCCATGTTACAGCTGGAATTACAGCCTGGAAGTTTGCAGAAATCCGCTCTGGTTTACTATTATTCACTAATTTGAGTTGCAGTCAATCTTGTCTCTCGATGGTTGCTCTTAACATTCATCGATGTTTGAAAAATATGATTTATAGCAGTTTTCCGCAGATTTACTTTTCTTAATTGTTCGGCCCTTCTGGTGTTTATTGTTCTCTATGTTTTTACAGACATTTTTCGTGAGGTTTCCTAAGTAACCACTGCCTGTATATTTTCTAGTTTCATTTTGCTACCAAAAAAATGTTTTTGTTTATGATCCCTTTCTTTCTGCCTCCAATTAGATTCTTTTTTATGGATGTAATTCCTAATTCTTTGTTTGACTGAGAGATTGATTTTACAAGCTAAACCATCTCAATTAGGTTTGGCTGAATTAAAACTGCTTATCAGTACATTAAACAATTATGAAATTGAAAATAAACTGTAACATTTTTAGAGGAAATTGAAGTCCAACAAGAATACTAGACAAAAGAAGGTATAAAAATCGGGCAAGAACCCATCGAATTACTATCAATCTTGTAGATTGTGAGCATTTAAATACGTTTGTGCTGCATTTCGTACACTGGCAAGTAATGTTTTTTTTTTTAAATAAAATGCGCATTCTAAGATGAATATAACTGAGTCAACTAATAACTAACTAAAAGCATTTTCTTACTAATAATATTTGGATCATTTAACTTGCGAAAATGAAAATAGTTGTTCATTACTTAATATTTTCTTGAAATATCGGATTTTAATTATATTAATAAGTTTGATATAATTTACATTTTTAGTGTGGATTTTTAGTTCTTAAAGGAAAATCCGATATATTTTTATTCACTGGATTATTTTTGTTTTCTGATCCATGTGAAAATAGTCGAAAATAAATGAAAGTAATTTGATAAAATGTTCATGTAGTAAGTTTAAAATAATAAATTCATAACGAAGAATTATTGCCGCGTTTCAATATGTTACTTCAGTGTCATTTGTTACAATGTTTTAAGACATTTTAAAAGTGTTTTTTTATATTTTCTTCGTTCTTTAGACGTCAATCAATTCTGCTCGTCTTTTACGCTCGGTATGAACCAACGTGTTTCCTCATAATAATCTCCTTTGAGTTGTCTAATTTTCCTTGATAATTTACCAGGTGATTACTGTAACGCATTTGAATATAAAATCAACTTAAACTTATTTACGACTTCAGTTGGAGAAGTCCCTTGAAATTTTGCCAAATAACTGCTGCGAGCAATTTGTACAGGTTTTTTCAAATGCCAACTGTTGAAAAAATAGTTAATTTTAGTATTGTATCTGTACAGGTTTGGACCAAGTCTGGGTGCCGACGATTGATTTCCTATTTTTATTGCAATTTGACCTGATATCTATGAATATATAGCCAATATGAATATCTTGCCAGCTGTCCAATTGGTAAAGATACAAAGTCAAAAATTCAAATTGGAAAATGGTGCTTTGCATCTTCCAAATCGAAAACTTTACTTAAAGTAAATTTTCTTTCAACTTCAACCCTTTCTTCTGCATGGTTTCCATGTAACTTTAATACTGTAATACTTTAAATCCTTAACCGTAGGTACATCAAACATTTTAATAAATATATGCAATACTTTTTTCGTCAAAAAGTCACAAAATTCAAGCCAAGCAATTCTTCCGAACGAGATCAATACACTTGATGAGAAAATTATCTTTAAACAGATAAACCAACACACATTTTTAGACCAAAAATGCATATCTATTTCGGTTTGCGGCTCTATTTGCACGATACTGCTTGAATAAAGCGCTAAATTACATTCAATTTTCGTTTAAATTATATTATTTTCACATGCTATGGAGACGCGCAGCTGGCAATAGTCCATTCTATATCCATTGGCGCACTTCCTCTAAACAAACCTGTGAAACATTGAACACAACCAATCAACTAGAATACTCTAAGAAAAGCAGTTAATGTTATTAGCGGTTTATAAGGTTGTATAGCAATTGAAAACAGCTCAGATCCTCTAACTAACTTCAAAGTAAATTAAATTTTAAACATATATATTCAATTGTAATAGAATGCGTGAATGTAATTTGTAAAAGTCGTTTTTAAGATGCCCTTGAGTAAAGATTCCTCCACAATTACAATTGATCATAAATTTTCACTAAGATATCAAGACTGTTTGAAGAGAAAGTTTGTTAGTTTAAAATATGAAAACTCCAGAAATATTCAAGCAAATACATGTAAATTTCGTTTTGCTTTGCCAATGTTTGCAGTATTTTCAAATAATCATGCAGATTTTGGAAAATATTGTAGATTGCATCGAAAAGCCTTCTGTACTTTCAACAGAAATTCATTAACCATTTGCATTAATTTGTCTGCTATGTTTTTGCAATTCAGTTATTGAGCCAAATCTAAAATTTGCTGTAAAGAGCATGTACTTTAGGAACTGTTCATAAAACCACCAAATCGACGCATTTCATACCACAAACTTCATGACACGTTTTTAGCAACTCTAAATTAATTTGCAGGGTCAGTTTTAAATATTGTAAACGAAAATGTATTTTTTCAGGAAACAAAGCGATCCAGACTTCCGAGAATCTCTTAGCCAGAACTTGAAACTCACTTGCCCTAAAATGTCTAACATGCAAGTGTCTGTTCCTCAAAGTGGAGCCGTATGCTCCGCAAACCGGGAGGAAGAGAGTGAATCTGTTGAAGAAACCACCTTGACTGAAGTAAGTGTTTAATAGCCTCAAATTAGATTAAAACTGCCAATTAACTTACAACCTCAATTAAGCACTTTCAACAAACTCGAACAACAATATTTTCCTGCAAATACACAAACATTTCTGCAATAAATTTTCTGCGTGACATTTTAACGCACCTTTTAATTGGCTGTTACTACCTGTGCCAACACGAGTGTCGTACACATTTATTAATTTCTTCTTCTCTGAAGTGGTTTATCTAACATTTCCAGAAATTAATTGCAACCGCTGTAGGTTTGGTGCTAATTTAATGTACCTTAAAACTTGCTTGTTAATGCGCCCAATATAGATTTAATTGGCGGTTTTGGGTGCTAATCAATCAGTTCCTTTCGAGCTTCTTTTGATGTGATTTTAAATATTATTAATCTCAATACATAAGCGAATATGCAACGAATCTGACTAACGGTCTAAAATGACTTTCAAATGTAGAATCACTTAAAAATTTGTGGAGATTTTTGTATTATTTCTTAAATATAAACTGAAAACTAACCACGCTGAAAACAGGAAATATGGAGTAAAAAATTTAAACTCGCCATATTTTATGTTTTTCAGTTCTAGTTAAATCAGTGCTCCTCTTTAAAACTCAATTATTTCTCTCCTAAACTCCAGCTGTGTTATACTTAGTGAGGTATAATTATGCACTTCCGAACTATTTGCTTATCTAATGGGCTCTGGAAAACGTTTACGAATAGTGCAGGTGTTGCATGTTAAGTGCAGTTGATCTGCAGTGTATTGAGGCGCCTTATGGACAAATTTGTTAACAGATTTACGGTTATTTTGCGCCAAGAACAGTATCAGTTTTCAAAATAGATACCTACTACTGAATCTAAATAATTTCAACTTAAGCGTACAATATTTGACAAATAATTAACACACACATTGATTTAGGTGCGTAAAGATTTGGGAAACTCGAAAATGCATCAGAAAACTGCGACTTTCGAAGGACAGGAAAACTCCTCTGTAGTGGAAGATCATCGAACTCAGCAAACTGAATCCACCAAAAGCGTGATGCAACAGGAAACGAGCACAATTTCCGCAAACAAACAGGTATTTAGTTCGAAAGTCGAAACATCAGAAAGTTTTTCGATGGAAGAGACTGAAGAGTATGAAATTGAGGGATGAAAGTTTGGAAAGTTGAAAGTTGAGAAAGTTTGGAAGGTCCTATTCGTTTGAAAGTGAAAACTGGCTCCTGCTTGCATTGTTAAATTGCCACGCTGATTAATGTAATGTTTAGCTTTGCTGCTAATTGGAGATTTCCAAACTTTCAAGTGCAAGTAAATAATTAATATTGATAGATTTAGGAAGGTGTGTGGTGTCTGGAATAAAATACATATCAGTACAGTTTGCAGGACTAAATGAATATAATAGGGCTCTCCTCTTGAAAAGTTTTCAGAAATTATCCATTTTTTACTAATGTTAATTTTTCAAGTAATTATCTAGAATTATTTTTAGGTCCCCTTTACAGCATTTCCTAAGGAATACCTTATTTGACATAGCTTTTCCTATTGTTTGCTGAAATATACGCAAATTAGCAAAGTTCAATTGTAAATGGATAGTTTCTGCAGAATATACGCTTCGCATTTTTTGTTGATTTTTTACTTCTTCACTGTAAGCGATTTTTTGTATTCTTTCGTTTTATTTTGCATTTATTATGTAAGACAATGAATGTGATATTGAAGGAAAGACATTAATCACCATACAACAGAATGTATTTCACCATTGTTTATACCGAAAGTTATATAGAACTGGCGCTTTTTTGTTTTTTCGTGTAGTTTTAGTTTATCCCATGAAACATTTCTGGACTGTTCTATTTGTTTAGTCGATTTCCTTTCTGCTTATTTGTGGCCATGAAAAACATGTATGTCTTTTTTTTCAATAAATGTATAGTAATAGAATTATTGTTGGTTTCCTTTCAGACACTGGGCTTCAAAATGTTATAAGATGCGCCTTGGATGCGCTCAGTTCTATATAGCTTCTGGTCGTGTCAGTAATTTTGTAGACTTGTAACGTTTTGAAGCTTCAGTTGCATATTTTCCTACTACAAAACTGTGCATTAGGGGTTCTGCTTACAATGTTTGTACACATTTGTTTGCAGTCTAAGCCAAGCCCAGCCTTCTTTCCTTTGCACTGTGATCAAGAAAGCTTGAACTGAAGCTCAAAAACTCTTAAGGTTTTCTTGATTCTTCTTTGATATTTACATGTGCAGATAGGTAAGTGCTCAAAATCATGCTCGAAGAAAAATTTGGACCATCAGATTTGAAACTGGGAGAATTCGTTCAACTATCTACAGTGTTTCTTGTCGAATTCAAGTACAAATAATAGAAAATGTGAAACTCTAAGTAAATCATCTAAAATAATTCGTAATATAGCAAATGTTCCATCATTTATACGCTATGAAGTTTTTTATATTTGCCTCAAATTTCGCTGTTTTTGATAATTCTCAATAATTGATTAATTTTGCCAGTTCTGTCTTTCACACTTCGATTAGTACAACAGTTTATAATTTGACTAAGACAGTTAGTAAACTTGGTGATTTGGTTACGTTTTAAATGTGCGTATAAACAAAAAAATATGCTTCAGTTCAGTAACAAGATTTTTTATTAGAATAGAGTACCGGTACTATATTTCAATTGCATGACATGCAGGTAATAAATTGGAATGTTCTGGCCCAATTTCCTGAAATTTGTAACTGAATAAAATCATTTTTCAATCCACTTTATTTTACTATTTGGCCATAAAAAAGTTTTTTTAATTACTTTACGTTTCAATAAATTTTGTAAATCTTCCAGTCTCTTCTGCATCTTTGCTTCTATGCTCCTGCTTTGGCAAAGAAAAATTCACATATTTAAATGTTTATTTCCAAAGCTACACTCCAACAAGTTATGCATAATTTGAGTTACTTAGTAATATTTATAACTTTTCGGAAGTGGAAATAATTTAATTAGTAACCAGTGCTACGATTTTCAACTGAAAGTGCGCTACATAAAATCCTCAAATTAATCCTTCCTTTCCTGTAATATGATGAAAGCGTTTATTTGATAAGCGGTTAAGTGATAAAGTTTAAAGTAAGTTTTTTTTGAAATTCTAAAAATATTAAAGTAAAAACAAAATCTCTGATTGTTTAAATCTGAAATTTTTAGCATTCTTTATCATATCATTGAATCCCATTTGAAAATAGCGTAATTTTGTGCAATGTTCAATAAATCCATAAGTGGAAATTAATGCAAATATCAGTAATTTGCCTCTTAGTCTGCTTTTATCATCACTTATTTCACTTCTACAGATCTTTTAATGTTATAATACATTTTTGATTATTTAATGGTCTGGATATTTAATAGTTGTTACCCTATCAGAGGACAGTAGCAACATTATAAACTATTATATCGGAAATATTTCCGATATAATAGAAAATAATTTGTTTTAAGCTATTTATTCACTAGCCCTGGACTGAATAGAGCTTCAAATATAAAACAAACCTTATATATTTTTATAGCCGCTAAAGTCTTGCAGTATACAGCTAACTTAGCAGCAAACAGTTAACTCGTTTAATTTGTAGGGGCATTTGCATTTCAATAAGCTTCTAGCTTCTGGCAGATACAGATACTTGAAAAACACGGCCATCTGGACATTAAAAAATCTGTATGTTCAAGACATATACTTACTCATGGAAGAGCCATCTGTACCTTCTTAGCTTAAAATTCAAAAACAAATTGTAGCTAAATGTAAACTTTAATCAGTTTTTCAGAGATCTGTTTCGTCTCTGGATGTTAGTGCTTAGAGAACGAGCACTGGTAAGTTGGATGTTTAGATGTTGTCAAATATGCACACTGAAGCTTAATTATTAAAGAGCTCAAAAGCTACAACTAATCTACAAAATTACTGTATTGTAGTAACAATTGTTTGATGTATAAATCTCCGCTCTAAAGCCAAAGATGAATTTTCCTAATTTTTTGACAGGATCTGCAAGAAGAACACAACTCAAACACACGTCCGCCCAATATTTCTCCATCAAACCCACAGCGGAATTATTACCAGCCTTTGCCAGTTGATCCAACAAAAACATTTGAACCTCTCAAACCCTTCGAGCCTCTTAAGCCTTTTGAGCCACCCAAACCTTTCGAGCCGCTTCAGCCATTTGAAACCCCGAAATCCTTTGAACTTACCAAACAAGTAGAAGATCAACGATCAAATGTGAATCGGGAGCCTCTAATTTATGAAATTGAGAACATTTATTCAGACGCATTGGCGAAGATTGGCAATATTGGATCTAACAACCAACCTAGTAATCAATGGAATGGGGACTGGTCGAAAGAAAAAAATGTCCAGTTAGACTTGAGTGAGAAAAAGTCGACTACGAGTAACTCAAACGGGGACATCAACAGATCAGTTTCTCCCAATCCGGCAGCAATACAGAATCAATCCATTGAAGGGGGCACTGAGCTGGAAATTCCACCTCCTTTGGACTACACCAAGCTCTTAGATCTTGAGCCTATGAAAGACTCAAATAACAACGAGAACACAAGTTCATGGCTGCCTTCAGGATATGTTCCGGTGGAACCTTTGTCACCTCTAAACCTCTCAGATTTAGAACCTTCACAACCTCCACTGGTTCCTCAAATTACTTTAACAAGCGACAGTAATACCGATGTACCAACGGTTCTGGCAACGCAAGAAGGTAAAGCGGAAATCAAAGACGGGATTATCAAGAATTCACTGAAAGAGATTATTTCGGATCTGGATCACTATGCTGAAAAGGACAAGGAGTTGAGGCAGGATGGTGGTGGTATGTTGCCATCTCTTCAGCAGGATTTATTGAGACAAGTAAGTAAAGGGGTTTTTTCTGTGTTTATTGATTATTTGCTCATTGTGCGTTTTATCCACAGGAGTCTGCATCAATTCCTGAACTTTTTTGATTGTATCATACAGAACCACAAGCTGAATTTTCTATTATTTCTACCGTACAAAGTTTTGATATTCGCAGTTTTGTTTCGCAAATACTATTTTTGAATTAGTAAAAGTCATTTATGTATAGCGCAGCATTTTGGTGCAATTTCAATGTTCAAAAGAGATTCTTGGATGTCAGTAAATGGTGTAGTTTATGTGAAAAATCTGCCCTGTTTAAGACGCTCAACTTTTCAACGTTATCAACTAATTGATTTCACCTTTACCCTTTATTCGTTCTCACTGTTTTGCATGACTTTTTCAGAATCATAACAAAATCTGGAAACCGAATCAGAGAAATACCTGGGTTGCCACACTACCATCAGGCCTACCTACCAAACCGCCAAAATATCGTCCCATGTCTGTACCACCCGAAAGCACATTCAATCATTATCATTTCAATCAGGTTAGACATGAAATCTACATCACTAGATCATTACTGAAAAATATGACAAATCATATCTGAGTAATTAGTTTTATTTTGTCAACGTAACATAACTCGTTAATGAACTAAAGATAATTTCTTACAGATAAACAATGAAGTTTTGGACAAATTTAGTGACCTGGATAAAGCTCAGGTAAGTGTCCTTTTTTTCAATTTAATTTAATTTAATTTAATTTAATTTAAATTTTTTTTTACATATTTCATAAGGATTGTCTCGAATATTTTCGATAATAAATTTATTATCACTTTGGCCGTACTATAAGCAACATTTAACAATTCTGGTTGTTTCAACTTGATTGAATAGGTTTGCATACCAGTTTTTTTAATGTTGTCAACTAATAATAGAAAACGCTTTTCGTATCCTTTGAACAACTGACACAATTTTTGAACCGACAATACACTAGAAAGTTAAAAATATGGTGCAGATGTTCGAAAATTTAAAGAATAGCTGCGGTTATTTTTGTGTGTTTTCAATAGAGAATATTCGCAAAACGTTTTTAAAGTAGGTATTTATCCTTTAAAGATTTTGCGTTTTCTTTATCGCTCCATTTTAATGAGCGTTTTCGTTCATAAAAAGTAATTTTTATGTATTTGTACAAATAAATGTTGCTCATTTCGGACACTTGATTGATTCAAGATGATCTCCGATATTTTAAAAGATTCGCTTTGGTCAGGTAAAGGTCAGGTTAAAAGTACTACAATAAAACTAGAAAATTATATTTGAGCATCTTCAAATAAAAGTATTTTATAAAGTTTTGTCATTGTCAACTTGTTTCATTTTTTATGAATACTTTCCTGATTTCTTATTTGCTGATTAGCATGACTTAGGGCAGCGCAAGAATTTTGCATCTTTAATCTGTGAAGAATGATCATGTATGAAAATCACTACTTTACGCCAAGAAAATTGCCACGTTTAATATAAACGTGAGGAATAAACCGCCGCAAAAATAGATTTGAAAACGCTCATTTCACCAAATCAGAGATCTCCGTATTTTTGCAAGAAAATATGGTAATGGTGAAACACTAAAAATCTGGTCTACGGCATGAAAAAATACTATGAGAAGAAGTTGGTGGGTACACACCGGATGAAAATCAATCAAACAAATTTTTTTGCAATGGAGTCTGTATGGAATTATTTTTAATTACATACACACTTGATTATAAAAAACGTGTTTGATTGAAACATACTATAGTAAAATAGATTTCCCTATAATGATTTTCGGTACCTAACATGTTTCAAGTTCTGAGTCCTTGAAACTACTTAAAACTACAACTTTAATTGATCTACAATAATAAGTCCACTCTTTATTTCTTCAAGCAGACCCATTTTTCTTCTACTTCACGATACATATTTTGTTATCTATATAATGCAATAATTCAGATGATTATTAGCTTTTATTCAAAATCCATCAGCTGTAGAGTTTCTTTAATAATTCGCATTTTGCACAAGATCATGTAGGTATCGAAGAAGCTAAAAAAACGTTTTTTCTGTTATTGTAATTTAGTTAATACTAACTGGCCAAAAGTTTTTTCAAGGTTCCTTCCTTTTCTTTTACTTTATGAACGTTTACCTGATAAAGATAAACAAATATAAATAGATAAACAAAGCTATTAATAAACTTGATTTTATATCAGTTTTCAGAACATTTTTAAAAGTCTGATTAAACAAAATAAAATAATGTTTAGAAATAACTTAAATACCAGCTCTTCATTTGTATTATGTGTGTCATTTACTATTCATGTACCAAGTAAAACTACTGTAGGAAAGTAGCTTAGTTAAAGCTCCCGAAAGCAAACACTCAGTAATGTTTCTTGTATGAACTATAGATTACAATGTAAATGCTCATTTACATAAACTAAATTAATGAAAAAAAAAGTCCAGACTGGGAAAGGTTAAATATATATGACCAGTGATACATTATTTAGATAAAAATGCATTTTTTTTGAAAAAACTTTATTTGGTGCTTACTCGCAAAAAAGAGAAACATCGGGAACAATTTTTATTGCTGTTTTGCTTATTGTTTAATTATTTATTCTTTGTTTTGAATTTCTGTAGTTTTCCACCATCTGTGTACAGCATTTCTTCGTAATTACTAAAAAATGCGTCTTCGTCTCAGCGTCTAGCAAAGTGCGGAACGCATGAACAATATTTTCTATCGTATTTTGATTGCTATGGAAAATCTTTGTATGCAAACTTTCTTCAATATTTAACAATTTAAGTTTAAAAATCTACCTTTGGCTAGAAAAGAAAAAAAAAGCTGTTTTTAGTATTGTATTAAATAATATATAAAAATAATATCACAATATTATCAAGAAGCAAAATTTAGTTTATTTCAAAAATTTCATACATTTTTATCAAAATTTCAAATGTCAATATATCGAAAAGAATCCAGCAAACGATTCGTTATACCATTAGAAAAACTTGCAGAAACACAATTACAAATCAGTATTATGCTCAACTTTTTGAGTTTTCAAAAAGTTGTCTTGAGAACTCTATACAAGTTTTGTAAAACTACAGCAACCATAAAAACTATAATAATTCTGCTGTTTCAGTTTATTATTTTGCTTCAAGATAATCGACCACTGAAAGATTAAATGCAACAACTTAGTTTGCAGGAAAGCTTTTGAAGAGTCGGCCAAAGTGCAATGACGCAACATGTTTCCAAGCTCCTCGTCGTTAATTATACATCTCAGATTAATCGATTGGTTTCCAAAGGTTTAACTGCTCACTTCTCAGATTTTGCTCTCACTAACTCTAAATTTTGTTCTTGCAGTTGCAGAATGAAAAATGTTGTTTCATATTTTCCGATGATTCTGTAAAATATCAGCGAACTTTGACCCGAAATCTTTCTAGCTTACTCTTTCCACTAGATAAACTGAGCGAAGCCACATTATAATTGAAAAGCCAGAGCAGAAATTTACATTAACATCATCACTTCTCGTGCTCGGTCCTGAAATAGCTCCAGACACCGTTTTCTAAACAACTGAAAATACAATCCGTCTTTTTTGAGCGTTTTTAACAACGATTTTTGTTTAGGAAATGATTTAATATGCGACTGAGCCTACATGGAATAAGCTAGTTCTCCAAAAACGTTTTCGTACAACGTTAATCGTTGATTACTACTTTCGATATTATTGGAAATCATCCAGAAACAAACTACATTCGCTAGGTGCTTGCTCAGGATATTTCTGGAGCGGTACTTTGTTATATAGATTTCACACGATCGGTGTTATCAAATGCGGTTGGTGTAATCTAAAATGTCTGGAAAATTATCTATTCTTGTAGTCCAGCGATTTTACTAATTTCGTATCGTGCGTGTAAGTGTCAGTTCTGAAAGTGCTATTTTTGGGCTTAACTTATAGTGACACGCTTAAATATAGATCAGAGAGGTTTATCGGAAAATATTTCATATTGGCTAATTATTTGTAATAGGAGTAAGCAGCACCATGTAATAGTTCGCATAAATTAGGAAACTATCTAGGTTGAACTATTTTTGTTGCAGCGTTTCTCCATGCACTTGCTAACCTTCATGTTGCACTAACATCCATGCTGATTACTAACTATCCTATAAATAATGAATTTCAATGAATCTTTTATATTGTTTTACATTGAATTAAGATCTAATAATACATTCGCTTACCAGTAGCTAAGCCAGAAGCAAACGCAGTGTTTTTTTTTGGATTTGTATTATTGTCGGTTTCCCAGAAAATGTTCATATGTATGGAGGAACAAGGCTAAATGCATAGCTGCTGTTTTAATGCTTCTAAAGGGGGCTTGTTTAGAAATGGATCGATTAACGTGGTTTGGTTAGCGAAAAATTTACCCCTTTCATGCGATTGATTCAGCTAGTGGGACTTAAAAAAACTTATGTAATCTGTAATCTTTAAATACAGCCATTTCCTACAAGCAATAATTCTAAATAGAAATACCAGCAATGCTTTGGCAGGAATTTGTTTTATGTAGGAGGATTGCGAAAACTTAAACACCCAATCGGATTTGGCTGCACTGTGGTTTTTCCGACACATTTTTACCGGCTCCATTAAAAACCATTTCTACCCACGTTTCCAATCAATTAAATTCAATCCGGAATATTTCTGCATCGTTGATGCCTTATTTTGCAATAAAAAAATTTATTTCCAATTTACTAGTTTTGTTTTTAAAACTTAAGTTTATATGTGTCCGGTCCATATATATAATATATAAAATTATTAATTTTATTTCGTGTAATGAAAATGTTTTAGTTGTTTCAAATCAAGCTGCAACAAAACGGTGGGAATTAAAGTTATTTTCAGCATTCACTTTTCGAGAATTGAATAATACCTGAAATTTGCGTCAAAAAGTCACTTTTCCCGATAATATTTGTTTCATATTTTTCCTCAGATCGCACCTACTTTTGGCTTTCCAAAGCAAAAATTACACTTTCCTCTAAAACATTTAAAGTGCGTTTATTTTCCTATACATTGTATAAAACTATGTAAACATCCATCGGTTATTCTCCAATCCAAAAACAATAATCAAAGTCTGAGTTTCTCTGTTAGTGTTATGAAGGAAGCTTCAAGTAATAATTTTAACTTTTGAATCAATTTGAAAGAAGTTAAACGTGTGCGTAGTTTGCTAATGGCAATAGCTATTATTACTCCAAACACCTCTTACGTCTTAAGTCTTCATGCATGTGCTAAAAATAATGCTGGTAGACAACATTAACCTCTCGGGAATTATGCATGTCCAAGTTTAATGTCACAAGTTTACGACTTACACCGTCTGAAGAGATTAGTTGTATGCGAATTTTTCAATAGGTAATTAAGAAAACTCTAGTGACACTGCAACTAGCCCAAAAATAGCCTTACATGTGTCGTAATTATCCGTATATGGATAGATATAGTCAAGAAATGGCCCTCAGATAGCATTTGCAATTCTTCAGTACCCAGGTTAAACTCAACCTCATCATGCGTTTACTATCCAAAGTGGTCGACTCCAAGTCGACCCAAAACTCTTCATCATACTCGGTTTCGAAGAAATCTTACTCAGTCTCAAAAAGCTCCAGTAGCTCGAAATTTCTTCCATCCTCCACGGCTTCCACACCTACCGGCCAATGGCCCTCGAAGCCTTTCAGTCAAATCCAAAGAAGTCAGAGTATTACTGAGGTGATTGAATCTAATAGAGGATTCAAGCCGTCGGATACAAGTGATCCGAGCAAACGGGACTTTCTGACTAGCTTGACCAAACGCGTTTTCAAAGTGGGGCTGGTAAGTTCATTTGATCATCTGGAACTATACTAAAAATGTTAATGTTGCTTGCTGTAACCGTTCAAAGTATACTTGAGTGAAATGAAAATACTTTTCTGTATGTAATATTTCGGAAATGTCTGCTCTGCCAGTGAGTATTGTACTTATATAATAAAATTAACTATTTAAATGTTCCTTACTTATTATTAATTGCATTTTTATAAAACTCCATAAGTTTTTTAAAATTAATATTGAACTTCAATAGAAAACAATTGTTGCATAATCGAAAATTATTTTCATTTTTGTCACAGAATATTTACAAAAACTGTGGGTGGCTAAACATTCAAACTCTGATTGATGATATGACTACACTAGTATAAGGTTGAAAGAGTAAAAGTAAGACCACATTTTCATTTGAATGTGGTTTTTAGTCAGAGAAATGGATAAAAATATTATGGTTGAAAAATAGACATGAGTTTTGGATTAAGGGAATATTAATTATCTGCCATTCCAGATTTTTAAATATTTAACTAGTCAAGGAAGCTGCTCAGGAAATTTTAAGTAAGCATCAGTGGAATAAAGTAGGAGAGTAAACTACTAAATAATATTTAACTTAACAGAACTAATAAAACGTTAATTCCATCAGCGAAAATATCATTTGATAGAACTAGCAAAGATCAAAACACATTTTACACGTAAACATCACATTTATCAAATAACATTGAAAATAGCAACAAAAACATAATATTAAAGTTCAAAATTGTTGAACTTTTTTTTATTGAATGTCGTATGAATTTTAACCTGGTTTTCAGTGGTAATTTTCAGGTGGTTCAGCTGTTGCAAGTGTTTTAGTACCAGTTTTCCTTGAACCAGTGTTTACTAAGCTGTAGGCCTGGGTATCATTTAATCGAAACCGCAAAAAAGCATTATTTTCTGATAATTTTCTTCTTTTTTGACAATAATGGGGTGTTTTCAGTTAAAAATTGCAAAATTAATTTTGCTTCAAAATTCTAGCAAAARGAAAGTTTACACAACCTATTTCAGCTTCAAATTTCGAACAAAAACCAAATMATTTTATTCAKTTTTTTACCGAMAGTAACTAGGATTATCTTGAAAAAACARCCAGAGCAAAAGTTTACAAAACATTTTTGAAAAATTCGCCGCCCTCATCGCTCTGTAGATTTKKAAAGTTCCTTTAAATTTTCTATTAAGCAATWCTTTCGACGCAAAATGACAATSTTCAGKTATTTTCTGTGAAAAATTATTAYATAAATTTTGTATTGCCTCCTTAACCGCTTTGCAAAAATGTTTGGAAAACTTTTTGCAGCTTCGAATTAAGGACAAAACCCTAATMATTATTTCTAGGTYTTTTYCCAAAAATATTTCYCCGAACTGAAAAAGCGAAAGTTYGTAATCRWTTATTTGGAAAACTCTTGGAAACTGGAGTTTCTTCACTTATAGGTCAATATTTCTAAACAACACTGTCTCTAAACAGGAATACCGCGTTTTTCCTAACGTTTTACTGTAAAATACTGGCAAACTGAATCTTTTATGCAAAAAAATGAAGAGATCGATTTTACAAGAAAACTCGTCGAGTTTCTTTGGACTTAGTTCTGTTGCTGGGAAAATCCAGATTACCTTTTTTTAGTTTTTTGAACAAAGTAGTGAAACGTTACTCAGAAAAAAAATGTTAATAACCCTTTTTAGATGTGAAAATTCCGGTCTCGGGTATGGTAAAGTTTTAACAAATGAATTATAACTAGTTAACCGATGAGTTATAACTCGTTAACCCAGAGAGCGGAAACAACTCAACACAGTCTTACCCAGGCCTACTAAGCTGGCAAGAATAAGGATTCTAAGCCATTTCAACGAAACCCTCAGCATCTATAGCGTTTGGTCTGGTATAAAAATGGTGAAGGTTTCAAATTGCTACTCGAGTTAGTTTGAGAGATGTGAATTTTTTAAAAACATTTGTTTAAGTTGAGCAAAAAATTCCATTTTGAGATCGATACTTCCTACTCTGGCCAACATGAATATTAAAGGTGATTTTTATTAAACTCTTTGCGTCTGAAGACCCACCTGCTCTCAATATGGCGAAAATTTCAAATCGCTAATAGCTTTACTTTGGAAGATGCGATTTTTTTCAGTGGTAAGATCAATTTTAAGGTCGATGTTTACAGAGCATACAAAAGTCAGGATTACGGGCGATTTGTATGAAACTTTCTGCACCTGTAGATTCAAGTGTTTACTGCAAACACAAAAACAGTTTTATTACCACGTGCCTTGGTTTGCAAGATCCGAATTTTTGAACGGAAAATTACATCTTGGTAGTGAAAATAGGCATATATTTTGCCTAAACAATACGTTACTAAATTTTGTTGCATTAGTTGAGGATCACCCCATATGTACTTGGAGAAATGCCGATTTTCTGCCAAACTTTGAGAAAAATTGCTCAAGATGTATTATAATACTTGACCTAGATTTTTTTATCACTTTGAACATAACTTTTCACGCCAAAGGGGACACGCCAACGAAACTGAAAAAAAGTGTTGTCTCCGAAAAATACATGACTTTTTCGCCAACTTTTGCTGGACGCTTGAAAGCCGATAAATTAAATTATATTTATTTTCGCAAAAGTAAAAATGTATGGAAAACGTAATAAACACTGGTCCATTGCATCATAACTAAAAATTAATACAAACAAAATGCGCAACACATGGCTCAACAACTGACGATTAGTGGCCGAATGTTAATAGACGAACCGCCGATCTATCTGGTCTGTAAATGCGCGTCTCAGATGAAAATTGAGCTTTTCTTTCTCAATACGATTTTCCCAGTATTGTGAAGTACGCCGGAAATTTCCTGGACGGAACTGGGTATTGGTGTCAGGACGGTTTTCAGTGCGCTGTGCGATCGAAAATCGCGATTTTTTGCGAATAGTTTATAGTCGGGCAATCAAACCGCTAGTGTAGACGATTCGGAATTTCCCAAAAAATTCGCGAACATTTTGAATGTGTGCCAGTTTCTAATCGGGCCTTGTAACCTACGTCAGCGATGTTCTTGGGTGGAGAAATATGCACGATAACGCGAAAGAAGGAAGAATTTACTACTGAGCGGAAAATCGCCAGGAGTGAAACGTGGTTCGAGAAAAGTGCGAAAAACGTGATCAATGAATCGGAAATTTCCAAAAATTATAGTGAACCAGCCAAACTGAAGACAAAAAGAGAAAAGCATGTGCACTTTGAAGTATGTTATTGTTTTATAAATAAAATCTTTGTGTTTTGAGGCGCGAATTAAAATAAAGGTGCATCATCACGGCCAGGTGTCTATAATTAAATGTAGTCCATCAAATAGGACCCTCATGATAGCGCGTGTGAAATGAATAGTAGACGTCATAGCGAAAGACATTTTAATTGGTTGATTAGGCATATTAATGTGAAAGCGATGTCCATCAACCAGATTTATCTCAAGCAATATCTTTTTATTTATTCTGCAATTTACCTTCACAAACTTATGGGAATATTCACATATTCTTCAGTTTTATTGTTTAAATTGAAGAAATTTTTTTAAATTGCTATTTTGAATTCATATTGGCTGGTTGAGGATTCAATTTGTGAAAACTTGGAATAAATGATTTAATAGTCATATAGTTGCATATGTTATTCCCATGTCTTAGTTCTACGTTTTATTTACTGGGGGTAGCAATTGTAATATTTTCACGTTTAGTATGTGGGATAAACTTATCAAATACTTTAAATCGTGTACATTAAATAGTTATAGAGGAGTATCTAAGTTCGCTGACAAAATTTGGTTAGGCGGACTTTTTCAGTCGAACTTAAAACATTAAATTAAATCTTTTTAAACTTTGTTTTATTTTATTTTTTTAACAATTGGCTCTTTGAATTATGCACGGTATGTCTTTTCTATTATATTATCTTCCATTACATTTCACATAATGTTTGTTTCATTTTATTTTCTGTTCTGATGTATGTATATAACATTTAATGCAAAACATTTTTTATTTTATAGATATTTTAGATATATATATCTGAGTTGAATAGTTCGACTTAACTTCGACGAGGAATATTTTTTACATTAAATGTTATATACATACATCAGAACAGAAAATAAAATGATACAAACATTATGTGAAATGTAATGGCAGATAATATAATAGAAAATACATACCGTACATAATTCAAAGCGCCAATTGTTTTAAAAAAAAATAATTCACTGCAGCAATTTTTTATTTTTTTAAGTTGTAGTCTTTTGAAAGTAGCTTTGGATTTGGACGATTTATTGTGTAATTACAACGGCATTTTTTAATGCAATTAAAAGGAGCCTAACATTTACATATTCAGAGCTTCACAATTATTGATAAATAATACCAATAATATTGAAATACTCCAATAATTCCAGTTTACTCTGGAATATATTAAGTTTTTGATTTGGTAATTCCTTTTCACAGTTTTTGCAAATTGAATTCAGTAATTTATATATTAAGTGTTTTATCACAGATATACAGTGTTTCCAAGCTATATCAGGAAATTAAACTCAATTAATGTGTGGTACAGAAAACTTGCTATATTTAAAACTTTGATTTTGTGACAGTTTTGTTAACTAAGTATATGCACTTTTACTTAAATATAAACTTACTCTTTACTGCGATCAATAATCATCGTATTTAACTTTTAAGTTAATTTATATACACCCATAAACACGATTGTTCTAACAGTAAGTGCATAATAATAAATTATAAATAATTGATTTCTGTATGTATATTTATAATGCATCAAATTCATAATTCGTAAAATTGACGATCTGAGTCTGGTCCCTCACGAGGTTTTGCAATGGTCACTTTAATATTTCTTGAATTCGAATATATAGAAGGTTTGAATGTCTAACCTAGTAAAAAAGCATAAACGCTTGTAAAAAGTACGTCCCATAGAATATTTTCAGTACCTCTTCCAAGCATTGAATTGACATCAAATACATTTTTAAGATTAAGACAAATGTTTATTAGCATGTCGTCAGAACATATCATATGTTTCTATACTTTTGTTCCTAAGAGTAGGTTTATTGTTGGCCATAAGGTTTATTAATGAAAACCTTAAAGCGATCGATAGCATTTTAAATATGAGTTTCTTGATTCTAAATTRATACGAGAACTACCAGCTGCTCTAATTGAAGTTCATCGTCATCATCATTATCATCTTCTTCTTCTKATTTTAAGACAATAKTTTTTTACRTYGTTTTGGGGGTGTCTTCCTGSTGGTCTACGGTTGGTTGGTTTCTCCTTATTTGCAATTTTGGGTAGTCAATTATCATCCATTCTGTCGACGTGGTCTCTCCATGGTATCTTATTGGAAAGCTTATTGTTTGCTTTCCGATGTTCATTTTTTAAATTATATCAATTGTTTTGGGATTCAAATTCCTCTCCTTTAATAATTACAGAACATCGCAAAGTCTAAGCCTATCAAAGGCTTGCTTTAGATCGATCAAGCACATAAAGGGAATTTTGTTATATTCAATCGCTTTTTCCACTATTTGTCTTAAAATGAACATTGCATCTATGGTTGATCTGTTTTGTTGAAACTCCTGTTGTTCTTCACTGTTGCCACAGGATTTGTCTGAATATCTTTGAATGGGCGCTCTCTTTGAAGCAGACTAGTACCTCTATAATTTGGGTGGGTCCATTTTTCTGCTTTTTTCTGAAAATTCAGATTGTTATTTTTTGTATATTGTATTAAATAAAATTTGCATTTTGTCCGTTAATGCGACTCCCATAGTTGAGGCAACCTTAGGTAAAAAACCAAACAACCTTCATAGAACAAAAGGAGACGCCTGAGATAGGAGGGATAAAACTTATGACGCACCGATTTTAGTTTACTTGATAACAAATGCTGCTTTCATAATGAGTTAAAGTCGAGTAAACAATCGAATTTTCTTCATTCTACTTAAAGCATTTGCATATTATTAGATAAAAAAGTATAACGATTATCGTAAACAATAATTTAATATATACGTTTGTGTGAAGTAAATTTAAAGCAACTTGAAGAGATTGATAGTTTTCAAAACAGAAGGTGTAAATTATTTGGCTTTATACATTAATGATTTTTGTTAAATTGCGTATGGGTTTTGCCATCTAACAGGGATGGTGATTTGAACCATTTCCTCTTCGTTCAATAGCTTAAAAAGCTGCTTTAGGGTTGCTTTCTATTTCTCTGTAAAAGCGAATTCTTATGGCTCTAAATTCCTGTTTTATAAAGTGCACTTAACATTCAGTTTTCTTTATTCAAAGAAAGTTTATATCTGCACTCTCAGTGGGTACGTATGGAAAGTCCAGTATTTAAAAGAATTACAAAATTCTGCTGGAAAAACTAAAGAGATCTTATTTGTCATCGTCTCTAACTATAAACTTTTGCTCTGTTTCTGTTAAGTTTAAACTTTCTCATTTTTTCACTCATTCATTTTCATCCATCATAAACCCTCAAATTTTACATGATATAAAATTTAGTTCATTTGACATTAAGGCCTCTACTATTTATACAATTGAGCGATGAATCATCGAAAGCAAAATAGAGAATAGTAAAAATTACATCAGTCTCAAAAACAGAGAATGACGATAATCCGTTTTCATTTGTGTAAACCAAGTTACGATTACAGATATGTATGTTAAATATAGAAAGCGAGACCGTATAGACAAATATATATTTTCAAGCTTAATGTATATTAAAATTCCTTAGGTTTTACGTTTAAGTTTACTTTTATTAAATGAGCTTTTTATGCAGGATGAGAATGCTCCACCTCCAAAGCCAGTCAACTTGGAAAAGATTTTTACTCCCGCAGATGGAGAACAAATACAACCTAAAACTAACAGTAAGTAACAATGCAAATTTCGAACCGAGTTTGTCAATCTTTGTGACTCTGGAAACAGGCACTGCGCCTACAAAAAAAAGCTCAACTAGGGTCTCAAAAACCCAAAAATAAATCACGGCATTGAAATTTGAAACATACACATCTACATAAAGTGGAAGTATGTATTTCTTTCACTGACCAATTTTACTAACCTTGGATATTCGACTTGAAATATGCCAGCTTTGAAAATATCCACTATTTCCAAGTTCAATACTAGTAAAATAAACTTTCTTTCTTTATTAAATCCTGTAAATATTTGCCCAAATTATTACAACGTTGTTTATTTCAATCGAATGAAATTGTTCCGTTAGTACTACTGTTTGCTAAATTTGCAAGACATGAAAATATACATATAATGGGTATAAATTTTACAGGAAAGATGTTTGCATCGTCTGCTTTTTACGAAAAGGGTTTTCATCCCACTGTTGAGGATCAGGTGGAGCTGGCGAAAAGAATTTCGAGTTCACTGACTGATATCAGCAACCAAAGCAGCAAAGGTTTGCAGATGTACGTTAACAGGAAGAAGAGGTCCGTGAAATGGGTTCATGAAGGAGAAGGTAAAAATAAATCCTGGGTAGTTGTAATTTAAAATTAAAGTCGTTATTATAGGGCGAATCTATAATAACTAATCTATATCTATCTAAATCTATAATAATTTATTCAGCATTCGTAATGTTGTTAAAGGATTTCAAATTTCCAGTTTGAAAAATATTCCTCAAGAATGTTGTTTAAAACTGTTCTATTTCATTTTATTTTTTGTTGTAAACATCAAATTATTATTTTATTTTGCACTTTGCATTATTCATCGTGAATGGATGAGTACTTTTAATGCGTTTGATCCGAAAGCAAATTATTACGACCTGTAATTTCATGGTTGGTTAACTGATCGATTAAAGAGTTCATTGTAAATTAAAATTTAAGAGTGCATTTGTTGTGCGTGCTATTAAGCTGTTGAATATGTGCAGGATTTACGACATTGCGTTACTGATTTCATTAGCTTTGGCTCGGTTCATTCAATAAGCTTTTAGGATTCTCTAAATCTCGAGAACGAATGAGGATGGAAATGGAAAAATCAAATTAGTGTCCCCATAAAACTGCTTTTGTTTAAATGGATCAGCAGGAGCAGTAAATAAAATATCATAGGCAAGATAATTTTGAAGATAAATGTTGCTCAATTATATTTTACTGGACACCATATCTTAAAGTAGGCCTAGGGACACTGTGTTGGGTAACGCTATTAGGTTGTTGCCGCTCTCTGAGTTAACGAGTTATAACTCATCGGTTAATGAGTCATAAGTCATTTATTAAAGCTTTACGAGATCCGAGACTGGAATTTTCAAATCTAAAAGAAACGTCATCAACATTTCTTTTTTTTCAAGATTTTCTGAGTAACGTTTTACTGCTTTGTTCAGACAACTAAAAAAGTCATCTATATTTTCTCAGCAACAGAACTCCAAAGTCCAAAGAAATTCTACGAGTTTTCTTGTAAAATCTATCTCGTAATTTTTTTGCATAAAAGATTTAGTTTGCCAGTATTTTACGGTAAAACGTTAATAAAAACGCTGTCTTTCTGTTTACAGACAGTGTTGTTTAGAATATTGACCTAAAAGTGAGGAAATCCCAGTTTCCAAGAGTTTTCTAAATAAATGATTTTAAACTTTTTCAGTTCAGGAAATATTTTTAGAAAAATACCTAGAAATAATTATTAGAGTTTTGTCCATAATTCGAAGCTGCAAAACGTTTTCTAAAAATGTCTGCAAAGCAGTTAAGGAGGAGAGATAAACTTATATAATAATTTTCCACAGCAAATACCTGAAGATTGTAAGTATTTTAACTAAAACTAAAAAATAATGCGGTTTTTGCGTCGAAAGAATTGCTCAATAGAAAATTTAAAATAACTTTACAAATTTTCAGAGCGATGAGGGCGATTTTACAAATATTTTTTTGTAAACTTTTGCTATGGTTGTTTTTTCAAGATAATCCTAGTTACTTTCGTTAAAAAACTGAATAAAACTATTTGGTTTTTGTGCGAAATTTGAAGCTGAAATGGGCATTATAAACTTTCTTTTTCTAGAATTTTCTAGCAAAAATAGTTTTGCAATTTTTGGCTGAAAACGCCCCATTATTGTCAGAAAAGAAGAAAATCATCAGAAAAAAAATGGTTTTCTGCGTTTCCGATTAAAAACTTTTAGCTTTGTGATCGGTTTTGGAGAAAACCTCAATGGTTTTCGGGAAAAAACGGGAGCATTTTATTTGCGCTTTTGTCCGAATGCGGGACGCCGAAAAAATATTTTGTAAAATGTTTGCAAAGCTATAAATTTTTCTTGTATTTTTTCGCGTAAGAGACCTCCAGATTGTCAGTATTTTTAAGTGAAACTCTACAAAATGGAGTGTTTCAGTTGTTTTAGTAAAATGTAAAGCAAAAAAAATCAGTTAAAACTAAAAAAACATATTTTTTATCTATAACATATCTTATTTTGTTCGATTTTTGATAGAAAATTAATTGACTTTTGATGCAAATTCGAAGCTGGAAAGGGATTTCTAAACTTTTTACAAAGCTACGAAGGATTCGAAATTTATTTCATAATTTGCCGCGGAAAATACCCGATTATTAAAATTAACTAATTTGAAAGATGCAAAATATTACGTTGTTTGAAGGATTAAGTTAAATTTTATTAAAAAATATTAGGCAATTAAACTCTGCAGGAAATGTAGAGGAAAATTGGTTTTTATGTATTTAATTCTTCTAATCGGATGCCGTATTTTGAGAAGTCAAGAATATAATTATTTCATCATCGTCCTTTTGAAAATTGTTGGAGTTATTTCTCTTCCAAACGACCGTTGCTTTCAAACGAAGTTTATAAATCCATCACCAGTTAACATCAAAAATATAATTTTTGTAATAAACATTAAGAGCTTTTTCTAACGGTTTTATTAAATGTCGAAGAACCTTACATTGACTAGAGACGCATAATCTCAAATTAACTTTAATATAAAGGGTGATAAAACTAAAGCGATTATAAAGGAATAAAGACATTTTAAAGGAAAACATTAAAAAATTATTTGGTTGAACTGTGGTTTATAATATCTGGAAAATAATCAAACTTAAACTAGATACCTACATGAAAAGCTAAAGAAATCGTAAGACAAAAATATTAAGTCGTACATTGGATGTCTTGAAAACAAAATCAAACGCACCGAAAGAGAAAAACTACTTAAAGAATTTTCATTTTATTCACATTCATGTTTCAAAGTCCCTAGATACATGCAAAAAGTGTTGTTGTAAAATGTTTGCTTCCTACATTTACCTCAAAACAGTCCCTCAATCGGAAATTTTTCTGTTTGTATCCTTTGTTTCTAGTAGATACTTAAATTTAACCTCGATATCGTTTTTTAATCTTATGTCTATCTAGTATAGCAGAGGCCAGTAAAGTATATCCGACGATTCGCTTGTGGCTGCTATAAACCTTGTTAACGATTAAATGAGCGCAGCACAATCTCCAAACAATCTAAATACAAAAGAAAATTTGTTTTCAAGCTTTGTCGTACTTTAGATGTAACTGTTTCATAAGAACGGAATATAATTTAGTCTATATATTCCAAAATAAAATTTAGAAAGCACATTAAAGTAAAACCTCAATACCTTTGATAAGTTTATACACGAGCATTAGAAGAAACTACCCATTCCTCTATCAAAAGCTATGCGAAACACATGGACTAGAAGCAGTTATGGTACAGCCAATTTATTTCGGTCCGAAGACAAATATCTAATACCGTGACTAGTGGGAGCCAAAATAATTTCAAAAACAAGAGCTGTTAGACTTTAATAACATTCGATTGACTGACATTTATCGATGCTATTAATAACCTGAGCCAATAAAATTAAACTAAAATACATGTCATTAGTTGGCCAATGGGCTAATTCCAGTGGGAAGACTAATAAAACACCAAGAAAAACGCAATGGGTTGCCTAGTTTATGCATTTAAATCAGCCAATACCCTCGTGGGCTAATGAAAAATTAAATGTTTCTTTTTAATAATGCAGTTTTTACTGGAAGAAATGTGGGATCTAGACCACGAACGCAATGAGGCCATGTACATTAGAAGTGCAATATGAACGTCGAAAGACTTTAAGCTAGTAATTAGTTTAACTCAATGCGGACATAAAAAATCTGATGTGAGTAATTGGCAAAGAGCCATCGCAGATTATGGACGCAGAGGCGTACTTCACAAAAAACTAATCATGCAGGTTTAAAGATTTTCGTCAAAACTCCCCTTGATGGTTATTTCAAATCGCATTATTGCAAAAAAATTTCAAACGTTTGACTTTTCTATCAGTTGCTATCTAATAACAGTCCATAATTTTAAAACTGCCGCTGTTAAGTCCAGCACTGTATAATGGCATAATCTTCCATCTAATACTCTATCAAAAATAGATCTAGATAAAGTGTCGCTGTCCGTATTAACAAACGATCCAGCAAAAGAGCACTAGTGCTAATCTGTACTGCTTAATTATTGCATATTTTACTTGATCTTTTTCATTCTAATTTTAGTTTTCACTTCTTTAGTTCGAGGAAACAAACATAAGGTTAGTGACATGACTAGAGTTTTTATGTTGTTGGTGTCAATTTTAATTACTTTTCCACTCTACATTTTTTTGAATTATTTCCAGCATTTTTTTAAAATTAAATTTGTATTTAAGAGAAGGAAAAAAAAATATTTAAAACAGTTTAGCATTTTCAAAGTTTGAAGCCCTGAAACTTTTACTGCAAATCTGTATTGTTTTACATTATTTTTCTTTGCGTTTTCAGTGCTAACCTTGCACTTAAATCATTAGTTGTTTTTTGTTTTTTAATGCTGGAAGCGGTTTTGACTGATTATTTTCGGAAATGCGCAAACGTTCTGCTGGTGTAAGACTTTAAATATGTTCCAGAAAGCTCTATGCGAACTTTATTTTTACATTTATAAACTAGTGTAGCATAACGTCTAAACGTCTTCCTGGAAAGTTTTATGCATGTCGATGACTATTTTAAGTGATCTGGCACTTGATTGAATATCGGGTATTTGACAATGCAAACTATGTAGAGGACACAACCGAAATGCTTTACTGGAGACGTAAATAAATCTTTCATGTGCATTAATAAAAAACAGTTCTTGATCTATCCACTCATTACTTATTCATGTCTGTGCTTGCCGTTGAAATATTAAATCATTAGAAATTAAACTGGAAAAATGCTTTTTGGCTTAGAAAGAAGAATTAAATTTAATAAGTTCATGCCTGGAATTTGAACTCGGTGAATAAATCCATTATTTTTATGAACGGCAGGTTAGTTCTTGTAACGTTCTACGAAAGTCTACTTTCAAAATATGAAGCAGATAAGTAGGTTTATAAAAATTGGATTCAATAAAGAAAATCTCCTTGTCGTGCTTTCTACAACTTTTAAGGATTTAACGTGTTTTTGGAAAACTAACCAATGAAAGGTTCAATGAGAAACTTTCAAAACGGCACTTACAATGTATAGTTTACACGTTTTACAGATTTAACAAAAATTTATTGCTAAAAATATTCTAGTACTAATTTAAAGAGGGAGTTGAGCAGTTTCTAACGCATTGGTTAAACGGGAAAACTGCTGATGAGAAAACATTTTTCTGAGTCGTTTTATGGGGCGAAAAATGGTCCAAATCGTAAACATTTCCTCCTTGGAAGGTCTTCAATTTTGTCATTTTTACTTATACAACACTTGTATCGTTTTCACAAACTGTTTGTTGGACATTTCGCCTCAAAATTTTTGTCTTAAACAAAGACAGAATTTCCTCACGTCTTTTATTACAGATTCATAAACAGTGCTCTTATCTCGCAATAAGAACGAATTCTTTATAAAAATGTGATCAAGAACTATCACCTAGTTTATTGCTATTATCCTGCGACATACTTAGGCTCAAGATGGAAGAGAAAATTCCAATTGGTAAAGAAATTAATTTAAAAAAAGTTTGTTTTGTTAAATAAAAATCTTCCATAAATGAATTACTGATTAAAGGTGAAAGGGGCGACCCCATAGCCATTCCAAAATTTCGTTTATAAAAATTATCATTGTATTCAAAATAAAACTTACCAGAATATGGGTTGGATTTATATGTGTGATAATAAAAAAAAATGTTTAGAATTTTTAATATTGGAAGTTGTGGTGGAACTTTAACAAAAAATATTTATATATGTTTGGATTTATATCTACCTATGTGTGATAATAAAAAAAATTTTTAGAATTTTTAATATAGGAAGTTGTGGTGAAACTTTAACAAAAAAAATATTTAACAAAACGTTTTTTTTAAATCAATTTCTTTACTAATTGCAATTTTCTCTTACAGCTTGAGCTGTAGTGTGTCGCAGGATAATAGCGATAATAAAGTAGGTGATAGTTCTTGATCACATTTTGATAAAGAATTCGTTCTTATTGCGAGATAACAGCACTGTTTATCAGTCTGTAATAAAAGACGTGAGTGATTCAGGGCAGATTTTTTATTAATTGCAAACCATGTTTTTTCAATTGCTTTTATTCAGCTTCTATGAAATAATGGCAAAACCACTTTGCCATTATTAATAATAATTAAATTACAAAACAAAACTAAAGTTTGAAAAATAATTTTATAATTAGAGTCTATGTGATATTCAAAAATCCAATGCGTTTCGAGTGTATGAAGTATTTGTCCTCGAGGGCGTGATTACCCTCTTCAGGGCGCTTATTATTCACAAGGGAACATCAAAACCTTATTCTATATGAACCAGCCGAATGGGCTGGAGCATTTCCGGTATTTCCTTGTTTTGTCTGAATGATTGCTTGTTTACAGTAACAAGTTTGTTAATATATTTTTTGAACGTTTTTCCTCAAATAGAACAAAATAGTGCTAGGTTTTGCTGTTCCCTTGTAAAAGAGCAGTCAGCTCTTAGCTCTCAATATAACGCGCCTGATGATGAGTTGTTTATACACTCAAAACGCGTTGGGTATTTGAACATCTAATAAATTAATTGTGAAGAAAACTGTATTTTTTCTTAACAGTAATTAAGCAGTTTCATGCCATGGACATTTCCTTCAATTTTATAATCGACTAATAACTAGCTAAAACTCTTCTTAAAGCTATGTAAATGTGCCACCCATATTTAGGTATCTTGTTAATCAGCGTAGCAAGTTTAACAATTTACTTTTTATTTTATACTTAATTGGTAACTTTCCTATGATTATAACTCTCTTAATTTAAATACTGAATGGGGAATTAAGCGCGTATTTCATGTGATATTTGCAGGAAAAGGCACCCTTAACGGTTCAGCTCAGACCGACGATGGCTCAGGAAAGCCAAAAGACCCTCTCAAGCTTGTTATGAACCCGGCTGGCCAAATACAGGACATAAATTCACTCAGAAAACAAGGATACACTATTGAAACCGCTCTCTCTCCAGAAGTTTGCTTGGAAATTGTAAAAGGATTAAATTCGCCAAAAGGAAAAGGTGTTTTCTATAGCAATTAGTCGATTGATTAAACATCAATCTTTACTTAATTCTGTATGTCAAGGTGCTGAATTATTTGCAAAACGACGCAAGCGATCGGAAAAGTGGGTCGTTGCAGAAACCAACGGAACCAGACCGTCCTCAACCATCCCAGACGTATCTCCATCTCCTGTACCAATTATACCAATTACTCCGCCTGGAAATATCCCACCGCCAAGTTACTTGCCTGAAACCCAGCAGCGATTGGCTCACAAGGAAAAATTGGACGAAATTCAAGTGAGGCTGGCACAAACAAATCTCAAATAGATTTGAAAGCAACAATTTTACGTAGGAAAAGTTTACTCGTCCTCGTATCAAGCTGATCAAATCTCCTTGGGACGCTGCTTTGGAAACTGGATCAGTAGACGCAGCTTTTCAAGTGGAACCCGTTTGGCCCACCAAAGGAAACTTTGTGGCACCTGCAGTCAATTCTTACGAGCAAGCTCTAAAAACCGACAACCTGGCTTCCTGGGCTATCCCGAAATCCAATGGGTAACTATTATTATTATGACGAAGCTGCCAATCAAATGAGTGTATTTTTTTTTCAGATACAATGAGCAAAAGACGTTTGCTCATAATCCAGCCTACAACAGCCAAAGCATTAACAGAATCGTGGAAAACTTGCAGAAAGGCAACACCAACGTCGATGTTTACAAACCGGCACTTCCACAAGCCTGGAACGCTGGTCCCGCTAAGAAGCAACAATACAGTAAGTTATCAGAAACGCTTGTTCCCAGTTACATTAACTCATTGCTTTTTCTAATTGGAATATTCGCTCCTAGGCAGCATTAACGCAGCTTTAAATAACATCTTTGCTGACACTAAAGAAGAACCACGCCCTACATCCCATTTTCCTAATATTCCTGATGTTTCCCAAAACTTTGAGAGCCTCGAAGCAACCAAATCTGAAATAATTCGGTCCGTAACCCCAACGTTCTTAGAACCCAAGCGCGATTTGAAAAAAGAAGCCGAAGAAGAACTAGCTAGAAAAAGGGAGGAGCGAGCTCACTCCCCTTTTCCTATTATTCCGGATGTGGTTGTCGAACCGGAAGTCCTGGAAGCGGACGTGCAGTGCTTCAAGGAAAAGAAAAGCATTGAATCCGCATTAAGGCCATCGTCCCCATTTCCCACTGTACCAGATATAACTCTAAACCCCGAATTATTAGAGATGGATATAGTGGCTTTAAGGACCAGCCCCATACCTTTCAAAGTTCAATCTTCAGTAAGCATTGACGACAATTTCAGTGCAGATGTTGAAGATTTTCTTCCTCCACCTCCAGAATTTATGGACTCCGGTTCCAACACTACCCAGCAGAGTGTCCCGTTTCCAACTATTCCAGATATTTCCAAGTATCTAGCAACCGATAAGACGGATTCTACACTCTTTAAACCAATTGCAACCAGGCAATATGCCCCAATTTCATTAAGCACTAAAACATACGAAATGAATTGCAACCCACCTTGTGATACTGCTCCAAAACGTTTGCTTCCTGAATTCAATTTCGCATTAGCAAACAACGAAAACAGGGTTTGTGAGCATTCGTTTAGGGGACCAACACCCGAATCTCGCACCATACAGTCGGAGATGTTCGAGAGTCAGGGACACTTTAATGCTCGGTCCAAATCCCCCATGGCCGTATTTGTGCCAGAGGAGAATTTTCCGGTGGAAACTAGTAAGAATACTGAAGTTAAAGAAACGAAGAGCCAGGAACCCTCAGCAAGAATTATAATTGAGAAAGTAACAGTGGAACCTAAAAATCCGGAATTCGAGGAGCATGCCAGAAAAGTGGCAATTGAAAACGATAGGGAAAAGGCTGAGGCTATCGTCTACCAGCAAGGCTGTTTTTCCGAGCTGAAGTACATAAAAAACGCGTATGATAATCTGGATCATTACGCCATCAAGGGGATTCAAGGAATGGATATTGAATATAAGGACTTGACGCAAAACGAAAATAACGTGCTTAATGGCGGAAGCCCAGAGGCCATTGAAAGCAGCAGTGATTTCAAAAAGTATGATGTGAACAACAACGAAAATCCACAAAACTTTATTGAATGCAAAGAGCCTTCAAACAGCAAGTCTACGGAGTTAAACAAAGACAAAGCCGCAGAAGCAAAGTCAGTGAATGAATCAGGAGTGAGTAAAAACACAATAATAGAATCCACAAATAACCAGAGAAGTAAAGTTAAATCATCGCCTCCAAAGGAGGAGGCTTGTCTAGGCATCGAACCGAAGATTTGCAAGAAACCCCCGGGGGCGATCATAGGGGCAAGGCCCTTATTTGGAGAATTGAACATCAACGACGAATTCCGAAAAGCCGTGGTTGGTCGAAAGAAGTCAATGCAGGAGCGCAGATATAAGAATACATCGAAAAATATCGTTGAATCCAAGGAGCCAAATAAAAGCTACTTTGAGCAAAGCGAGATTGAATGTAGTGAAGATGCCTGTGAAAATTCCAGTTTGAAAAGCACGGTAAAATCAAAGGAAATGGCCGAAGTGGAGATTTTTAAACCCAGCGCCAATGAGGAAATTGAAAAAGTGTTTTATGAACGCAACAGGGAAGTTGATGTAGACTTTCAGATTGTTAATGAGGAAATTATTAATCCTGTTGGTTCGTTTAGTCAAAACCCAGGATATGGATTGACTGGAACCCAATTTTATCAGCAATTTCAGCCAGAAACCCAAATATTTAATGGCAAATGCAAATCTGGAGCACAATATGCCCAAATTACGCAACCACTTCAATCGTATGGTCAACAGCAATTGCATAATGGGGCAACTAATACTGCTTCAAAGCAAACGTTGCAAAGCGACGATATTATGAGTGATGAAGCTGAGCAAGAAGACTATGTTAAAGTACCAGTAAAGTCCTTGATAAAGAGCTTCGAGCAAACCATCATGCCTCCTATGCAATACAAGCAAATTAGAGAGCCACTGCCCGATGTAGTCGAGAAGCTCGCTCCTTCTAAAAGCCCGAATATCGAGCTGCAAAAACAACAAGATGCAAACAAAACAGTTCCAAATATGCCAAGCAATGGTCATGGAAACATTCAGCAAGATCAAATTTTACGAAAGGCCGAACAGGAGTTTGATAATCTCTACTATGTGACTAGTTCCAAAGTTCACAGCTCCAGCTACCCCCAACCAGATCCCAGCAAAATGTATTCCCTTCAACCGTCCGAGAATAGCTCGTTTTGTAAATATTCCGTTTCCGACTTTGCACAGTCCTATTCCCAATTTAACCAAACGCAAGTGCAATCGGTTCAGAGCTTTGCTACCATGCGGCCTCAGGAACATGCTTTTGAGCCACAATTTCAAGGCAAGCTTTATGTGTTGAGTGGCTTGAAGTGCTTGTCTTAGTGTCTCAATGAATCTGTGGTGCTGACAAGAAATACGAGTGCAACAAGTTAAAAAATGTAACCTGCGCTTCTGAGAAAGACATGAGGGAAACTGAAGGGAAGAACCCTAATGGTAATTAATTAAATATGTAAAGTCACTGGCAGTAGGTTCGATTCCTAATCGAGAACAATGTTTCAGCCTTGCCTCTTTTCCTCAGTCTTTCATCTTTGCATAAGTGCAATCTATATCTACTTGTTTACTTCATCTATACAGTGTGGTCCAGTTTCCAGAGCGGAAACATCAGGGTTGTTTCGTTCCCATATGGTTTTGTATCATATTTGTTCCAATATAGTTTTGTATTATAAATAATATTGGAGAAATGCTTCGTCAAGGTGTTTAGGTTTGGTATATTTTTTTAATGATGTCAAACGGCTATGGACATTTGAATCAAATTTTGCAGGCAATAATTGCCAACGCATATTTTACAATAAAAATTGAATTTTTTGTTTTGTCAATGGTGTCCGTACTAACACGTCAATGGGTGATTTTAAAGAAAACATCACTGTTTTTTCAAAGGGTAAAATTAACTTTTTTTCTTCAGTTTTAAAAGAAACAGTTTTCTTTAAATTGCTCTGCTGAACTCAGCGTTTTTAAGTAAAAAGTAACAAATAGCTGATTAAATTAATCAATTAATGAAACTGTAGCAAGAGAAAATCACAAATTCCACCGACGGTATACCACAAGAATCAAAATTTAACTCTACAGTATTGCACCGGAGCTGGAGCTTGCTGAATTCGCAAAACGAAATAATCTTTTGTTAAAACCGGAGTAGAATAAAATGTGTCTATTAGATGTCATTAAACGTAAAAGTCCAGTGGACTAAAATCCGGTGATATAGGTGGCCGGTGGAATGGACCAGAACACGACTCAATTTTATTGACCATATTATAATTCATTTCATTCCTTCGTAGTAGGACAATCCAACGTGGCCGATAATTAATATTAACCTAATAATGAGATATTAGTATAATATATTTTATAGAGCGACCTTAGTTCTGTAGTAAAACTAAGGAATCAGAGTTTTTCCGTATTTTTCCGAACGTTTATTGGAAGGTAACATAGTATTTAATAGTTTTTACGAGCAATTACTTAACTACGATAATATTTTCTAAAGTAATAATTAGTTTAATTC
>NW_026019016.1:9820493-9963321 GCF_020466585.1 Dendroctonus ponderosae | reverse complement strand
ATGAATTTGCCGGCTGTGGAAATTATTATTAGATGTTACTTATATTTTTCCCTTATTCCATAATAAAAATTAAAATAAAATTTCATCCAAATAAGTTGACCCAATGTTGTTATGTTAGGTTTGCCGGCACTCATTTTTTTTCACCCTGTGAGCAGTTTGATAATAATTTATACATTTTATTTTTTTATGCCAAACTTAAGCACGAATTACAATCGTTAACCAAGCGTTATCGTTTTCTAAAGTTTTAACTCTGGGAACTAGTCTACTGGATAAGCTACACCTAGTGAATTTGTGATGCCAGCGAGAGTTTTCTTGCTCTGATCTATATGACTCGCTTTAGGCTCAGCAACGCTTCCAAGGTCTCGCTCCAAGCCTCCACTATCGCCTACGTTCAAGCCAAATATAGCTCCTCCCGTATTCGTGCCAAAGGAGAGCGACAGCCCCCTGCCCAGCCTTTACTCAGCCCCCACCTACAACGCTCATCAACCCAACACATTGTCTGCTCCTACAAGTTATGCGCCTCAAGCTCCTTCACAAACTTACGACGATTCGTATTTGTCTACACCTTTGCCTCCTCAGAGGAAATTCAACTTGGAGAACGTGCAGAATTACAATACGGCTGCAAGAGGATGGGGTCAGGTTGCCGATGTATACAGGCCAATGACTTTTGAAAAGCCTAAATCTCCATACTCAGATTTTTAAATTGCCAGGGCCTAAAGGAGATTTTAAGTTGAATTTGCCGTGCAAATTTTAATTGGTTGAGTATATGTGGAATTTCTGTTGTAAGGAGATTTTTTAAAATATCTGACAAAGGAAATTAATTTTATCGGCGTTTTATTCGATGTGGGCAATCGCAGTAAGTTGCTCAATATTTACAAAACATATATTATAGGTATCTGCAAATGCTAATGTATCCTAGTTTGCTTTAGAGCCACAGTTTCATCCAATCCTGCTCTGGGATTGCCGAATAGAGATGCGGCTTACTATTTATTATATTCACACAAACGACTTATCGAAATTTAGGTTAATGTATATAAAAACTTGTTTCCAGTTTTATTGGCTCTTTACTAACCCCCACTATTTTCCTTGAACGATCTAAAGCTGTTGAATAGGAGACCTTCTCTAATGTACCTTAGTTTCCTATTAATATTGTTCTAATTAGTTTTTTCCCGTTAAAGTGTGCCCTGTTGGTAGATGTAGATTTTTTTTTGAATATACCAGATTGTAGTTGTCACAACCCAAACACGTATTGTTCACACAATAAAATATTAAACAATGAAAGGCATTTTTCTCAATGTTTTTCTCACATCAGGTGTTTGATAAAATTGGGCTGATAGGCATTATAGTTATTTTCGTTAACTCTAAATCGAAGATTTTCGTTAATCACTGAACACGTGTAGTAGCTTCTCTCGCCGGAAGCTGGAGGCTGAAACGTTCCAGAAAGGAACCACTTTTTAGACTTCGATTCAGAAGAAGGTTTGTATTTCTCGGCCTTGTGTTCTGGATACTTATCGAAGCATCCGGCTTTACATCCGCCTGGCTATTTAGTATATTTGGGAGATCACTAAATGTAGCAAAGAGAAAAAATTATACCAAGTACCAATTTTCCCGGTCCGGTAGGAATAAATTTCCCAGGTGGTAAAGGAGGCAAGCTTTTCTCTTTTGGAGGCACATACGTGGGGCCTGGTTTGATATTATCAGGATTTTTGTAGGGGTTGGGTTCGAAGAACGGTTTTGGATGAGTTCCCACCACCATGGGACCGTCCAGTGTTTGTCCGTATTGCTTGTATTTGGCTTTTGCTCCATATTTTTCAACACTAAAGTAATAAAGGGTGCTTAAAAATTTAGTAAAAGATTGCTTTTTGAATGCAACTCTAAAAGTAGATCACTAGCAAGGTTTTCGACGTGAAAAACATATGTATACAGTATTTCATATTCTTAACCATAACTTTAAGAAGAAAGCCAAGACAAACCCAGTTTGAAAAAATTTTGAATTTTCCTTCAAGAAACATCGAGCATAAAGTGTGCCATTACTTTTAGCATTCTCTGGGCACCTAAACCGTGCCTCAAAAATGTTTTGTTTTAGAGCATGAAGTGACCATAAAAAAAATTTGCTTTATGTAATAGCTAGGTATAATACCTGTGATCTGGATAGGGATTTAGACAGATATTAACATATCCGTAACCACCTTTCTTCCCCGGACTGGTAAGAGGGTTGGGTCCTTCGTGTTTAAACGGAGCACGAGCTTTCATTTTGGTGCTAAAAGCATCTAGTTTTCCTTCAAAGGTACCATACCAATCTCCTGGAGTGCTGTGCAATTTTGCATTGGCTGGTGGCATAAATGGGCGTTCAGATACATTTTTGAATGGAGAAGCTTTCCTAAAATAACATTTAATTAGGTAACTTGCAATAAGATAGTGGCTGCCTGAATACAATTTTTTCCCCCTTCCTTTGATGGCTTCTCCCGTGAAAAGTCGTTTGTATTCCGTATCAAAATAGCAATCTTGCCAGTCAGTTTTCGTTTTCGGGCCACCCGCTAGTAAATTTCTGCCTATATCTCTTTTGGGTTCTACAAAATATGCTTACCAATAACTTTATTGCTAATAAACAAACTGATAGAGAGAATGGGATAATCATAATACAAATATACTTGCGAATAGAGATACGTATCCTTTCCCGTTCATAAAAGGCATTTCGCTGAAGAGGCCCAGTCTTTCAATATCTGGTTTTCCATATTTGTTTCCCAGTTCTTCAACTGGCTTTGCTGTCTTACCCATATTGTGAATGTCTGCTGAGCAGCAGGGTTTTAGATTAAAATTTTGCAACGGAAAAAAAACTATCAAATAAAAAATAGCATCGATGCTACATGCAAATATGAAAAAATACCAATATCAGCAATGACAATAAATGTGACATTAATAAAAATGACAATAAATACAGACAGGTAGTTTCTTTAAGCAAAATGTTCACTAGTAAACCGCATTTGGTCCCCATAAAGCTATTGACGAGTTCCTTATATCTTCGTGCTTTTTTTGTCAATAATATGAACAATTTGAGATGGTTAACCGATAATAATAATCGTGAATTCACCTTCCGAACACATCTTAGAGAGTCAGGCAAATATGACTTTTACTATGGCAAGTTTAATATAAAAGTCACATCCTCAGGATCGAAAATGGGCAAAAAATACTGGAAGATCCACTCAACAGAATCTGTTATTACTTTGATCTGATAAGATGACAAAACTTGCCCAGACCAAAGAATCTACGTATCTTCTAGGGTAAGACGAATGGTAAGAAGAATTTATCCCAACTGCCAACTAATAAATAACATTAACTGATTTCTTAGAACTCCAGCTAGAAGCGACCACAATTTCAAGTACGGAGAAGCCTTAATGCACTTGGTGAAAGGCTATGTGGGTACGGGAATATTTTCAATGGGAGATGCCATGAAGAATGGGGGCCTTATTTTCGGTCCCATTACGACTTTCCTAATTGGAATGATTTGCTTACATTGCTGTCACTTATTAGTAGGTATTTTTAATGCCTTCTGGAAAATTATAATTTCATTAAAGACAAATTTAGGTCAATTCCGCTCATATGCTGCACAAGCATTATAAGCTGGATAGAGTACCGGATTACGCTGATACCGCTAAGCTCAGTTTCAAGCTAGCTGCCCCCGAATTTCCTGCTTGGGCTTTCGTAGCAAAGCTAACAGTAAATGTATTCCTCATAATGGCTCAAGTAGGATTCTGCTGTTGTTATTTGGTGTTCATTTCATGGAATATTCGAGAAGTGAGGCATTGGTGCTTTTTTAAAGATTTTTAAAGACTATTCAAACAATCGACTGCTAATTTTTAAAAAGCTGTTTTTGTTTGTTTGATGTTTCCAGCTGCTGATCGCCTATAAAGTCCCCTTGGACATTCACTCGATAATTGCCCTAGTGGTGATTCCAATCTGGATAACTTGCCTGATTAGAACATTGAAATGCTTGGCATATTTATCAATAATAGCAAACTGTACGTTGCTGACAAGCATTGCGATCGTTTTGTATTTTGCCTTTACTATACCAACCAGCGAATGTCCAGCTGGATTGTTGGTGCCTGGAATTTCCGAATATGCGATTTTTTTCGGGCAGAGTATTTTCGCATTCGAAGGCATTGGATTGGTAAAGTATAAAGTTATTGTTTATTTATTATTATTTTTATCAGTTTTTCTTACAACATTTAGTCATACAGTTTAGTAATAAAATTATTAAACTTTCAAAATCCATGTAAATTGTTTATAATATGGCTATAGAAGTTTGAAGATAGTGATTACAAATGAAAGAAATATGTTGAACAGAAGAACAGAAAACTATCTAAACTAGTAAAAATATATCCACAAATTTTCCAAACCGTCATCCTTTTATATGCTTCTTTGACACTATTTAAAAAATTTAGCTATTATATTAAAATCAAACTGCAAATAATATTAGAATATTTATATTCATGAATAGATATATAAAATAATTGAAATTAATGTGGCATTAAAAGCAAAATTGCAAATTATCTGACTGTTATGAGCCAAAAATTTGTAATCGAAATACTTTCAAAAAATAAATTTCTTTCACTTTTCAAACCAAAATGTTTACACTAAACAATGTCTTTAATTTTCTGCAAAATCACTCCTAGATTGACATCTTTTGATAAACATTATTGCATTTATGTATAATTATTTTCGGATTCTGTAAATTGTATTTCTCTTGGTCTGAAGTCATTGGCAGATCAAAATATATCCCCAGTTTTATGTTTTTTACATTCTGCATCCATCCATAGACGATCTATTTCTGTTTCTTTCACACTCTTTTATTTTCAAGTTCAGATTTAAATGCATAATTGTTCCTACAATATTGAAGCCCTAAAGGAGCTTTGTAGTTTTTGAGCACTATGGCTTAGATGCTTGAAATTGGAAGCTAGATTTTCTTCAAATTCTATTCTATTCTAGAAAACTCGAGTTAAACTTAATTAATTTCTAAGTATACAAATTAATGAGAGAATCGACTGGCAAATCAATATTTTTATATTGATAACTATTGAAAAACTGTTTGCTCCCAACGATCAATCTCGTTCAATGCTGAAGTAAAATATTATTATAGAATTAATTTCTAATAAATTATAGAATATTCAATATTCCTATTAACTATATTCAAGGTGTTGATTTTATACAATGAAATGAGTGAACCAGAAGAATTCTACGAAACTTACGGCGTTCTGAACATAGGCCTACATATGGTCACTGTTACGTATATTTTTTTCGGAGCTGTAACATATCTGCAGTTCGGAAATGACATCAAAGAAACCGTTACTTTAAATTTGAATACATCAGAATAGTAAGTAATTTATTTAGGAAGATGCCATAGACATTAACTGGTTATAATTGTTTTTTTTTCAGTTTAGGTCAACTGGTACTAGTTCTTATATCGGTTGGAGTTAGCTTCAGTTTTTCCCTGCAACTTTACGTGGCGGTCGATATCACCTGGCCAAAAATTGTATTCTGGCTAGGTCCATTCAAATATCCGGTTTGGGTGGAATTATGGTTTCGGACAGCCTTAGTAATAACTATATGTAAGTTGAAGCTTTAGCCTAGAGTTGACGAGTTATAACATCGGTTCATGAGTTATAAGTGATTTATTAAAGCTTTTCGAGACCCGAAACTGGAATTTTCACATCTAAAAAATTGTAATTAACATTTTTTCTGAGTAACGTTTTACTACTTTGTGCAAACAACTAAAAAACGGAAGGTAGATTTTTCCGATCTGAGTCCAAAGAAAGTCGACGATTCAGTTTGCCAGTATTTTACAGTAAAACGTTAGTAAAAACGTGGTTTGTCTGTTTAGAGACAGTGTTGTTTAGAAATATTGACCTAAAAGTGAAAAAATTCCAGTTTCCAAATAAATGATTATAAACTTTCGCTTTTTCAGTTCGGGGAAATATTTTTGGAAAAAGACCCAGGTATAATTATTAATGTTTTGTCCATAATGCAAAGCTGTAAAAAGTTTTCCAAAAATGTTTTGCAAAGCGATTAAGGAGGCGAGTGTTCCAATAAAATTTATCTTATAATTTTTCAGAGAAAATATCTGAAGATTGTGAGTATTTTAAGTGAAACAAAAAAATAATGAGATTTTTACGGAGAAAAAATTGCTTAATATTTGTTAAGACCGGAATGACCTAAAAATTCAAAGGAACTTAAAAAACTCCAGGGCGCCGAATTTTCCAAATAATTTGTTTTTTACTTTTGCTCTCTGGTCGTTTTTTTAAGATAATCCTAATTACTTTCGGTAAAAAACTGAATGAAATTATTTGGCTTTTGTGCCAAATTCGAAGGAAAAATGGGTTTTCTAAAGTTCCCTGCAAACCGATGAAGGAGGCGAATTTTCTAGCAAAATTAATTTTGTAATTTTTGTCTAAAAAGACCCCATTATTGTCAGAAAAGAAGAAAATCCTCAGAAAATAATGGTCTTTGCGTTTCCGAATGAAAACTTTTAGTGTTGTGATCGGTTTTGAAAAAAAAAATGGTTTTCGGGAAAAAAACGAGAGGAATTTACTTTCGTTTTTGTCCCGAATTCGACGCTGAAAAAAGTTTTTGTAAAATGTTTACAAAGCTATAAATTTATCTTTTCGAATTTATATTTTTCGCGTAAAAGACCTCCAGATCGTCAGTATTTTTAAGTGAAACTATAAAATATAGCGTTCTTAAGGAGAAAGTAAAACAAAAAAGAATCAGTCAAAACAAAAAACCACATTTTTTTAACAAACTCTACACTCTTCAGAGGTATGGAGGTGACGAGATTTCCAAATAATCTGTTATGAACTTTCGCTTATTTTTGCCTCGAATCACGATATTTGCATGTATAATGTCTAACATTGTTAAGGGGCAAGAAAACGGAATAACGTTTTTTCGCAAAAACTATGAATGGTACAAGATTTTAGAAAGAGTACAAAATTGTGAATAAATGATTAGAACATCAACTAAAAAAAATGAGTTGATTTCATCCACCAAATAAAAAGTTCTGGGAGTTTTTGTACCACGACACTCACGAATTCGCCACTTGCCCAAAACGGATGAACTCGATTGTCTCATCAAAATATGAGTCTTACATAGGAACAAATTCACAGAGTTTTACCAAAAAACATCGTACCATTCTCCCGATATTTCAAAAAATATTTTTTTTTGAAGAATTTTGATCATCAATAGCAGAAAAGCCAGACATTTTTTGTTAATAAAAGTTAGATCAGATCGTCTTCTTTTCATGCGAAGAATATCGCAGTATCCTTTTGAACATGTGCTGACGGGACACTGTCTATCCAACATTAAATTTGTTAGTTAAATCATATCAACCCGTTAAAGCTTGTGCTGTTTTTTGCATTGAATTATATGTAAATAAATTACATCACGCGGTTTTCTAATAAAGAAGTAAGAAAATTAAATATAAACCCTGTTAATTTTGATAACATTAGGTCATAATTTTTCGGTAGTGGTAGTGGCATTTCCAGACATAACGCTACTATACTATAGCAGGAATTATTTGATTGTAATGGTAATTGAAATAAAAATCAAGAATAAAATAAAATAAGTTTTATTTACAACCGTTTACAAAATAATCAACCTTAGTATATATTTTAACTGAGAGCTAAGCATATTCTTTAATCGTTAGGTCAACTGGTAGCTTCTTTAAAATTATCAATAATAAATCAATAAAATTCCAAATGTGCAAATGCTTTATAGCAATTAATTCAATTTATTTTTAGTTGTTATGGCTGAAGCAATACCAAGACTACAAATACTGTTGGCTTTTGTCGGATCCTTCCTCAGTATCGCTTTGATTGCAATTTTTCCGGCGGCTATCGATATCGTAGCAACACTCGCATTTAAAAAAATGACACCATTTATTTTAATTAAAGATGTTTTAATTATAATATTTGGATGTGTGGCAACAGTTGCAGGAACATATGAAAGTTTGGCATTATTAGCCAAAGAACTGTAATTGGAACACAACAACAATGTAAAGGATCGTACAAAAGATACAGTTATTTAGAATTGTATTTGCCTGATTCTAAGGCAAGCGTGATAACATTTAGAAATAAAACTCACTATTAATCGTATACAAACCAACTAAGTATGTTTTATTATTTTAGAAGTAAAAACTAGCTGTTAAGAGCGCCAGAAAGAACGCAACATTGAAAATATCACAAATCATTATCATTAATGAGTAACTCGAGGGCGCTACATCTCTAAAATTAAATTTAACAAAATGTACAGTATAAATATCCTGAAATAAAACATGTTTACCTGTATATATAATCAACATTGCTTTGACCTGAAAATAGTGTTTTCCTTAAAAAAATATTTTACATATTCTAATCACATGAACCTATCACAACATAATTCATAGGACTGCTTTGTTAAATCCAAAATCAAAGTTTTCTATCTGCAGACATGGCACAGTCAAATTGAGTGATGTTTAAGTTTTCTCCTCGATCTGCAGCATTACTATTCTGCCCTAAAACGGGCAGATGCACGGGCAACCAAGCCCAAAAACATTCATTTTCATGTCTTTCTTCGTCTTAGCTTTCGCTACCAAAAGCTTTTACGATCGCTGAAATACTCTCATAACTGCCGGTGATCATTCCCACTACACCAATCAGGATGATAAATCCGTTCTTCAAAGCACTGAATGAAGTCAACTGTCCAATTGCTATTGAACTAACTGTATCGAGAATAGGAGGGAAAATTAGTGCAAGGGCAGCACTACTGACCGCACCCACTAAGGAGATGAAGAGTCCGAGGAATGGAATAGCTTCGGCGAGCACAACTGAAAATGCAAAAAATAGGTTGTAAAAAGGTTGGATTAACGTCTTAGATGGTTATACAGGGTGTTGCGTGCCAAGGCATTTCAGCGGCGGTTTTTTTGGTACAATTGTTTTGTCCAAGACTCAAACAAAACAAAGATTTTTCCATTTTTGCTAATGTAAATTAGTTTAGGCGATTTTTATAAAAATCCACGCAATAATTTTCTCAATATTTCAAGAAACATGATTTTTTTGAAGAATTTTGTCTATCAATAACATGGGAGCCGGACATTTTTGAAGTGATAACTTCTTATGGCCCGGTGCGAGTTGAATGGAATGAGCCCAGACGTCGTTACGTCTGGCATAGATAAAGACAAGTACGCAGGTCACTCTCGCACGCACACAGCCGCCCGCGAGTCTGAACATAATAGTGTGTAGTCTGTGGTCCGTTCGTGTGGATATAATAGTGTATAGTCTGTGGGCCGGTGTCCTTTGGATGCGTTTTCGTCAGAGATGGTGGGAAAAAGGAGCGAATGATCCAATTTCATTGCAAAGTACTGAAACTCGTACACTCGATCCGAAATCATTCGTTCGAGAGATTGTAAGTAAAATGGAACCTTAGGCCGGACGTCCTTTGGAATAATTTCATCAGATTTCGCATATGTGGGTATCGTCCGCTGGAAGTTTTTTTATTATACCAATTGGTCATGTGTTATAATGTATCATATACGCACATTTATAGAGGGTAATTATATAACGATCAGCGTAATTATACAACTGTTAATAATAATAGATTATTTTCTTCGGAAAATAGTTTTCTTGTGAGAAGACGATTACAGTTAAAAATAATAAAAAGCTATTGGGTTGCTGATACATTAGTAAAACGAAAAGAATTTGAAAGATTCCATCATTAATATGAAGATTTTAAAAAGAATCAGTAAGATTTATTAGTTTTTCAACATCGATTTCAGCTCGGTGTGTCCCAAAAATATACGCTATTCAGTCAGAAACACAGCAAACCTACAAATAAATCTTCCTTCGTTCGATTTCGCACAACTTCTGACGAACGCAGTTCGGACGGAAACGCATCCAAAGGACGACCGGCCTTAAGGTTTCAGTTTACATCACCAAAACTACCATTCATTCTGTGAAGTGGATATTTGAATGTTGATTTTTCTTCTGGTAGATCGCAAATTTAATGTCATTTCTTGAATTAAAGTTACAATAAAACATAATATTCCAGATCACGTTACAATCGAGCAAGATAAAGTCGAGTGTCACAATTCGTTTCTTAATAGTTATCATAAAATATATCTTACTTTTGCAGATTTATAATCTGCAAAGTGAGATAATAATATAATATTTTATGGTTTCTATAAAAATTCAATTTTTTTTGAATAGTTAATTCGAGATTTTTTATTATTTCTAAATTTGTCAATAGTTGTTTCGAGATTTTCAGCTACTTCTGAAATTTTTCAATTGCCAATTCGAGCGTCTCGTGACACACACATTCTTTTCTTAATATGAGTCGGGACAGATCGACTTCTTTTGGGTCAAAAAACGTCACAGGTCCCTTCCATCTTGTGCTTAAGAGACCCGCTCTCTTATGCATAAAACTAGTGACCTCTCAAATGTGTATAGCTGGTCATGTAACACTCTGTATTTAATCAGTATTGATGCTTTAAACTTACATGTAACTAACACCAAAAACGATCTAAATGAGAGTTCGGCAAATATGGGGTATTTTACATTTGGTCCCAATAGAGCCAATATATTTGGCCAAATAATGTCGACGGCAATGTAAAATTGCAAGGCGTAAGTCAAAAGAATTCCACATGGAATTATAATTTTCACTGATTGTGCCAACCTGAAACAACCATAAATTTAAATTGCATTTTTATAATTGTGGTTGCGGCTGCCTTAGACTTACACTTCATGTTGTGGTAAATTAAGCGTAACGCTTCCTCTAATATCGTCTCCATATTTCATGTAAGATAAACAGCCAACAACCAGGTACATAATAGTCACGATCACCATTCCACTGTTTAATACGCCTAAAGGTTTGGTGAATTGACCAGGTTTCTTCATTTCATTTTGTAAGGGTAAAACCTGGAAAAAGTTCAATTTTTAGACTTTTGGGATACTTGAGCATTATACTTTTTCGTCTAATTAATAATATCCTGCTATCAGCTAATGCTGATTGTTTACCTTTAGTTCCAACAATAAATGCAGAATGATAAGCGTTAAATGTGGAGGTGGGTACTTACAAGTCCAATTCCTTCGAAGGCATAAATGGCGGTCCCAAAGAACAGAGGCAATTGTTGCCAGTCAGCAATGTATCTTCTTTCAGTTACACTGGGAACGTCTTGCGATGCATAGTAGATAACTATTATAATGCCAATGCACATCAGTACGTTAGCTAAGGTAGAAAAGGGAGCCAGGTACTTTAAGTTTCTAATGAGAGCAGTCAATAGGATTGGTAATAGAATGATTGCCATATGAAAATGGACGTCCAGGACATATCCATAATAGTCTAAAACCTGAAAAGGAATGCCAGAATCAGAATGTTGAAGATGGACAGTTGGCAGTTGTTTTTATATAGACTTAAAGCAGCAGGTAAACTGAAGATAAATCTAAGACAAGGCAAGTAACAATAAAATTTCCAGTTATTCCATGTTACTTTAATTTGTCTAGCTCAGCTATTCATCAAACTAGAGCCTAATCGTATCTAGTCTTCCATTAAAAGTTTGGAAATTAAGAAAAATGTTTAAAATTTAAACAGCTTTTAACATTGGCTGAATACTCAGGTGTTAGTTTCCCTCAAAATAATAACTATAAATGCACACAGAAGTTATGTTTTCAAGTAAAAAATGTGTTCTTTGATTAAAGAATTTCGCGAATTTTTGAGATTATTATTATATTTTACGATAAATTTTTTCAAAAATAAAGAAAGCTCTTTACTAGGCTGCTTCAAATGATAACTAAACAAATAATTCTTCCAGCAGTGCCTGTTTGTCAATTATTTATTTTCCGATATTTTTTGCTCTTTCTGTATCATTTATTTAGATACATTTATGCGCGGGCATTTAGAATTTTTCTCTGCAGCGGGTTGATGTTCAAAGGTTGTGATGAAGTTTTTTCAGTAATCAGGCGGAAATAGCTTTTTCAATCAACGTTATCTAATTCCAATTTTCTCTCATTTATTCCATTTTGATAATCAATTTATAATTTGCTATGACAAAATCATCCACCTTAATATAAAGTATTTTCAACTCCAAAGTAGAGAATTGGCATCAGGCATAAAAAAGTATTTTTTTTATATCAAAATCAAATCGAAATATCCTTTATTGACACATAAACATTCAATCAAACTTCAAAGACAAGAAAAATATTTGATATAGATAGAAGATATAAAATTATAAATCCTGTCAATTCTCTTTTAGTCAATAATTTTTTTTTCGAGAAAAAAATTAAATAAACTTTATTTTTGGATTTCATTCGTACCCAAAAAAAAATAATATTTTACCCTGCTCAATTAAGACATTCAAGAACCAACAAAATCACCAATTTTGTGGTTTTTTTATATTTTATTCCATACAAGTATATGAAAGCAGTATATTGAGTTCGAATAAATTAAATCTTATTTTGGCAAAAATCGACAAGTTGTGAATATGTTTTAAATGTCTTTTAATAATCAAAAGAGATAGACTTTCGAGGCCATTCCCTGAAACTCGGAATTTTTTAAAATCTAAAATTCGAATACTCGTTTAGTGAGTTACACGAATAGTAAAATTATTCGAATACTCGAATATCTAACGATAATTCGAATATTCGAGTATTCGTTTTCCGTTTACCGTTTTCCAAGAAGAAAAATCGTTATATCATATCATTTTTGGCAATTAGCCGCAACGGATAAAAAAGACCAGAAGAAAAATCACTAGAACACAGAGACGTAATTTTATATTCATTTGCAGGAGCGTACATATAATTATTTTCATTTGCTTGTAAATATATGGGTATTTGTTTAAATGCTTGTAGAATATGAATAATTTATTTTATAAAAGTATACAAAGTGCATATAAAGATATTTGCACCTTGTCAGTTTGATAATGTTGGTGTATTCGAGTATTCGAGTATTCGAGTATTCGAATTATGACTAGACATAATTTATTACTTTTTGAATATTCGAATACTCGAAATAATCGAGTTTGATTCCGAGTTGAAACTAATGGGTTTTTCGGGTGTTTTTAGGCCGTCGATCGGTAGAATTTCTTCCTGACGTTCCCTCGGAACAGCGTAAACGTTCAAACAAACCACTTCTGAAGATGCAAGCCACTCGTGCTTGCGAAACGTCAGGAAGAAATTCTGCCGAACGACGGCCTGAAAACCCGAAAAACCCATTAGTGTTTTTCAACTATTAATCCTCTGTTCCTCTGTTTTTCTACTATCTCCCTTTAATGCAAAAGGAACAGTTTTGCAACAAATTGTATAAATAACAAATTAGAATTGAAAGATGAATTATTGAACTAATTCCTTTTTAGTTTTTATGTTTTTTGTTTTAATTAAATTTTTCTTCCATAAAAGAAGTGAAACTGCTAGTTTCCGCTTACCATTGTCTCAGAATTGAAAATATTTTGACTTAAAATTCTGAATTTTAGTCGTGGTTTTTGAGTTTATGAGGTAATAGAAAATTATTATTACCTGACAACTTTTAAAAGGAAATCAGATATTAATAATTTTTAAAATGGATTTCAATTAGATAGTATTTTTTTTAAATATATGAAAATTAATGTCAAATGAAAGATTTCCTCAGTAGGATGTTTGCAAGTCAATAGAATAAAACGTTTCTAAGCACTTTAGTCTAATAAGTGAAATTAATTTTGAAGTAGTGGTTTCAAAACGCATTAGATTAAAATTTAAAAATGATTATTAAGAAGTCTCAAGTTAAGTTCTTAAGTTGGTCCCATATTCTTAAATTCTTTCTAAGTTCAGCTTTTCTGTCTGGAGCAAACATAGTTTATTAAATGAAAAATCGGGATTAATACACTTTCTATTTATAAAATGCAAGAATGTCAAACAATGACGATTAAGATGCGATCTAGCTTAACTTTGGAATTGCTGGTAACACTCGTACGTACTAATTGTTTCTAAATAATTTCTCGAACAATTAAATGAAAATACTGAAAATTATTGTTAATTAAATATAAAACTATCGTGTTAAACCCAACACAATATAAGAAAAAATCCCCATATATATTAATCAATTCCGAACAGCTTTGAAAGTCCATCAACATACTCTGGTTAAAACTGGTTATATGGAGAATTCTAATTAGACTTTACCTGTTTAATATTCTCCGAAATAAAAACGAAATACACACAACAGAATCCGAGTTGAGTGACACACAAAAACAAGTTCACCATTCGTTTCATCGTTTTGGCCATACCCCGTAATCGTGGCGGTCCATTCGCAAAACACAGCTCGACAGTTTCTGCAAAATCTGGGCTCACTTCCAGTTTTTGGGATTCATTCAAACCCCTTGCTGTTTTCAACTGAAACAAAACAAATGAAGATACATTTTTTCCAATTTTTTTCACTAAAACAGGTTTTTCTTCGTTTTTAAAAAACCCAAGAACCACTAAAATCTAAAAAAGTATTGCTATTTTTCTAAAACATTAAAGCTTCTTAAATTTCATTATTTTAGTTTACAGGCTTACAATAAACGGTACTTTACAGCTTATAATAAAGTGACCAAGACTAAATTAATATATTTGCTAAACCAACCTCGCAAAAATGGCACAAGCTTGAATAAACATCAATATAATTTGAGTAAATAAGAAAATATTATAACATAGGAGAATACGCATAATTATAAGCTAAGCTAATTATGTATTCGTTTTCAAGTGAAGAATTTCATTGTCAGTAAGATGTATAAATATTTGCGTATTTTTTGAATAATACATAATCGTCAATAAAGGTAATGTGTTGGTTTACATTCCAAATAGTAATAAGTGACAAAAATATTAAATTAATACAGAGGACAAGAGGAAGGAAATATGTCGCACGGCATAAATTGCATAATTAAATCAAAAATATAATTTTGGGTTTAAAGAGTTTGAACAGAATGCACCCAGAATCATTTTTTAATAAGCCGACTCCCTTCTTTAGTTAGGCTCCAGGCTAATACCAATACATAATGGCATTGTTTTGCTTTATTAACCGTTAACAAGTACTGACCATAGAAAAGAATTAACAATGGTTGTATAAACAGTTAACCCTTACGTAAAACAAATGTGAAAATGAGTGTATTGGAAATTTTACGATACAACAAAGCTGCGAACAAAGCAACAAATCTTCTAAAATTTAGTTTTTTTGATGTTTTCTTTAATCAATAATTACACTTTAATAAATGACAAACAATCCGAAGTGAGACATTTCTACTGGATTCGATTGTGAATTCATTTTGTTTTGTAGCCATGTATATTAACTTAAAATCGAAATATAAAGCGCTGCTACACGCTCGAGTCGAATGATTGTTACAAACAAAATTGCCCAAATTCTCGCATAATTAGCGAAAACTACTTTCCTGTTTATCTAAAAAATTATTACAAACCACATTTGTTCCAAATACGACATGGGAAATTTAGGTATTCAACAAGATCGATTTCGCATGAAGAGCTTAATGCGTTTTAACTAATTTGCACGGTCTTTGTTGCCATCGCTAAACAATTACATACAAAACTTTAATAGTCCCAAATTCCACACAATGGTGTTAAACAAATGTTCAATTTTAAACCGAAAGATAAACGGAAGAATTTTTGGTGTGTATTATTTGTGTTTTCACTTCAAAAAACTCAGCATATTTTTCTTTAGCACCCAAATATAAGCATTAGCAAGCTGTAAAATGCTGAATTTTCTTTTCGGAAATCACTCCATAATATTTTGGGGATACGTTTTAACCATTGTTAAATCTGAAGTATTACATCACTAGCGAAAATGCAAACGCGGCTGGCCCTGAAGAAGTTTCTAACGAGTCTCAGAAACTTATCAGAGGATAATATTTGAATAAATTCGACTTTTTTAATCGAAAGAGCAATCTTTAGAGCAGGACGATCAACAGCCGATAGCGGCTTTTGGCTAACACAATTAATAAAAACAAGAATGGTGAGGTTTCAAGAAGTACATCTACTCTTTGTTGACCTTACAACAGAGTGCGAAACTCTGCCGGTTAGTAAAATTTGGAAAGTATTGAAAAAACCAGTATAAACGTCACACTAATCGAGACCATCAAAGAGTTACATAGCAATACAACATCTAGAACAAAAGTAAAAACAATCTAGCGGATTCAAAATGATTTATGAAATGGTATATGAAGCTCTCAGACAATGAAAAAAATTATTAGAATGAGGCTGAATATCGGAGCCACCACATTATATACATTACACTATGCAGATGATCGGGTAGCAATTGCTCAAGGATGCATACATCTGACAAGACAGGACGAACTGAGGAAGCTATAAAGGACATAATAACTAAAGGAAAACAAGTGATGGGAGCACAGAACTCAATATTATGGCAGAAAAACATAAGACCAAAAACAAAGACAAGAATATTTGATACCATATTAAAACCAGTTATTATGCATGGATCAGAAGCGTGACAGTTAAGACAAAGACTTAATAGCAATCTACTAATCTACTAGCAGTTTAAATTGATTTGTGGAGAAGAGCAGCTAGAAGATCTGCATTAGAACAAATGAGAAATTAAATTAAAAGATGGACCTAAAAACCAAAACAAAATAAAAGACAAATGAAGAAGATATTGAAAAACAGCCATTAATAGTACGGACATGTAAGACGTATGGGGAAAAACTCCAAGGAATATATCGGAATGAACACCCCCAGAAAAACGGAAAAACCACCAACCACATGGATACATAAAAAAGATAGCCGTTGACCGAAATCGACATTAAAAACGTATGGCAACAATACAGAGAACTGGAAATACTGGAATCAAACAGGACAATAATAAAATACGAGTAGTAAAACAACTGTGATGCTGTAGTAAAAACTTGCTACTAAAATAGTATTTTTCTTATTAATATTTATAATCTGCAGTTTTTGTTGAGCATATTGATTTAACATAAATTAATTTCGACTAGCGCAGTGTCAACAATATGTACATAAATAACTCATAAATAAACATCAATAAAACGCATCAATAACTGGAAAGCGTTTTGCAATTTTGCCTCAAGACAACTTTTGGAATTTCAATCACGGTGTATGAAATGATCGAACTTATAATTTGATATTTACACAAGATAGCAATTAAATTTTATTTCATAATACCCTACTGAATTCTGGTTATATCTGGTTAAAATTGTAGTCTTATCCTTCAAACCGAGAATGCCAGACAGGTGTAATAAAGAATGTGTAATTTGTATTTTAATTGTTTGAATTGCCTTATTCAATGGAGATAAATGCAGCGTGCTCTCAGTAAAAGGTAATCGAGTAGTTGTGGCTTTGAACATTTGAACAGTCGAAGGCAACATAATAAAACATAAATTTAAGAAGGGAAGTTGATATAAATAAGCAAGTAAGAAAAGCAATAAAAACAATTTTTAATCACATCTTCTCCTCCATCTGATTATTATTTAGTGATTCAATCAGCAAATTGTCCTTAAAAAAAGGCGGTAGTTTTCTTTTAGTCTTGTACATAACTGAATATAAATTTTTATCAGATCTAGAAAATAAATCCCAGAAACCCCGTTCAGATCGTGTAAATTTTAAACGTCCAATCGATCCGCTATTTACGTAATTATTCATAATAGTTCATAATTTTTGTAATTTATGAGAGGTATTTGCGAGAAGCTTCGCTAATCTACTGGCGTAAATGCTTCCGTTGAACCTCGACCACATTAATAATAATAATATATTACGAGTAAAATCCAACAATTAGATGTAAATATGACACTTAAAGCCGTAAAATGCACTCGCATTTTTATTAAAGTCACGAGGGTAACCTTCACAGCTACGTACTTAAAAACGATTACAAAAAAAAATTATGTTCAATTCTAATAATAATTAAGTCGATGATTTAAATAATCTTCGCGTGCTATTAGGGCACCGTTTATCACCCACGTGTGACTTACATCGGCAGCCACAACAGGATGTGTCCAATCTGGAATTTAGCAAATTCCAGAATTTCGAAAACAATGCCAAATTGCATTGCAATTTCGATATTAATCTAGAAATATTTGCTTGTTAAAGCTCAGTGAATTAAGCCAATTAAAATTGGAAAAAAGGATTGCATTAAATGTTTCGAGTGCAGGAATTACACAAACAAATAAAATACTGGGGTATGGTTATGTAAATCCATGTGCCGGATGTATTCAAGCAAACGTTCAATGCTATTTGAACATAAATAGTTAATTTCAATGAAAAACAGTCCTTTCCATTCTACCTTTCATATTAGGTGGAAAAATGTATGGATGCTAATAAGATGAAGCGCTCCAATTTCTTTTTATTTTTTTTAGTACATTTAAAAGCTTCAACCTATAATTGAACCAAAAAAATGTTAAAATATTTGCGTCTGTAGCATGGATGAAGATATTATCTTCATCTGATAAGTTGGTAGTGATAGAATGACCGGAAAATACTAGATTCCGAAGAAATTGCTGTATACTTTCACAGAAATTGCTAGTCACTATATAGCTTTCATTTTGCATGTCAGTATCTTATAATTCAAGCGCAAAGATGGATGTTTGAACTGTAAACTGAAACATCGAAAATATTTTTAGAAACGTTAACTTGTTCTTGGCTGGAGGAATTTTTACTGGTTAACACTAGAATGTTCTGGTCAAACATAATATATATATTTGAAGGCTCCAAAGCATAATCGAATTAATTTTGCGGTGCATTTTGTAAATTTGCTTGAAATTAAATTTCATGGGAAAATTAATTTAAATTGACTTACCAGCAGATGTTGACAATGCGTACATATCACACCTAAAATTAAAACAACGATTGGTCCCACAATTATTCCTGCATTTCGAATACCATCGCCCATAGCGAATATTCCGGAACCCACATTGCCCTTCAGAAGGTGCATCAGGGTTTCCACATAACTAGAAGTAAATAAAAATATTGTTAGTTTGCGCAAATTTTAAACACTTCAAACTTCTCAGAAATGGGTTAAAGGAACTGAGAAAGTTTGGACAAAAACAGTGAGTATTTTATATAGTTTTGTGAATATGGTTATCGTGCAAACTAAATCAATTTCAATTGGAATATATTTTACTATAAAAATAGACACTGAATTAAACTAGAATTTATTATACGATTCTAAGTTTTGTAGCGTCTTGTACAGTCTATGTCTACATCAATAATAAAAATTCAAAAATACATCGAAATGAAAGCAACATTTATTTTGTGAAATGTTCTGTAAAATTTATTTGCAATCTAATATGGCTTTGTTCTATAAGTCTTTGTTACATTTAATTGTCTTGCTGCCTGATGTTATGTCAAATTTAAATCTGATGATTTCACTAAAAGGGTATCTATAAAACTTTGTAGTAGTTTGACTATTTTTATTATATCTATGCATCCTCCTATTAGAGCAAAGTGGATGTAAAGCTCTTCACTAAGTCAATCGGTTAGGTGGTATCAAACTTTTTATTTTCATATATGGAGAAAAAATAGACGATGTAATATAAATATATACAATATTGAATATTTTCTTTGATTTATGGATGATATTCCGATTGTTAGCAATTATCTTTAAAATTATGTAGGATCTCATGACAAAATAACTAGAAATAATACTCATTGGACTTTCCCAACTTTAATGGTCAAATACATAACATATTGGAATGCAATTATTTTACTATTTTTAAACTATAATCTTTACTGTATAATGTATTTTACTTAGACTTTTAAATATAAACGCGTCAGGTTTCCCCATATTTAACATACAAACACATTTCAAGTATCAAACAAACAACTAAACTTATACTTCGACTGCTCAAAACATTACTTATGATGATTATGACTTTTTTATAGTAAATTGTTCCAGTTAAGACTATCGGTTTAAGTACCAAAATCTGTTATATGATTGTAAAAATCCCTTTAAGAAGAATTACTATTATTTGATATACTCCTCAAAAAATATAAAAAAACATCCTCAACATGGATGCTAATAGGAACGGTTCGTTGAATCAGAATATCTTTAGACCAACTTTCACTTAAAATAACACTAGTTGATTGAACTCACAATGACTTAAGCCAATATATGGAAAACGATCGCTAGATGCTTTTTTTAAACGATATAAAAGTAAAGAAATAATTTGTTGACAAACCTAAACTTCACATTGTTTTAAAATTCAAACTAATTGATCGATTAGAAACAGTCGTAAAAAGTATTAAAGCAATTGAAACTTAAATAAATTAAAAGTACTAATTTATCCTTTATGTCTTATCTTCAAATCAACACAAAAGTATCTTATTTACATCTCATAGAGCTAAATCTTTGAACAAGTGAATCTCATCAACATCCATGTATAGTAATTCAGAATTTTTCTGGGACAAGACCATTATCAAATATAAAGTTAGCGAGAAAAGTATATCAAATAGCGCACAGATTAAAGTCGAAAAATCAAAGTCCCACTTTATTTCTTCCCACAAATTTAGATCTTAGTATATTCAACAAATGAACCTGCCAGGTTACAACTACTAAAAACTTTTCATCTTGGCCCTAACTTTTTCTCGCCGTTATTTCTGAACCTTCACTCGCGTCTCGTTATTTTAATCGCCAATGACTAATAATTCGGGGGTGTAATCTTAACACTAACTTTGAAGATTCATATAGCTGTGAAATTCATGACTCAACCCGCAAATAAAAATGTATATAGACCTATATTTAGTTTTGTATTTGTAGGTGCAAATAGATTAGCACATCAGACAAATAAAGTGATAATTTTTTTAAATTTGGAGAATGCATAAATGACACGGTTAAAAAAATTTATTTTTTTGCAAAATATGCATAGTGCATTGCCAATTCAAAAGTATGATCAAAATATTTTCAATACAAATTAATAAAACATATAAATATATCCAAATAATAAATAATCAGAGTGTTTAAGAGTTTTTTTAAATAATGCAATACTTACGAAGTGGGATGTTCCACAGGAATCCCATGACCCCCAGCACTGCCAGGTACTTTGTCTTTATTAGGAACTTTATCCAACGGAATATTTATAATGGGGTCCTTAGATTGGAATGTCATAAAAGTATCATCGACACTGTAAAAAACCAGTCTAATTAAATGCGAACGAAATATAGTGTTTCATATGCGCTACCAGTGATAAATTTAATTAGCTCGTTCCCAAGGTGCATGTTTTAACGATTCATATTAGCCTATTGCATACAATTTCCTTATAAGTATTATCTGAAAAGTATATATTTGCAGTAGTCGCTTAAAAAAATTGAAAATGTTTTGTTTTGTGAACTTGGCGTGGATGAAAGTGCAACAAAATACATTGGGCTGCAAATTTAACGCATAGCTTAAATATTTCCTAACTTTTGAATATTTTCTTAGCCGGTGATCCGATGTGCATAGTGATAACTCTATTCTTAGTCAAAATTTAAAATTTACGATATGGACAAAATCAATTAAACATGTTGCAGGGTGTTTATAAATAAATACTCATCTTTTCTTCGGTTATAAATCTTTTTGCTGGCAATAGGAAGTTAGCCTCAGACAGAAAAACTCTATGATATTACAGCCTTGTGTCTTCTGAATACTTTGTCTCTTTAATCGTCTATTTAACCTGAGCCGTTCGAAAAATATGAATTATTTATGACGAGTCACATTTTTGGGATAAAATTTACTCAAACTTTTTTTTATTTGCAGTGAAAATTTCTGATAAAAGGGCTGTGCGAGCAACATTTCGCTACAAGCTGATAGCTTCGACTATTTTGTCATTATCTGTCCTCTGTCAACTATGTTTTAAAAGTTTTTTCTAAGAAGTTTCCTAAGATTCGTTATTTTCGTTTTCAACCCTACGCAAATTGTTTTTTGTCTTGTTTCTTTATGGAATTACAAACGTGACAAAATAAACAAAGGTTGATAGTTTAAACACAGCTTTCTTTAGATTTAAAAAAATGGTTAAATAAAATGCGAGCAGAAACTGTAACCGGTTTAAAAAAATGTCATGACAAACAGACGATTAAACATCCAATTTATTCAGAATACATGAGGCTATAACACTGTAAACGTTTCTGTCTGAGCTAGTTGATATTGCTCGCAGACCGATTTAAACTTTGACCAAGAACACATTATATTATTTAAACACCCTGTACTATATGTTTACCACATTTTTTCCTACATAGAAGAAGAATTTACAACCAAAAGTTGGGGAATATTTAAGTTATGCTTCACTTTTGGGTCGCAGTGTACTAATAACTGTACATTTCTAAAGCTACAAAACTCATTGAGAATTAATCCTCATGGAGAATTCTGAACTTTTTAATTTTTTCTTGTTTTTTTGATCATAACAATCCGTTTTTCCGAGTACGTGTAAAGTTCAGTGGCGCTTCAGCATTTATTTCCTGAGAAATATTTTGCAGTGGTTTATAAATTATTGTAGTAAGACTCATACTATGTATAAGATCCTTAAAAGTTCACTAAATTCGATTAAGAAGCGAAAAAGTAGCTATTATGGTAGTATTTTGTGTGCAAAAGCTCATTCCTGCAGATCAAACGGTTCGCAAAAAAAAACAAAAAATGAAATAATCAGACTTAGCAAACAGCACTTACGCTTGCTTTCAATATTTTCTACAAAAGCCAATTTAAAAATTTAGTTAGTTAGTTTAGAAATAAACAAATTGAATGCTTATGTGTAAACATTTAGTTAGTGATTACGCTTAACGACAATCTGCAGTTATTAACAATAACTATGTTTATCAGAATTATTAGCATACCTAAAAGAAATGTTTATGCCAGTATTGAGCAACAGAACAAATCCAAAAAATGCATATTTCAACACATGCTGCAAAAGTACGCAATATAACAGAAATATATGCAAATGCAATTTTAACACAAATAACATAACAAGAAAGTAAGTGGGTATGTGCCTTATCAGCTAAAAGTTACCATTTAAAAGTCAAAGGTGCACCATAAAAAAAACCTATTTAATAGCTGGATAAACTACTTAAAACACCAGCAGGATTCTTGTTGCAGATTTTCATTGGTCATTAATTAATTGCCGAAAATAAAGTAAACCGGCAATCTTCTTTTAGAATAGCATTACCTTTGACTCACTGTCTAACAATTTGTGCAGAAGCGAGCGAACTATTTTAGTACATTTTTAAAAATAAATTAGAACACTTTACAAATTTATTAGGAACTGGCTGATGCCATTGGACAAAACTAACAAAAGGAAAATAAGATCAAACTCGAGTTGTTTACAAAAACTTGTTCTCTTTTAATCGCTTTTATAGTGTGTATGACTAAATGTACTAATTTTGAAAATCCGAACTGTACAGAAGTAAAATGCCCCTAAGAATGGTTGCTCAATATGCAAGTAAAACGCCAGGTGCAGTTAAGTTAAATCATGTTAAAACTCAATTACATTACAATTCATAAGCAGAGAAATATTATCAATGTTAAAACCTCAAAAATTGCAAAATCTGAGCATACTTTAAATCGCGCCCTACATTATGCTAGAAATATTTTTAAACTGCAAAAAATGTAGCTAAAAATTTCTTTTAGAAAGGCTGCGCCCTTATTTTTGTGTTCTCCTTGGTCCAATTGAATTGTTATCTAATTATTTAAAACGTTAAAGATGGCTACAAATTATATCGGGTAATATGTTATCATTAGGTTCTGCGAGGTTAAACCAGGTTATTACAAATATTACCAAACAAATCGACCTTGAAACCCAATTAACCGAAACGAAGCGATCCTCATAATGCTTTAAAAATCACACTAAGGAAGAAAATTATGAAATTTTAAAAAAATGTTAAATGAAATCTAAGTCTTGTTGCAAATTTAAGATAAATTCAAAGAAAATTCAATTTCTGAACTTTCTGAGTCAGCTTCTTATTGCATTATAAATGTCAGAAGACTAATTTTGAAGACATTGTCGTAAGTATGGAAAAACTGCAAAAATCTTCGCAGAGGCACCATAAACATTAGAAATGTAAATTGTGTTTCGATGGTTTCTATTCAAAAGCTCACACTATATTCATTAAAAGTTCTCATAGCTTTTGTATGATAAATAAGATTAATTACGGAACCTGATAACAAAAAAAAATGTCTTTATAAATATAAATAAAATATGCGCAACTCAGAGAATGGACTAATCAACTTCCTATTAATTATATTTGTTAGTCTAATGTTGTAAGCATTGACCTACCTTTTGTCCGACGTGCAGCTGGTCTTTGATCCGAACCATGGTTGTTGGTGTCTAACATTGTCCATATTGACTTTCGTTTCATTATTTTGTAGCGCCATTCTGAAAAAAAAACCATTAATATCTACAATTAGAAGAAACTATTAAAGTATTTATATTGGAATGCATAACTAGCTTTGAAGAGTTCAAGCACGGAGATTACGGAAACTTACTCTACACTTATCGTTAGCAACTCTGCTAACGATAGACAAACTTTCATATACAGATATTCTCATCAATTGTATGAGAATTAGTTGTTTAATCGATATACGGTCAGGCAGTTTTAAACTGATTAACGAGACTTATTATGTAAAAGCTTCTCCGGATGGTGCGTTTTAAAAGGCGAATTCTAGCTGTCGTCAAATTTTTATTTTCCAAAAGTCAAAAAATTCAATTTTTTTTATCAAAATCAATTTTTTCCTAAACTTCTTGTGGTATAACTAACTAACTCTAGTTTTAATGAAACACATAAATAGGCATTTGTTCTTTTCAACCAACACCTACGATTCTAGAGCAACTTTCATTTCAAATGTTGTTTCGCTTTTATTAAATAGACAATTGTTGAAGATACCTACAAATACCTGCTTATTAAGTTATTGCGGTCATACCTAAACAATATCATACATGTTATAACACCCAGTTTAAACCAGCATTGGTTCATTAGAAACGTTTCCATTATTCAAAATTTATCAGCTATTTCATGCGGATTAAAACGCACATACAAAGCATTAAATTCATATTCTTAATAATAAAAAAATCACTTTAATTAAAATTTATGTAGACAATTTGTAATGTGAACAGAAAATAACAGGTGCTCTTAAGATAAGACAATTTTTCGGAATCGCGACGACATCAATTATTCTCAAGCTGCATCTATGTATCTATTAACCCACATTCCCTAACTGCTGTTTAGCTCTTCCTTTTCTTCGCGTTTCTTCTCGGTACCTTCAATATCACATGATCGAGTCTGACTTGAAAAATCGCAAGTTGACATCGTTTTCGTTTAAGGTGAAACTGGGCGTATCGGCTCAAGCCATTGTATTTGCGTCTTTAAGTCGCTGTTTGTATAAGGCTAGTCATTTACAATTTAATGGATATTATTGTCCATTGTATAAACAAAAATGCAAATGGCAATAGGCACACTAGAAAGTGCCTAGTTTGAAACTGGAACGCTTCAAAAGCTAAGTACTGCTTTGTATCATTCTATTCTACATTTATTTTACTATTATATTCAGCACTTAATTTATTATTGTATTCCAAAATATATTAGAGTAAAGCTTCAGAAACTGACCTAGTTTTCCAATTATCATTTACAATACTATGACAAATCTTTTAACCTTAGCTAATGGTATAATGCAATGTTTTTCCTGTTCTCTCAAGTGCTCCTTTACAGATACTCAAGGAAAACAATGGAAATGTAGTAAGCAACTGATGGCAAACAAACAATATGTTTTCCATTAGCTATTGTCCCTTTGGAACTTTGTATTCAAGATTATCTTGCAATTACTTCACTTTAAATGGAATTTTCTACAGTTCCATCTTTATCTATAAACTGAGCCAAATTAAAGCGGCATTATTATAGTCACTTGTTGAAGATAGGTCGAAATGTGAGGAAATTGTGTTTTTTTTGGAAGGGTTGATTAGGGTGGTATAAATGGAAACGGAAATTTGGCTCTCACAAGTACGCTTTTATTTTAGAATTGAACTTTGTTCTGATTGCAAAATATTTTAATTAAGCACAATTGCACAAAACAGCATAAAAAGTACTGAAACTTTCGGCTTTTTCTTTGGTTACTCAATATAAGTCAAACAGATAGATCGTCATTAAAATTAAATTAGTTGCAGTGTGTTTGAAAATAACTGAAATTTAGAAACCAATCGCCTTGTCACCAATTATAGTTCTTCTAAAAATAGAGGATTAATAGGAGACCTCAGTCTACTTTGCGTTCGACAATTCTACCACTGTCTAAGATGATATTAATGATAATTTTCTGCTGGTAGAATTTTTTTCAGAATTATTTATTCAAATCTCAACTTAAATTATTTAACCAGATGTTTTAATGTGTTTGTTTATTTATTTAATTTGTCAATTTCATCCAGCATTTTACTCAGAAAGCAATAGGAATTTTGACACAAACATAAATTTACATTTTGCATAAAACCCTAATTGAATATTCCTTTAGTGAATTTGGGGACCGTTTCGCGAAACTTCTCGAGCATTTCAAATTGGTAATCCGACAAAACCGCAAACCCATATTCCACTGACAGAATGAACAATTTGTACCATAATGGATATTTTATTGCTCCTCTGATTATTTATTTCGAATTAATAAAATTAATGGATAGTAAATAGACGTCACTTGCTCTACCTGATTTGAAGCTGAAATGAGTGTGGTTTCCTTGATGAGCATGTTGAGTTACGCATTTTTTTAATGGTTCTAACACGTTTGCAAGTAATCTTAAATTAAGCCATGATTTTCGAATAGGAACTTGTAATTTTTTTAGAAATGTATAGAAATCATATATGGTCAATTATCTGCCTATATAAAAGAGTTAATAGTATTCAGCACATAGCTGCTTTCATTCGGGAAATATCCTTGCGCTTTCAATGTCGCAATGTCGCAAATTGCATAGTAAAAACTAATTAGTACCGCTGCAGAATATTAAGAACTGAGTCAACAATACTTCCACTTTATTATTACTAAATTATTACATAAAATTTCGAAGCATACATATTGCAATATACTTGTAACATATGCATGTGAATCTGATAAAAGCGACACATCGCAGAAAAGCAATTGAAGAATGAAAGAAATTATTAAAGCAACAAAAATTATTAAAATTCCATCCAAGTTTCCTAAGGTTAAACGAGAACTGAAAATTTTCCAAATGAATTTAAATTTAAGATTAGTATCAGAAGTGTTTCGCATTTTTCGCCTTGAAGGTGCAACTTGAAAGCTCAAGTGTATAGGCGAATCAACAATGACTGCAAGGTGAGAACTTACAAGATGCGACTTTATAATAATAATAAATAGTTTGCTAAATAATATGAATCACTGTACAGAACACGGAATGTGAACTGTGAATAAAATAAGAACGATCTTATTCCCTTTTTCACTGAAAATCGAACTGCTTAAATGAAGAACTTTCCTTACCTGGAATTTCAGATGCAAATAAAAGCAGTTTATATTGATAATGAAAATTACTTTAATGAATCCAATTTTGAGCAGCAGCAAGCCAAAATCAACAGAAAAATACATAAATTCTATTAAAAATCGCCTCGTGGTCAAAAGCACTCACTATACTGCAATAATATACCGGAATTTCTAACACATATGTGGTTCATGGTTTAAAATGTTTAACAAAAAAATTATAAAGATCGGTTAAAAAGTATGGTTGAATATATAGCTGCGGATATACTGGGAGTTTTTGGTAAAATTGCCCATGAATTGTGGGGACCTTGAGCAATGTTGTAAATGGTACCTATATTATGCTAAAATAGTTTTAGAATTGCGTAAATACGTTTCTTGTCTTACACGTATTTTCAAGAGTTTCAGAAATATTTTTTCTAGATGTTTCGCTTTCATTTCCACAAAACTGTGAGATTCTTAACAGAAAATTTAGGCAATTCTCTTTAGACTCTTGTTTTTTTTTCTTTTTTATTTTCTCTTCAAACCAATTTTTCCTTTTTTGTTACGTTTATGGAAAATAATCGAAACTTTTTCCGCATATTTTCCAAAGTGGTTGACATTTTTCGAAAAATGTTAATTGCTTCTCCTCATTCTTTCATCACTTATTAAAGAATGTTTCTTGGTGAATAAGTAGGTATTTAACAAGTACTTTAAATGTCTATTAACTTACTTATAGTCAAATCAGTTCATGTTTAGGTAGCCAAAAGTTGATATAGTCGTGCAAATTACTACAGCTCTAAAATGGAAGCAGGATCAACAAAAATTCAAAAACATAAAGTTTTTGCGTTAAACAGAACAACTTTTTATTAAAAATATTTAGCCATTTACTGTGTCTAATTATTTAGACCGTATGAATAAATGCGTATTCTAACATTGAGAAAAATTTATCGAAACTTTAGCCATCTCCACGTTTCCTTTTTTGTATATAAACTTGCTATTATTGAACAGCTTGTATAAACATAAACATATCGGTATATTTAATATTCGTATATGTTAGGATTAAAGTTAAGCTATTTAATTTTGTTCTTACAATTGAAAATGAGTAGTTTGCGTTATGCTAGAAAGTCATGCTCATTTTCCTCGAAGTAAAATTTTCATAAAGAAGGCACGCGTGGTGATTGTCCTTTTCGAATGTAGAATATTCAATTGTGTTAAAATTTTTCAAAATTCTTATTTTAAATTGTATTTATAATATCTATACAATGTATAGAAATGAACAGAACAATATTAGTAATCCATTCAGTTGAAGAATGCAACCTACAGGAAACCCGGTATATTTATAATATTGAATATAAATGTAAATAATTTAAAATAAATATGGCAGTTCAATCAACGACAATTTAAATAATCCCCGGCATATGAATAATGTACGCCATACATAAATTGTAAAACCAGTAATAGATTTTTACTTTAATCCATATTTAATCTTCAATGCGGATGCTGCTAATGTTTTTAAACTAACTGCAACAATACATATTTATACTTAAATTAATTAATTATATAAATACAGTTCTGCATCCATAGGAAAATAATATATGATTTTAAAAATTAAACATCGAAACTTTAAGACGCTTAAATCTCGCGCTCCATTTCCTGCTTCGACGTAAATAGACAAACGAAAATAACATTGAATTAGGATTGTAAATATTAAGTAGTGCGGTTTAATCAACATTTTCAAGAATGTTTTTCATGTAAAGTAATGACTTTACACATTATTGCTAACATTTTAATTCAAGGCTGCATTCAAAAAGCTTTTGTCTTGTAGCCTAGAAATAGTCTTCCCGGAAATAGGCCTTTGAATATTCAAAGTTAAATATTTTATTAAATAAGACTTATGAGAAGTATTAAAAACTTTTAGCTGAATTAAAATAGTAAAACTGTTCGAATTCACTGCAGGTTGCCCAACAGCACGAGTTTTCAAAATTCAAAATCACAAAAACGTGTCTCCTCAAAAATAGCAGTTTTATTTGTAAAAATCGACTAGAGTAAGAACACCATTTTATCTCATAAATCAAGTAAATAAAAACTAAGAAATTTCTGTTTCAACAAAAAAAATTGCTGTCCAAAAATGCATGTACATACATTATCATTAAAACCGGATGCACTTAAAGAAACTTTTTTCCAAGAAAACAATAAAAAATCCAAATGGAACAATGAAATAATGGAAATAAAATAAAAATGTATAAAAAAATTAACATTTTATATCCTACACATACCTGCTTCTGTTTCAAATAACTCGCAAAATTGGTACCACTAACCGGTAAATAGTACTGTCGATCAGTCACTCGGAGGTTCTGCCAACAAACTGAAAATATATTCGCACCTTGGCATAGCCACTTTGTTGTACAACCTTCTTACTCAATGACTGACTCCGTAAACCAGAATTCCTCCCTACTCTTCTGTTGTTTAAACAATTCATAGCGTTTTTCCCCATCTTCGATTGCTTATTTTGAGCTTAAAGGATCAAACGGCACCTGCGAAAATATTTGAACGAACAACCAAATGAGTTTACGTTAGTCTGCATCAATCACTTTTTCTTCACATAATCACCAATTATGTGCCAAATTACGTATTCCTATCTAGAAACTGTTCAACTGCGATTATTTTTCGCAATTTTCCCTGCGGAAAGTACCAAAATATAACAAACACTTTATTGTACCATATGATAACAGAGAATACAGTGTAAAAACACTTGACAACTCCATAAATATAAATATGTACATTTGACTATGGTGCAGTAAAAAAATTAATTTAATTTCATCGAAGAATTACATACATAAATATGCGTGTGCTTATTATTAGTCAAGTCAAAAGGTAAAAAATGGGTGAGTGATTGAATCGTAGTAATAAACAGATGAATGGTTTAAAATAATTAATTCATTCGCATAACTTTTTATATAAAAATATGCAAAAGCAATTTTCATAACAGAGCCAAGTGCTAGCTCGAAAGAAACATAACAGAAAACATATCAAAAAATGTAGTTCGATTAACTAAAATTCTTCCCAAACACTATTTTTTATTCAAATAAATTTAAAAGTGAATCATAATTACTAAGCAATTTCTTAATAAGACAGTTCGCAATAAGAAAAGTGTAATGCATTGGTACTGATATAAACAAGAACTAGCGCGGTGAGAGCTTCTGCTGATGCAAAATGTTAAAACTGGGCTTTACGTTCATGATTAACAAACACTAAAGAAGCAACAAATTAAATTAAGGTACTAATACTTGTTGATTTAAAGTGTAAAATATTAAAACTAAGTCAAATGAAGCTAATAAACACCGATAACAGCATCATTAATAATTGTGGTCTACCTAGAATCAAACTTATTCTGCAACAGATTACAATAGTTGTAATTTATTAATTACTTAATTAATTATCTCCATTGTCTGTTGAGCTTCTTTTACATCTGGCTATTGTCATACATTAAGACCATCAATCGCATTTAGCCATTTTAATAGGCTAAATTTGATAATATCCAGCAAATATACATTTAAATCACATGTCAGCTGTTGATATGTTGATATTCTGTAGCTTTAATCGAGTAATAACCTTACTGGTTTTTAAAATGGCATTGCGTTAGACTATTAGCAAGAACAAATATTGATAAGTGGGTACATAATAAGCAGAGCGCAAAAATGCGAAGGACGCATTCATCAAATTTAACCAAGCAAAAACTAATAGGTGGGTTCGGGTTGAATCACAACATTGAAAATGACTACAGTAAAACTAATTAAATAATGGAATTTAGAGATTCGAGCTAATTAAATGTGATTCAACCAGTTGAATTAGCTGGGAGAATTTCGGGAAATGCCAGAAAATTAAAAATTATTATTCCCTACGAATAGCTTAGATAGATGAACTTACTTGAAAATTAAAATGTTGTAATCAATACGTGAGTAATAAAAAAACCAAGCTAACAACCTTAATTTAAATTACCACAGACCAAAGCAATAAAACCCACTTAAGTAAAATATCCGCGTATTAACTGTGGATTTTCATCTTACAAAAAAGCTTTTGTTTGAATGTTAATTAGATTATCTAATTTTGATTCATCTAACCCAATAATATAGCTGACTTGCTCAGTACAATTTAGCTTATTTTTATGCCTGATTATGATCCGAAACTAGTCGGCCATGTATCATATAAGCTATATCCTTTTTCGCAAATAAATAAATGTATGTAACAGTTGTAATGAACCTGTCGGGTGCATGCTCTCGATTACCTTGGCATTCCTTCAACTTTAGTATAGTAAATTAATGTAACTTATGCTTGAAAATGATGAATATCAGTCATAATTAGCGAAATCACGTGAACGTTTCGTGAACATTTTAATAACGCGTTAGTTTAGCTTTTCGATTTTTTCAAACTTATAAACTTTTCAGATAAAAGCTTGATTTACTGTTTAAAGTACAGTATGGGGCAGAGTAAAAAAACGAGTTAAAATGCCTTCTAATTGTATGTACTTTCACAATATTATGCTACAAGGCAAATAATAGCACATCATTTACAAAAACAATGTTTAGGGAAACTAAACAACGTAAAATTGCGCTAATTAAACGCTCTGCTTACCTAAATATTACCATAAAAAACGATTTCATTCACATACTGCTGTTTATTCTGAAAGCGTAGCACATTGTATGACACCTCGTATTCAACTTGGTATATTTTATTCTTAATAATTTAAAATGTCTACAAATTCAAACTACGCGCTCGGGATATTACTCAACCCCAAACATCTCCATATTTGGTCTTTGGCGCTGGTGAAGACGGTTTGTACGGGTCGTCACTAAATTCAGATTCCCTAGAAGTGCTCGGCGGACTAGGTGGGGCTTTCGGCTGTACGTGCCTGGAAAAAAATGTAAAAATAAATATTGCAATTTGTCAATACCAAAGTCTTTCCAATTTACCTGTAGTTCTGTGCTCGCTTTTGTTCATACTCCTCTCGGTTCTTCTTCCTAAGCTCCTCGTAAGTTGTCACATGTTTCTGCTCCGGTGGCATTTCCTCTTCATGTAGTATTATCGGATCTAAAATATACATTAACAAGCAAATTAACACAAAAGTATTGAATGAATGCGATCAATTTTTTGCCGAACTTTTCTAGATTTTTGCTCTAAAGCGAAAAAATTTTAAGGAAAAACTATTAAAAATATATAGAGAATGAAATATTTAATATAAAATAACAACAGATGGTTAAAATAACAAACACAAAGCAATAAAACGAGCATCTAATTATAAGCTTACATTAATCCACATTATAATGTAAATTAAAAATCACCGATTATTAAATGAAATGAAGCTTAAGGAAGTAGAAAGAACAGGAAAAGATTTACGATAAACTTTGCAATGGACAATATAAATTGAGATCATATGCAACATACCTCCATAATAACTCCCGACTGATTGAACAGAAAAACAGTTTATGATAAAATTAGGCAACTAGTTTTAACTCAAGCAACCTACTAAAACATTATCTGTTGATTACTTACTATCCATTGAAGGCCTAAATGCATCATCCAATCCTTGAGGTGTCGGTTTATTATCATAATCGTAGCTTTGGTTGGTATCTGGAGTTATGTCGCTATAATTGTCGGTCAATCCAGTAAAAGGGCTCAAAGAAGAAAAACTGAACTGTGAATCATCCCTGTAGATACGTTAAGTTACTTTGAGACATCGACCACGTTCTTTGCGATGAAACTTACTCTTCGTCAGCAACTCCAAGTCTTCTAGCTTTGATCATTTTACCGATTTTGCTGTTGGGTAAAGCAACAAATTTGTCGGCGCAGTTTCGCTGATAGGAAAGCTTTCCGATAAAAAATCCCACAACAACAGCTGCCACAACTTTCGGAGTTGCTCCAAATGCTTTATTTCTATTGAATATACCTTAACAACAATTAAAGTTTACTAAAGAATCGAATAGAATAGATATTTAGAAGCATATTAAACCAAAGCACAACTTAGATCCAAAAACTGGGTTCAAATGCATTAAATAATTACATGATAGTGGGAGTTTATACAAACTATTAGTTCCTTGTCTACGTTGCATTTTATCTATCGAAAAAATGTGGCAAAGTTGGGCAAGAAATTATCTTTCCCTACGGCTTAAAACCCCGAAAACCTTATCAGTTTTACAGAACCATTATTTGCAAAATAAATTAAACCTTAACTTTTGTATATGGGTGCGGTCAGCAAACGTGTTGCACTCACAATCCATTCAGTCGGTTTACTTGGACGTTCATCGCCATAGAAATATTTTTGTCCTAATATCCTCTACCGTTTTCAAACAAATTGATGTAAGGTGGAACTCTTTACAAATTTAGCGAGAAAATCGACAGAACTATTTAAAGGAAATCTTCAATTGACAACTAAATGCAAAACAGTGAAAAATTATTTTCTTTCATCTATCATTTCCCATTTCAACTGATATACTTTAGAACAAAAAATGATATATGAATTTGTTGAACATCGCAAAATATGTACCTGTTTTGAAGAAAACAACGATGCATTGCAATAGATGCAATAAATAGGCCAAATATCTTACGACTCGCCAATTTGTACTTTATTTTTCAGGCAATAGCTGTAGAATATCAATAAAACATAATATAGCCGATACATTAAAAAAATACAAATTCAAAGTGACACCAGTAGATTGTTTTTGCTTTTGAATACAATTAAAAATTATGACTTGTCTATTTTATTTGTGGATCAAGTTTTTATTTAACGATTTTATAGACCAATAGACACTTATTTAACAGGCTTTATTTGTTTTATTATTTTGATAGATGCGCGGTAATATAAATTATGGGTTAAATTTCAAAATTCAAGCAATATACATTCATTCAGATGAAAAGATTATGAAAAAAAAAGTATTTTACCGCTGCACTGCCTGTTAAATACTTCATTATGGATTCAGAGAGATCAACTGATATACAGCTACATAGAATGGAGCATAACATACGGTTAATAGTGGGCTCGGGCTGAATTTCGATTAAATTTACCTGTATGAATACCATAATAAGTCAGTCCTCCAAAAATAGCACTCATTGGAAGACACCTATTGTAAAAACTTTCCCTATTGCACTCCCGAAGAACTCTCAATTCTTCAGGGGTAAATTTATACTAAAACCATAACAAAAGCAAGATAAAAAATAAGTTATCAGGATTGAAAAAATTAACCCATGGACTTACCGGCGGTGGTGGTTGGCGAGCATTTGGGCCGGGAAAAGGTGTTTGGCGCTCTGGTTCGTCAGTTGGTCTCATCATCTTTATTACAATTATTTATATTAGTTGATAAAAATCAGAGCAATATATAAAAAGATACAAATTAGTGAGGTTAGCTTTGTTAGAAGATGTGTTTAATTAAATGTCAGAACACCGATTTGAATTAATCGAATTTAGGCAGACGAACGGCGCATCTTTTGTCCTTTGGCAGACCAAGTGTGAAAGGCAGACAGAGCAAGGCAATCGCTATTTCTATTCAATGGTGAAAACTACTTGGTTATAGGCAACCGGGAATAATACGGGAATTTAAAAAAATTAAATACTTTGGAATATAATACCCATACATATAGGTATTTGAAGAGTTTTTAAATTAAAGGTCCTATTAATTTTGAATTAACTGAAACCAAAGCTTAATCAGGGGTAATTATTGATGTTAAATCTGGTTACTATGGTATTGTTTGGAAAACTTAATTACGACATTTAGGACGTAATACGTCATCAAATTCTTGTATAAGATGGCCAAAGCGTCGCCAAAGCCAAAATGTAAAAAATGTGAAGAGAAATGCGGAAAAGGCAAAGCCAGTCCGGAAATTTTAACTCAATTGGAAGCAGGTTTCGACAAACTCTCCAACTCCGACTCTCCGTCCATGTTAAAACGATTTTTAACTCGAGAGGTGCTGGATAAACTCAAGACCAAAAAAACCTCTTTTGGTTCCACTCTTCTGGATTGCATACAGTCGGGTAAATTATTGCACACAATTATTAGTTTTTCATAACATTTAAGCTTCAAAATAATTAACTTTGCGAAATAATTAGTAGCGTCAGTGCGCAAATGTAAATTCTAAACTTTCTTTAGTAGTTTTCAATCTTTTATTTGATTAGATGACCTTCATAATCCTACCTAGGAGGCCTACAAACTCGATCAAATCAAAGTCGTGATTTCTCTGTAGTTTCCGTAGAAAACTTTCACATTTTTAAATACGATGAAAACAATCTTAAAAAGTAACTGAAAGTCTAAATATAATTAACTTAAAAATTTATCTAATTCTGAAACTGGTGAAAAATATAAGAAAAAGCACATACGCAAAAAAATGTAGATAAATATTTTGTTGGTTTATCACATATTTTTAAAAAGTTTATATTGGTCCGCTCCCAAGCAAATTTCCACATTTTCAGAATTTTGATATTAATTTAAAAATTGTTCGAAATAAATAATGATTTGCAACTAATAATTTTTCTCGGTTACTAGATAATATTGATAGGGCCGCTTGAGAAATAATTTGCTCAATTAATAATAATCATTGCAATGCAATAATTTTACTTTATTTACATCTTTCATCCGTAAATTGTCGAGGTTGTTCATAGTTTATTGACAGCAATAGATTTTATATAACCCTGAGAAGAATCACTGATCTATTGTATTTAGATCGGTATTACGAGCAGATAAACACGTCTGTCTTTAACATTTTTTATATGTAGGTTCCTCAACAAAAATGTATTATTTTATCTCAAAAATGGAAGTTTTAGCACTTGATATTCTTCTTAAGGTTAAGGTAAAGGCAGCTTCCTGCGTAGGCGTCCTCCGTTTTCTTATGATACATACCTATTATCCTATTCACAGCAGCTTTTTCAAGAAAAATGTAGCTTATTCCCATCCTCTGGCGGATGTTTTAGAGCCAAGATAATTTCCTCCTTCCAAAGTCTCGCTTTCCAGCTTCTATCCTCCCAACACTACTAGGTGCTATAAGTTATATTGCTCTCCACCCACAATGTGTCCCAGGTCCCAGAATCTTTCGTTTTTTAATATGTTGGAAGAGTTCTCGATCAGCCATCATCATTTATCGTAAGGTCCGTCCATGATATTTTGAGCATCCGTYTCAGCATYCACATCTCGAATGCTTCTAYTCTATTGATGGTCYTTGCTTTAAGCGTTCACGCTTCSACTCCGTATAGGAAAACCGACCAAACATATAAAATAACAATTAGCCATTCGGTATCTGATCTTGAARTTTAGATCCCGGTTGGTGAGAAATTTCCTTAACTAGAAAAGTTAYRTAACTTTTCCTTTTTTTTATCCTGCACATGATTTCACGTTCTGGGTGGCATTAGCCGTCCACAATAAACCCCAAGTACTACTAAGTATCCACTGAGTTGAACACACACGTTTGGCAATTTTTTAAGCTTKTGATATATGAAAATTAATTTATTTTCAAAAACTTCGGATAATTGCGCTGAAAGTTGGATATCGTTGAATACTTGTTGCTCAGGTTTGGAAAATTTGGATTCTGGCATTGGAATCTACGCAGCCGATCCGGAATGCTATCAAGTGTTTGCGGAGCTTTTCGATCCCATCATAGAAGAATATCACAATGTAAAAAAATCAGACAAGCAACCATCCACGGACTGGGGTTCGCCCAATGTCTTTGGCAACTTAGATCCAAAAGGCGAATTTGTCGTATCAACTAGAGTTCGGTGCTGCCGCACCTTAAAAGGGTACCCCTTCAATCCCTGCATGACTGAAGAAAATTACAAAGACATCGAAAGTCAAATGCAAGCAATTTTAAATGATTTGACTGGAGATTTGAGCGGAACTTACAATCCGTTAACAAGTATGAATCGGCCTATTGGGAAATAATTGGAAATAATTTGGATTGACGGAATTTAAGGTATGCCCAAAGATGTGCAGCAGAAACTCATCGAGGATCATTATCTGTTCAAAGAAGGTGATCGGTTTCTTCAATCAGCAAATGCCTGCAGATATTGGCCCACTGGTCGCGGTATCTTCTACAACCAGAATAAGTCGTTCCTGATCTGGATTTGTGAAGAAGACCATCTACGTATTATGTGCATGCAACAAGGCGGCAATGTGGGCGAAGTGTATAAGAGATTGGTTACAGCGGTTAATGAAATCCAGAAAAAAATCAGCTTTGTAACCAATGACCGGTTTGGGTATTTAACTTTTTGTCCGACAAACTTGGGTAAGTTCTATTTATTAATAAATTTTACAGTGAAATTAAGGAATAATTGAATGATTATGTTTAGATTGACATATTTAATAATCGTGAGGGGTAGTTGGACTTTAACAAGTTTCGTTATTCAAAATGTAGTTGTTAGTTAATTAAGCTACGAAAAATTGAAGTGAATTCATGTTCAATTCAGTCAATTCTTGTTGTTACCTATGTACACTTTTTATAAACTTATGGTTAATTATAAATTCAACATCTTTGATTTTGCAAAAAAATCACTACGTAATCCCGATCATTTATTTATAAATACACTTAATTAGAAAAATCAGAATTCTACATTACATGTTTTAACTCATTCATCATAGATTACATGGTCAATTTTTGTAATAGTTATAACGGTACCATCAGTTTTGGGAACCCTAATAATTAAAACACCGCCACTAGTAAGCCTGGCGTCGGTCTCGTCCACGTCATAGGTTCTCGGTACCATAAAACTTCTGGTGACGGTTCTGGATGTATTCACGCCATATCTGTTTGTGTGCTTCTGCTTAACTTCCACTTGTACAGTCTCGGAGTCCAGAACTTTAACTTTTATCTTATCAGGGTCCTGCTCGAAGGTGTTCATTTCGACTTGGATAATGAACCAGTCTGGTTCTAGTTTAATTGAAGATGGCAACGCATCATCCCCATCAAATACCCCAGTTGGTATATAGCCTAAAGTCGCTTCAGCTGCATGTGCAAGAACCCACTTTGGAACAGTGATCGTGCCATCGAAGTTATCCGTATTAATTTTCACATCGACTTTATCACTGTCGGCTAGAGTCGAATTAGCACCTAACAGGGCTAACAATAAGTACGAAAAAGTTTGATAGCTAACACCCGATGATACTGATGCAGACGCCATAATTGCACTGAATTTGTTAATCAATTTGCTTGAAACTGAATGTCCATTCTCACTGTGGACGCTTTTATAAATCCTCTCAGGACTGCTAAATCACCCAATGAGCAAAATTGTAGGTTTTAAATCAATCGTACCATGAAATAGCTGGAGACATCTCAAATTTGAGTCATAACATATAATAAAAGCATTTAATTAGTGAAAAAATTATATAGGAAGTTTTTTCTCCAACAGTCAACAAAGCAAATCATCAAATTGTTTGATTTGTCATTGTTGGTAATTATTATGTGGATGCTTGAAGAAATGATATGCAGTGTAGTTGAAGTTAAACGTTTAACAAAACTGCAAATTGTAAAAGTACATAATTGCAATAATGGGTAGATGACAGTAATTCACTGCAAAACGTGCACAACTTGCTGAAATTCATTACATCGTTTAAGATTTGCACGATATTGGCCATTTTACAGTAAAACATAATGCGTTCTTAATATGTTTGATAAATTTAGTGTCATTTTCGATTTCCACACTTTACAAAATGATCTTTAATGCGCTATGCCAAATGAATAATTTGGTAACATTGAGAAACAAGTTCGTACGCAATACGTTATAAGTTAATTATTCCCGAAACACGAAAATGAGCCCAAGATTGCTTAACATTGAAACACGAAATTAATACACAGAAAGCGAGCGTTCTTTAATATTTGGGCAAAAATAATTGGGACACACTTAAACGTACGAAACAAATATTAATATCCGGATATATCTATGTGGTCATCTCAAATGCTATATTAGACGGAACATATACAAAATTATCTAAAATACATTTATCAAGCTGAAATAGAAGAATAAACAAACCTTCTCTCACTACAAAATGCACCCACAAAATCACTCTTTCCTTGCAAAAGATCGTTAAAAGCCACTGCAATGAGTCTAAAGCTTCTCATCACATATATAGAACACAACACATCACATATATAGAACACGAGGGGGTTTTGCGACATGTTGAATTAACATCGACATACTAACGAAACACAAGTTAAACTTTTAATTAAACTTTTTTTTTAACTTTATCATTTATCATCCAGATCATGATAAGCAAGGTTCTGTAATAAACTGCAAAAAGTTGAGGGTAGAAAATTTAAAAAAACTATAAACACGCCAAAAATAAAATGAGTTATCATTCAGAAAAAAATAAGTTCATGAAGATCATACAAAACGAAAGCATGAGAAGCAGGTTGTTGGTAGCAAATAAAAATATATTTTGCAATGGATCCTGAAGTGCTTCAAACAAAGAAAAACATTTTTTGGGCCATTTCTGCTGTGAACCATTAGGTACTAAAGTTTCTATTGAGACTCTCTAATGATTAGCTAACGTAAAGAAAGACATTGTTGAATGGATATGAACGAACATTAGAATGTAATTCCAATGATCCACGTTTTATAAGCTTGGAAAACTATCAACCTGTACTTTGACGGACAGTGTAAGCCTTCCTAGCCGTACAAATGATTTTCCAGCATAAAATATGAAGTTATTCTACACAATGTTTTCTGTTTGAAACCGAATTTTGCAGAATAAAATCAGCAATTACAATTAAAGCTACTTATTTAAGTGAGTCAGAAATGAACTGAAAACAGTCAACACTTTCAGGACGTAAAATTCTTAGCTTTTCAAGTGTAAAAAGCGCGAATGATTTAGCGTAAATTAAACACATGAAATATCTTCGACGGAAGATCATTGAATTTTCAGAGCACATCTTGTCATGTAAAAATTCGTCACAAATTATTCAGAATCTGAATAATATAGGTCAAAACGTTTTTTAAATAAATATTTAAATCATGTAAAAGAATACTTGTTGCTTTTTGCGTATTACATGAACACATTTTTTACCTTGATATATTATTATTATTATATTATGTTGGTTCTAGGAACAACAATCCGCGCTTCAGTGCATATTAAAGTTCCGAGACTGTCCAAGAACATGGACAAATTTAAGCAATTGGCCGATAAGTATCATTTGCAAATACGCGGGGCTCAAGGAGAGCACAGTGATTCTCCAGATGGAGTTTACGATTTGTCCAATAGAAGGCGGTTGGGTTTAACCGAGTTTCAGTGTATGAAGGAAATGTACGATGGCATTACTGAAATAATTAAAGCGGAGAAGGAAGCAAAATAAGAGTAGACAGTATGTTATCTGTGTTCTTGTTTAAAGTTTGCTATTAAAGTTATATGCGTACAAAAGAGTATAATTTGAACATTTCAAATCACTTTTCCCACTCTCAGACAACAATAAAAAATAATAAATAATAAAAATGTCTGAGATAATACCACCGTATAATGCCCTATAACTTAGATTTATATCGGCTTTTAATGTAGGTTTTAATTACAAATTTTCGAAAAAGTGTTTAGTGAAAATTATATTTAAATTAAAATATGGTGGAGGTGCAGTTCTCTACTTGAAGATGAAATAGAATAAAAATAAAGAAAGTGCATACACACACTCGATAAAATTCAATCAAAAATGTGTTTCTCTTAAAGTATGTATGTTATTCACACGTGAACCAGGCGCAACGTTCACTACACTCTCGCAAACTATATTCTACATTTTCCATCTAAAAACGGGATTCACACGACACATAGGATAATCGACCAATTTCGTCCACTGTCGGTAGAAAACTGAGTATCCATACACATTTTTGAAAAAGATTCCATCGAAGCACAGAATAAAAATTCACAGAAAAAAAATCGTGTTTGCCCTTTCGATGATTCAATGCTCTGCTCTTGCTTGGCAGTTCGATTTCAGTTTGTTTATTGTTGACATTTTTGTAGAAAATCCCTGTTCGCGCGGCAAGAGTTCCAAACTCAAATTTCACGTTCCAACTTAATGAGTCAAAAACAACTATACGAAAAAATTTCTTTTTTTTAGTTTTAAATTTAGTACCATTTGTGTTTGTCTCGTGTGTCTCTGTGTTGAATTTTACTCAGCTCCAATAATTCGTGCACAACGCCAAAACTAAAATGAATAACCCCCCAATTTGGATTTTTTTTTGCTGAATGAAATGAAACTGTTGCTCAATTTTCGAGCGATGATAAAAACCAACAAAATTTCTACTAATTAAAAATGCCCTCTGAAACGTATAATTTCAAGATATATTCCGCCACAAGCGCAAATCAAGGTGCGCCGCAGTAAGGAGCAACTCACAGAGCAGTATCAACTCAAAAGCGCAATTCAACACAGTGTTACAGTTAACTAGATATTACAAGTTTTAATTTATTATATTTTTAATGGCATTGATTATGTATGGCATTGTTGTATGTATTTTAACAGACAAGCAATTAGGAAAAATTATAATAGAAAATTACAAAGACACATTTAAATATTCAAATAATAATGCAATTCAAAAATAATTTCGGGCACTAACAAATGAGTTTTCTCATTTTTATATAAAATTCATTAATTAAACCACAACATATCACTTAACAATAAAAGTTAGCAATTCACAATCATTAACAATAATTCCGATCAATGATGTGAACAAAAATCGATGAATCTATTTTAAATTAAGTTTATTAGTTGCAATAGTAAAAAACTACTAAACTAGTTTCAGAAGCATATCTTGCTAATGAGTGTTTAATAAGCAGTAACATCCATATTAATTGTTACATAATTTCATAAATTCAAATGTCATAAAAAATATTTTTCAGTCTAACTATTCGCACAAAAGGCAGGTTCGTACCATAACATCGAGCACTGAATATGGGTCGCAATTTGAAGATGGCCTTCTATCTTCTAAATAACCTTTTCCGTCTTCAGCTACACCTCTTGGGATTCTCACGCTTGCTCCTCGATTAGCCACGCCTTATCAAATAAAATTACATTTTATTACTGATTTTCACTCAGATAAGAAGCCCAACCCGCTGAAAAGGTGTAAATGTCTGAAGTTTCGTGCCTCCCAGTCAGCCTTCTTTCATTGTCTTTGCCTCCTTTCGGATCGTAGGCCTCAATGTGTCTCATATGGTGCTTGCTCAGTTTTTCGATGGCTTTTTCAATTTCTCTAAGAAATATTTCAAGCAAATTCAGTATATTGAGTTTTTTAGCATGAGAGCATACTTAATTCCACCATCTTCCCTCATAGCTTTTGTGGAGAAGTTCACGTGAGCTCCTGAGCCGTTCCAGTTTCCTTCCACCGGTTTTGGATCCAGAGATACCACTACACCAAAATCTTCTGCTACTCTATGTAAGATATATCTGGACATCCACAGTTCGTCTGCAGCGCCAACTCCTTCACATGGGCCAATTTGGTACTCCCACTTCAAATTGTCAATCAATTATTCATAGACAAGTCCAAATCTGTTTAATAGCATAGTTTACTTGAGAAAGTAATACTTCTGCATTGGTTCCGGAAATTGTAAGTCCCGCATACAAACAGGCTCTATAATGGGCCTCCACTATGGCTCTTCCGATCACTTTATTTGCTCCAACAGCACAATAAAACGGCCCCTGAGGTGCAGGAAACCCTTGCTTAGGCCACCCGAAAGGCCGATTGTCCAAATCCATCAACGCGTACTCTTGCTCGATTCCAAACCATGGCACCACATCTTTTACCTGCGCTAATGCTTTCATGCAGCAAAATCTGAATAGAGGGAGGTTCCTATTTATTTCCAAACTGCCTTTTATAGGCCCTACCTTTTATTGGAATCCGTGGGAGTTTTGTCGTATTTATAGGTGTCGCACATTACTAGTTTATGATCTCCTTTTGTAAACGGATCGTTATATACCGCAACCGGAAGGAGGTACGTATCTGAGTTGGAACCCAGAGATTGATAGGTTGAGCTGCCATCATAGCTCCATATTGGCAGTTCTAAGATAATGTTTATACTTTATTCAATGCCATGCTTAGGGAATCGAGCCATGATTTACCTTTTGGATTAGTTGGTATTGAATCCATTGTTCTGGTCTTCGATCTTACGTTTTCACCAGTTCCATCAATCCAAATATATGTGGCCATACATTTGTTCTTTGGCAATTGCAATGAATTATAATCAGTTTGCTTTTCAAATACAGTATTTTCAGAGCTAGTGCAAAAAAACAATTAAGAAGACTCCGCTAGTTACTTATAAATTAATAACCTGAGCTCTCGAATCCATCGCAAGCTAAATTGTTTAGAAAAGCGATTATTTTTCAAAACAATTTTTGTTAGGAAATTCATCTTCTATTTTAAAACTGTTTAAAGGCAATTTGAATGCCTAATATCTTAGTGCAACACCCGGTTTGTCAATTTGACGAATTATTTGAATTAAGCATCAAACGTTAGTTGACAAAACCTGGACAGTGAAAAACTGGAATTCCACCTGTTTTGCTATACCGGGTGGTTTTTTAGTGCGAGAGTGTTCATTATTTCCGTTGGTGTTGAACTTTCGAAAAATAGTTTCATATAAAAGTTGTTGACGCACAAAGTGTGCACATTTTAAAAATATTTTGTATGATACAGAGTGTCTCAGAAAAGTGAGGCAAGGTCAAAGTGTATTTTTTTACATGCAACTACCCATTTTTCATTAGCTCATGGAATGCAGCTTGAAACGCTGCATATGCACCGTAAACTGTTTTTTCTTACTTGCGACCTTGGCAGATTATCGCCAATTTAATAAAATTTTGCTTAAAAACATGGTATCTAAAAATTCATTTTAGAAGCAAAAAAAGCAGTTAAAGATACAAAAAATACGTCTTTCCAATCACCACAGATCCGTTAAGAATCCTATTGAACCAAAATATTAATACAATGTACAATATTGTACAGGGTGTTAACAATGTGGACTTAAATCTTTTTAACGCAATATAACTTGTGTTTTTCAAATGGAAGTACCTGTATATTAATACGTCATTAGATAGACAATTTACAAAGTTACAAATTTGCATTTACACTTTAAGCTGTGAAATCACCCGTTTTCAAATTATAATTTATTTTATTTAAAAATTTCAAAAAGTTGTTACATTTTGTAAGGTGACTATGGAATTCAATAAATAAGTGTCAACATGTGATGATTGTGGATGGACGGATGATATATTAAAATTTACCATGTGTGTCGTTTTTTATTCAGTTACCTAAATCTAACTATGTTAAATACGACAAACTTTTTATTACGTTATTCAATAGTTGGTGCTTTTGAAAAAGTAATAAAGCCACACACGAACTTTCTATTTCGATCATTTGAAAACTCGTTTGCATAACTAACAAGTTAGAATTTTTTAGCATTTTGGATCTTCAAAGTATTGCCTTGAATACTCTTGCTATGTTATAGTTGTGTTCCGACCACAGTAATTGTCATTCTTCAACCAAAATGAAAAAGTCCTAATAAGAGTACGCATCAGTAATTTTAACAATTTTTTTTATTATCAATCAAATGAAAATAAGTAATCAAATTCAAATTTCCATACAGACATCAATTTATAACAAAGTTATTTATCGAATCCTAAAAAATGCAAACTTTTTTGCCTTTTTTCCAATATTTGCGATTCCAACAGGAAAATAAGAAAGGAAAGGAATTGAATTTTCTTTTGTGAAGAAAAATATATATTTTTTTAAATCCGAAATACGATGATCTTGCATCACATTTTTTAAAACTGTTTATATATTACTATTGTATTTGAGTGCTTTCTTTATCTTATATTCAATTTCTCTAAGATAAAAATCACCAGTTTACTTTATCGTTGGGTTTAATCCAATTATGCAGAGGGTAAAACCACAAAGAAATTGAACAAAAATTTGCAACATATACAAATACTAATAATGAAAATGCCACATTTCTACTATATTTACAATTTGTCTTAGAATTTAGCCTGCAACTTTGTGGTGTAACAGCAAAAAGCTCGTAATTAGCACTTACCATTTTTAAGTTACCGAACCTAATTTTTTTATTTCATTATAAATATTTGATGATGAGAGGAGGAAATAAAATACACACTTTGCTTACAAGTTATATAATCTCTTACTAATAAACTTTGTTACAAAGGAAAAATGTGCGAAAATATATCATTATGTATTTTAAAACCTAAATGTAAACTGGTTTTAGCTAAATATATATGTTTATAGTGTTACATTTATACAAAGAAGAGAATAGTTAACACATCAACATATTGTACTTCATCGATATCATAGTCATATCATTTACATAGATATTAGTTTCTCCTTCAACCAACATGTTGTTGGAGATGTAATAAAAAGTAGGAAGATAGGTCTAAATATTTAAAATTCAGTTTCAACGAGTATATGCAATTGTAAATGGAAAATGGTCAGTTTGTGACCACACTTTAAAGCCACATTTTTCGCGATGTTCTAAAAGAAAAAAATCAGTTATAAGTTGCGTCTGTTTTAATTGCTTGAATGTTTCCAGTTCACCAACAGGGAGTTAAAGAATAATATGACGTGTAAGGCGTTCAATTAACAGTAAGCAGCAAAGTAAAAAAAAACGATAAAATGTGGCTGTAAAGTTTTTAAGAGTAACGAATTTATTCATCCAAAATGCAAGTTCTAACAATAGCTTCCGTAACGGAATAAGGATCACAGTTTGAGGACGGTCTGCGATCCTCCAGATATCCTTTCTTATCTTCGGCACAGCCGCGAGGGATTCGAATACTGGCCCCACGATTAGCAACACCTGTAAAAAAATGTTTACCACATTTAGAAATACGGTCTCAATTTTATTAAATGGACGTTTGTCTAACCTGCGCTAAAATCGTGAATCGAGGAAGTTTCGTGCCTTCCAGTAAGACGTCTTTCGTTGTCTTTTCCTCCGTGAGGATCGTAGGCCTGAATGTGTCTGAGATGGTTTCGGCTAAGCTTGTCAATAGCTTTTTCAATTTCCCTAGAGAAATGTTTTGCTTGAATATTATTACTCAATTGTAAAACGTATGGGAAATTATGATAGTTAGTTACAAAATGGTAATAAGTTGTTTTGAACAGTCTTTGGTTTCTTAACACATTAAGCGCACATCATTTATGGTGTCCCTTAGTTAGTCGGTAGTGATAGAACATACAGGATGATATATTTTAGACTTTTTATCTAATTGTTGTTCCTACTGATTTAATTATGAAATTATTAAAATACATTTTTAATAGAAGTTCCATCATACTTTATAAACAGTTTGATTTATTTTCCTAACTGTAAGTAAAGTTAAAATGTGAAATAAACGACACGAACATTTTTATTTCACATTTTGGCTGAAACCCAAGAAAGAAAAAATATAATAATTTATAAACAGTCGCGTGATAATGATGATCGAGTTGCAAATGATTATTGAAGTAGATATTTTCTTAACTAAAAATATATCTCTAATTGTGTATTGTATATTGTAGCCTACGTACAATTTAAATTTTTTCCATCTATTTTTTTAGCCCGTGAAAATTTATTTTTATCGGCCACCCGAAAAAATACAATAAAATATCCCGTACTTTTTGCAACAGTGTTACGTAAGCCGAAAAGAATGAATAAAAGTGCAAATGCGTTGAAAGCACTTGCACTATAAACGTAACTTTGACCTCGCAATAAAAGCACACTTACTTAACATATTTAGAATAAAGTCAAATCGACGTAAATAAGTGAATTTTGCTGATCAACCGTTTAACGATGACAGGAGTAAGATTTCTATACATTTTTAGATTGAAGGTCGTTGAATGCATAGCAAATCCACAAAATCCAGAAAAAGATATAAAAAATGCTTTCATTCCTCTATACGCCTTTCCAATTTTGACCAGTGGTTTCTGGACCTTTCTTCTCAAAATAGGTATGCCGCATAAAATTCTCATTCAAATATGTATAATTAGTAAAATCACTGACTTGAATATAGAGAAGGTTTCAACTTAACTAATCGTTAAAAACTCATTATTGGTAAAAATGTTGTTTCTAAGCGTCAAAAAATGTGTTAGCCAATAACGAGTGAAACCAATAATTGCCAATTGTATATTTCAGTTCATACACAGTTCAAAATATTGTTAAAAGAATGTGCTATTATTCATAACAAATTATATTAGTAAAATAGGAAATCATCTTTCAAAAACTCAATCAATATTGCAAACAAGCAGGTCTTGATTTATTGATTATATGATGATTGATGTGCCCTTAGCATGTTCCTTCAATAACAACTTGTATGAGAGGTAAATTACGTTGCGAATAATCCATGAGAATAACAGAAATCCAAACCACATTTACCAACCTTGTATGGATGGCGACGTTTTAATTTTTATTTCTATCATACCAATGTCAAGGCCTTTTTTAATGTGAATGTTTTAATAAGTAGGTTTCGTTTGTTTGGTTCGTGGAATATTTCATAATTTTATAACGGATTTTTCCCTACATTATACTTGACTAATAAGCAACGTGATGCAGAAATATACATATTGTTGGAAATTCACATGAAATTATAAAAATTGTTATAAAGATGTAGGCAAATTTTACTTATTGTAACTATAATCACATTTTCTATTATAAAGTTATATACATATACATTTTTTGTACTTACAAGATGCCGCCATCCTCTCTCATAGCTTTGGTGGAGAAGTTCGTGTGAGCGCCAGCTCCATTCCAATCACCCTCCATGGGTTTGGGGTCGAATGTTACAATTACCCCAAAATCTTCAGCTACGCGATGAAGAACGTACCTGGACATCCACAATTGGTCGCCAATGGAGATTCCCTCGCAAGGCCCAACTTGATATTCCCACTAAAAAATGAAAACAACTTGAAACTTTCCTGTTATTTTCACAGTGAAAAAGAAATACTAATTGAAATGACTGCAGCTTTAAACAACATTAATTTTTGCTTAATTATATTAAAAAACACGCAATGGCAATGGCAATAATGAAAAAGAAAACAATAAACATATTGATTTAATTACGTTGTAAAAACTTGTTAATGCTGCTTCGTTGACAAGAAAACAAATAATCCGGCAGTAAATTATACGTTCAGAGAAAAACATTTTTTAATTTATTGTAGTTTTCATGTTAATCAACCACTTGTAAAAATAGCTTGATTTAAATTTTTTAATTAAATTAACCCATTAGCCGTATATAATGCATTTATAGGAAAACGTAGAAAATCTGCCGCAAATCCCAGCATTATTGAGTGCATTAGTAGATAATGATTTAATCATTTAAATGCTTAAGTGCCATAAAGTCTGTGTTTTTTCGTAAATAAAGCCTCAACACGACTTATAAATAAAGCGAATGGAATATTTTATGGATATAAATACCTGCTCCCACTAATATTAGCTGATTTAGAAAATGTATAGCAAAATCCAGACGCCATTATAACTATTACAGCTTGTAGCTGGTATTATTATCCCCCATTCTTAATCTTGTTTGTCGCATTGTCACTATTATCTCCCACGTAAAGGCTGTGCAAGCACATTTCCTTTATTTAAGTATCAGATAATTATTTCTGTTTACGAACGTCTCTAAGGAATAATCCGACTGGAAGTAAATTGCCTGAGAGTTATCCATTCTAAGAGCAAAAAACATAACTCTTGATTAAAAGGAGCGCTAGAATCTGAGATAAATTTATGTAGCAGTCAGTTATTGCAAAAAGCTTCATGTTACATTTTACGATAATGAGGGTGCGAACTAAATGCGAAAGTCTTTTGAAGGGAAATGTTTACGATCACTGCTCAACGGCGTAATTTTCTTGAAACCCTAATTTGCAAAACAAACTTTCTACTAGCATTGAGCCTCATCTGCTCTATCTGCTCGTATAAACTAGATCTAAATAAACTTCAAGTATCTAAGTTGTGTTAGTACAGACGTTCACGCATTACGAACATGATCGCTTACGAATTTCAACGATGATATCTACGATATCCAAGTTTTTATTAGATTAGAATAATTTTAAGCCCACAAAATATTAGCAAACTTAACACAGACTCGATTCTCGTTTAATGTTTAAGCACTTGCTCGTAAATATTTAAAAATATTCCACATATAAACATTGTGACTGCATTTGTTCTCAATATTACCGATGTGTGTAAATAAAAGTTTAAACAACGATGATCAATGTAATCGGATAATGAGATTTTTGACTTCTTTGCTGGGTCGATGGCATCCGCTTTATGCGCCACTTATGACCGATTGATTACGGTAATTATATGGTACGCAGATTTGGGACATTTAAAAAAAATTTTAGCATTTTATCAACTGGGTTTGAAATCAAAACGTGTATGTACATAAGAATGTGCTGAAACCGCCGCAAGTTTATTGCATCACCTAAATAGATGAGAATTTTATTTTGCAATCTCCACATCGAGCTTGGCTTAATGCCAGATGACTTTTGGTTAAACTCGTGGTGATTACCTGATAAATAATTCATGAATTTAGATACAATTGCAAATCATAAAAACGCACAAATAGTGAGTTTAATTTATGCAATTAAATCAACGCTTTTCGAACTGATTTATGTATTAATAATGACAAATAATGTTATTTACATTACTACATTTAATGTTATGAACGATTCTTCTATAAATGGTATAAATCAGTAGACCCAAAATGAATTAAGAAGTTTGATTGATTGGCCACAATGAATCGTACAATGAGCTTGATTTTAAAATACCTACCCGGCCATAAATCTAAGATTTCTTCTGATAATATTAGATATATGTATCTCGATAAAGAAAATTCTTACAAAGTCATGATTTCTGTGTGCATCGTTTCTTCATTTGAACGCGATATTCTTTCAAATAATTAAGCTTTTACGCGTTTAATAACTGAATGTGTTTTCTAAGTAAGAAATATACAGGATGTTCTATAAATATACATACAAACTATTAGGAGTTGGAGGAGACATCAAAATAAGAATTTTTTGCAACTAGATTTTAATCCAAGACCACTGTGTACATAAAATTTGATTTCAAAGATCCATGTTTTTATCTTAAACACAAATACGACCGGGAAAAATTATCTAACGAAAAAAAATGTTTCTTAATTGTTTTTCTTGAGTAAACTTGAAATTAAAAAAAGATCACACTGTTACTACAACGGGCGCAAAAATCAATACCTGGCGCCATTTGTATCAAACCTACAGAGTTTTAGAGTATCATCTGATATTATCACAGATTATATCAGATGGCAACCTGCTCTTCATTAGAAGTTAGAAAGTTTTATTGAAGAGTCTGCAGTTTCGTAAAAACGTTCGTTTTTAGACCAATATTTATAGTGCGAAAAAATCAGCATTTGATGCGAAATGAGTGAAATGTTGAGAGTATTTAGATTCAATGTACTATAGACGGTAAAAATGTTAATATTACGTTTTTATTTGGTCGCAATTAGAAATTGATAAATTTTATTGCACAGCCTGCAGTTGAGTGAAACCGTGCGCTTTTTGACCAGGACTTGCGAAGAACGAAAAATCGTCGTCTGGTGCTATTTAATTGAAATATTGATTGTTTTTTACAAACTTCCTTTCGCTTCCTACAAATATAGACAAAAATATTGGAGCCGGCAGCTGCGCGAGTAAGTTCATTTTGAGCTTACTGGACTTAGAATTTACAAATGCCGCGAAAGTTTGCATGCTGATTTCTTAGTTGCTTTACCTAAAGTGTTCAAAATCGTCAAAAACATAAAAATATCCATCATGCGCAATCCATGTAAATAGCAGCTGGTTTACAACTGGTAATTGGCCGCTCGTCTATTTAATGAAAAATTAGTGTACTGGCGCAATTCTGGTTAGAAGGTGTTTGGAATAACGCAAATATTGGATCAAAAAGTTATGGACGGAAAATTACAAAAACCGAATAAAAAAATGATCTGGTAAAAATGTTCGATCTTTGTTGTAAACGAGCTCAAGCGTTTCATTAATTCGTATGCCCCGAATAATAACTAATTACTGATGAAGCAAAAAAGTATTGCTTATTGAAGCAAAAAGTAACTTACAGCAATTTCAAAATTTCCAAAAGATAGCAAGCATTTCATAGATTTTGTTAAAATTCCACTACTATCTTGAAAGCATGGTGTCTCATAATAGAAAATATGTCCGACAATTATATCCGAAAGCAACCGTTTTTATTGTCAACGATAGTTAACATTCCCTTTCCTTCATTCGCAAGAAATTGATTCAAAACGTTCACAAGAAATTGATTCAAAACGTCCACAAGAAATTAATTAAACCAGTTTTATTTAGAAATGTGTAATAATACCGGTGTTGCAGTCTTGCATAAAAAATTATAGCCTTATTTAAAAAAATGCAATAGTCACAATTACTTTCAGTTTGCCCTTTTTTTTTAAATATTTTTAATATTCCTCGATTCGTTTAAAAATATTCCAAATGCGAAGCCATCAAGGTCCAAGGTTGTTTGTTTACGAAAGCTAACTTGAATTCCATCAAATGATATACTTGGAACTAACTGTTTATTAATTACAGTCACGACAAAAAAGATTAGGAAGTCATTTCAGCGGCTATTCAAACACAATATAATTTCCATGTTAAGACATTCAGGAACATTTTGCAAAAAACGTACGGATGGCAAGTAATTACCCCAAAAGGTTATAAATGCAAGTAAACTTTTAATAAGTCTACCTCATGGCAATCGCAATAAAAAACACATTTCCTCAATAAATAGACGCAGAGTATGTCATCGTTAGCAGACACAAGAACTAAGCGGAGTTGGGAGCAGGCATTCAGGCAACATTTCTTACTTGAGCAGGCATAACTTCAGCATTGGTTCCAGAAACATTAATTCCAGCATACAGACAAGCTCTGTAGTGAGCCTCAACAATGTCTCTGGCGTACACTTTGTTAGCGCCCACTCCACAATAGTAGGGACCCTGAGGACCTGGGAACCCATTCTTGGGCCAACCCAGAGGCCTGAGATCCATATCCAGCAAAGTGTACTCTTGCTCAATGCCAAACCATGGATAAGATGACTTAGCAGCCTCCATGGCTTGCACACAAGTGTGTCTATGAGAAAAAAAACCATTGAGGCTCATTTGCAAAGTGCAGTTCATATTGATGTTGGTGAGGTCAGTATTTCACTATTGCTCGAAATCTATTTGTGAATAGTTGTGTTTGCTGCGTAGGTTGTAAAAGTACGTACATTTGGACAGTGTAATTAATTGCAAATGGATAGAGAAAGCAAGTTGTTTTGCTCGCATATAACACTTTATTTTATAAAGCTTGAAAAGAAGATTTACCACCATATAATAAGTGCGCTCCCGCAAACTTGTGATATGTTTTTCATGTAAATAAAGAGAATATGATCGAAAAACCTTCTATATGAGCTAAATATAAAATTAAAAAATGACGTTATTTATAACTATATAGGCAGAGTGTTGCAGAAATGCAAGAAATCTCTTGGATTTACATACGACAAAAACTAGATAAAATATCTCCATATCTTTTAAAATGAAATAGACTCCCGTTTTCGCTCCCCAACAGATACTTTACTAGAACACCTACAAACGCAACTGAACTAAGGACTAACATATGTTTGTTTTGTAAGCCAAGAATTTTTATTTTTTATTTTTTTATAGCTGATTAATTTATACGAGTGTTAGGAATAGAAATTAATTTTAGAATAAGCTAGGCTAAGACATATGTACTAAACAAGGGCAGAAAGACCGATTGGGTCGATAGCCTTTTTCTGTAGGAAATAAAGATTATTTATATATATGAAATAGACAAATTATCATAATTATAGTTCCTTTTAAGCACGTTGGCTGCTCGTTTAATCTTTCGGAACTGCTCGACTTTAACACCAACATTGGAACATTTTTGTCACGTAACTTTACTGCTCAGAGGGCCGAAATATGGGAATAAGAAATAGTTTACCTACTTAGATTTGAACAAAAGAATAAGTCCTGCTGATAAACATATTTGTTCCATTTGAATATGCTTTTTATAGAATGAATAGTTTTGATAAAAAATTCCGAAGATTGTTAGTTTATTTCGCTCTCCATTTCATTGGTTGATTAATGTATTTTTTTCTTCAATGAACAATATTTTTTTAACAAATTTTCTTTTGTATAATCTGTATTGGAATGAACTTATGATTTTAAAAGTAACTACAAAAATTTTGCAATAATGTTGGCGCATAATGATTTTATTCTGTCCTTCCAAAACACTTTTCTTTCCCACAATCAACCCAATTAATTGCCGAAATTTGAGTCTAAAGGCAAAAACTTATGTTACTCTGCGGTAATCTTAAAAGTTGATGATGTTGAACCGTGAAACCAAGAGAAAATTTTCGAAAACTCGTAAAATTACTAGCGATTTTTAATTATTTTTTTTATCATGAACTACTTGAAAATATTGCTTGATGACAAAGTTGAAAGTAAACATTCAATATCCCAGAGCATGGACGACTAAACTCATATTTTTTAACTCTCTGGCAACCCCTTAAAATAAATTGCGTTAATTTTGATTCAGCCCAAATCGACTATAACTCGAAAACATTTCCTTACGGATTACGGAGCTAAAATTGAATTTACAAAACACAAAATGATAAATTTCTGCGAAACTCATGGAATTTCTAGATCAATATCATGATGAGGAAAAGGTCAACGGCAAAAAGAAACGCATCTTGTCCAATTTAAACCTTCTCTATTTTGCTAGTGACCTAAGCACCAGCTCACTACCGAGTTGCATGTAAAAAACACAATATTTAATTAAAAAATGACAATACATATTCATTCAAGCACCGTGTATGCGATTGACATTTGCAACATTGCCAATAGTCGCTTTTCATTTTTTTTTAATTATATAAAGCAGCAATTGAACCATTTATTTACTCCATTTCTAGAGTAGAGCAAGCCCTTGAGTTTTCCTGATACTTTCTTTGATTCTTGAAAAAATTTCTTCGTTAAAATACCACTACAAAATCCTGTCGGATCCATCATGTTTCGATTTTCGACAAATCTCATGTTTAATTAAATTTTAAATAAGAATCAAATTTTCTCTAAACGTTTTGGGTTTTCAACTCACCTTTTGTTTGTTTCCGTTGGTTTCTTATTGTATTTGTAAGTGTCACAAAGAACTAGTTTGTTGTTACCTCTGGTGAAAGGATCCGCATAGATAGCGACGGGATAGAGGTAGGTGTCCGAATTAGAGCCTTCGGCTTGATAAGTGGAGCTGCCATCATAGTTCCAAATCGGAAGCTCTAAATAATTAAGAAAATTCGAGTCTAGAATGTGTAGAAATGCAGTTCGCAAAATTCAAAAAACTCCCTCAACGTAATTGTTATTTCTATATAAAATGCTTGCCTTTTAACGACTTTATTAAAAGCTGAATAAAGTACCGACTTGTGTAATTTGGTTAATGACCAAGTTGAACTCTTCCAAAAATATATTCCGCATTGATTCAACTGTATACATACTACACAATACGATAACATATCAGATAGACCAATAATACTAAGTGCCGTTAAGCCGGTCCGTTATCATTAAGAAATATGTAGTCTGTTTTTGAGTGCTGACAAATACCTATTTGAAGCTATTTATAAGCATATATCATGTGATTCCTAACTGAAAATTATATCCAATAGACTTAGATACTCAACAACAATTGCGAAAGAAACCGGTCAATGTAAAGTTCATTAGCGGAGATTAATTGGATGTAGGCCTGGGTAGCTCGGTTTTTTTAGGAATTGGCGCAGTGGTATTGAAACGGTTTGGTGCGCCAACTCAACGCACCGGCGCAGTAACTCAGTTCCGTTGCTAAAAAAATGTTGATGGCTTTTTTACTTGTTTTTAGATTTATTTTAAGGGCCATTTATTAATAATATTTTTAAAATTTCTTCAGAATTTTCTAGTTTTAGCCAAGTTACTCTTTCTTACAAATGCTCAATTTTCTAAAATTCCACTTAAAAATACTGACAATTTTAAGGTAGTTTCCGCGAAAAATTATGAAATAAATTTCGAATCCTTCGTCGCTTTGTAAAATGTTTTCAAATCCCTTTCCAGCTTCGCATTTGGAACAAAAATCAAATAAATTTTTATAAAAAAACGAACAGAATACCAGAAAGTTTATAACAGATTATTTTGAAATTTCGTCACCTTCATACCCCTGAAGACTGTAGAATTAGTTAAAAAAATGTGGTTTTTAGTTTGACTGATTTTTTTTTCTTTTACTTTCTATTTCAAAACGCTCTATTTTGGAGAGTTTCACTTAAAAATATTGACGATCTGGAGGTCTTTTACGTGAAAAATTACAAGATAAATGTATAGCTTTATAAAAATTTTAAAAAAACTTTTTTCAGTCTCGAAATCGGGACAAAAACGAAAATAAATTCCTCTTTAGAAAACCCATTTCAGCTTCGAATTTGCAGCAGTTTTTTACCGAAAGTAATTATGATCATCTTGAAAAAAACGACTTCAGAACAAAAGCTTACAAAAAATAATTTGGAAAATTCGCTGCCCTCATTGCTCTAAAGATTTTTATAGTTCCGTTAAATTTTCAGGTCATTCCAGTTTTAACAAAGTTTCTTTCTACGCAAAAATCGCATTATTTTTTAGTTTTACTTAAAATACTGACAATCTTCAGGTATTTTCTGTGAAAAATTATAAGATACATTTTATTGGAACACTCGCCTCCTTAACCGCGTTGCAAATATTTTTGGAAAACTTTTTGCAGCTTTGAATTATGAACAATAATTAATTATTTCTATGTTTTTTTCCAAAAATATTTCCCCGGACTGACAAAGCGAAAGTTTATAATAATTTAATTGGAAAACTCTTGGAAACTGGAGTTTCTTCACTTTTAGGTCAATATTTCTAAACATAGAAGCCGCGTTTTTCCAGCGTTTTATTGTAAAATACTGACAAACTCAATCTTTTATAGTTTTTTACATTAGTTGTTTGAACAAGGTAGTGAAATGTCACTCAGGAAAAATGTTAATGGCCTTTTTTTAGATGTGAAAATTCCTGTCTCGGCTATAGTAAAGCTTTAATAAATCACTTATAACTCATGAACCGATGAGTTATAACTCTCTAACTCAGAGAGCGGCAACAACTGAATAGAGCAACTCAACACAGTGTTACCCAGGCCCAATTGGATTTAGGTGTAGGTACAATCTACAAAATATTCTCATTCTCAAAATACCGACTTTCTTAAGTGGATATTGTTACTATTTTTAAGTATATAAATAAAAATTAGCACTGGTGTAAGAAGGTAATTAACTTATTGAACCTGTTAAGCTTTAAATATTTACATATCGCAACTATAAAACTTCCCAAGGTTAAAAAGATTAAAAGTGAATTGAGAGCTTCTTGGAAAATAGATAAAGAAAATAACTATTTAACTTTTCAACTTCAGTAATTGGGTTTGTTGGAGTTCTTCCAATCTATTGGGAACTAGATAGACAGAATCACTTTTTTATAAATAAATGCGTTATTTCTCTTTTCCTCAAAACATGTAAAATCTTCAATGAGCATTTTGGGAAAAATTCAGTTTCACTTGAAAATAACTGAAGCTTTCGCATTGCTTAAGTATGTACTTTAAGATGCAAATCTATTAATGCTGCTTCATTCAAGGTATTTTTGTATTTATTCATTTCAGTTTCTCGGGTTTTGAAGGACTTTTAACTATGTCTAGCTACCAATTTAGAACTACTGTAAAGTTGCCATCATCCGTCATGCGTTTTCAGTGTTTTCTAAAACCATTAGATTTGAACCAAAACACAGCTCATCAATATAGTATTAACGTGTACATTTTCATTAAAACTGAAATTTTTTTTTAAATTCAAAATTTTTTTTTTTGTAATAAATGATTAAATCGTGCTTCGACCCAAATATGAAAAGGTTAATGCTTCGGTTGCATCATTTAAAACCATTTCAATGAGATATTTAGCAAACTTTTAAAACATGTGGAACATGAAGGAGATAAATTTACGAATTAATGAATATTTTCAGATTCCATAATAGATTTCAATATATTGGCTATGAATTGACAAAAATAAACTCTTGGTGTAAGTTAAACGAAATCATTGTTAGAACAAAAATGTTACCTTCTGGTTTGCTTGGAACAAAGTCAAGGGTTCGGGTTTTTCCTCTTAGTTGTTCCCCGGACCCGTCGATCCAAATGTAGGTGGCCTGGACCTTTCCATCTGGAATGGGCAAGGATAGATACCTTTGCAGCACTTCCTTGTTTAGAGCCGCATTGGGCGAATGCTCTAAAGTTAAATTCGGCATAGTTTATCTGAAACAACCACACAAAAATATTGTAGCATGTAGCTAAATGCCACCGCAACCAGTACTAACTGACTAGTGTTTCGAATAATTCATTATCGAACATATGCAATTTTGTTATGAAGTTATTTATGTAAATGTTGTTATTTAGTGATAAACCATTTACCAATAGTGTCACGTTACTACTCTTGCTTCGCTTGAAATGAGTAATTTAAACAGTTGTTTATATTATGACCAAGATGTTTGAGGCAAAACAAGTTTAATCATTAGTTTGCAAATAACGCTTGAGTGCTTTGAAAAACAATTTTTAAAGGACAGTTCAGATCTTTGGTAGCAGCTTCGCTGGTTTTTTAAATACTAACTCATAAACTAGGCGGACAACTGGCTTTAATAGTGAAAGTAAAAATTGTTAAAAACGCTTTGGGAGTGACAAAGAAATAATTTAAAATTAAAAAATTACATAATTTACAAATTTTGCGTGCATATGATGCCCAAATGACAAACTTTTTGAAAGTTTGAATGCCTTTCAATTGAATGGCACTCGATTTGAACGTCTGGTTTGTTTGCCTTATGGTTCATTTAGTGTTATTTGTATTGTTTTCTTATTTTCTTTATTGTTGTTTAGTTTTTGTTATTGTTTAGTTATTCTTATTTTCCGTTCAATATATAGGGATAATATGAAAACCGATTTGCCCCTACTACAAAACTGGTACATACTAATTGAAGCAAATGGCACCCACAGGTTATGTTAATAAAATGCTTAAATATTTATTCAAGTTCATATTTACTAATCTACTACAACAATGTTGCGCCACACTATAATTTAACAAACAAGGCCGAGTCTAAATAAAGTATATAATTTGAAAGATACATAGGTATTATGCGTCTGATTTCAAATAAATCCAGAAAAAACCAGAAAACGTTTAATGAACTGTCCAATCAATTGGCTAAACAATACGTTTACACGTGTATTTCCACTATCAGTTTCAAGTTTTGTTTGAAAATATCTTTGTTAAGTAACCAACAGCACTTTTATTCAGTCCTGAAAATACTGTTTTAATTGCTTTTGTGAACTTGTCGTATTGAAGTTCTTGCAGTGTCATTCAATATCGTCTTAATTGTTCTTAAACTGAATAATTCGTGAAAGAAATACATTAAGTATCTGTAATATGTAACTGTAAAATGTGCCTTTTATCTCTGCTGAACTACTAATATTGATACGTAACTCCTGTACATTCGACTAAATTAATAATTTAGTAACCAAAGTAACCAGTTTAGTGAACGATTTGAAAAATTATAAATTTTTCTATTTAACAAATATGTATGTAATAAATAGTGAAAAATGAAACTGTTAATACAAAATTAAATTAAATGAAGCGGCCACAAAATCATCTGGATTTAGTAAAACAAATTTCTTTAATTTTACCATTTTTTGTTGAAGGTTCCTTTGCTAAAATTATTGAGCATCAATTTTTTGTTCCTCATGATTATAAATTGAAAATACATCATCAATATAGAGCCACCAAATAATTGGTTTAAATACGTAATTATTTGTGAAATTTCTTTCCAAATTTTCCATAAATATATTACTGAAAAAAGTGAAAAAGGCGATCCGATGGCGATTTCAAAATTTTCTTAATAAAAAATATCATTGTATTGAAAATAAGTTGATTTTATATGTGCAGTTTCTCATTTACATCTTTGTTGAAATAAGGGCGCTGTTTTCAATCTGTAATAAAAGACGTGAGGAATTGCTGACAACAATTTTGACGCGAAATACCCAAGAAACATGTTTTGAAAACATGAATTCGCCTCAAAGCTGCGAAAGCTGCTATTGCTAAGAAACAATGGAAAATAATATAAAAACGCCACTTATAATCCTTTTAATATCCTAAACTGGCATTTTCATTGCTCAGTTGCTTTTTCTTCTTTGCAGATGTCTTATCTCGATCGTAAATCTCGTTTTATACAATAGAAGTTCCTTATGTTTTAAAGTACTTTATTTTTGCTATAACAAATCGTATAATCAAACTATCAAACTGCCTGCTTACATGTTTCGTATCAGTTTAATTGAATTTGATTACTGTTGACCCATAAACTGGTCGGACAACTCGACATAATTGGCTTTAATAGAGAAAGTAAAAATTAAATAACACGTTGGGGAGTGGTAGTGAAATTATTTTACATAACGCTGTAAAAAATATATTATTTACAAATCTGTCGTATCCAATTTTTTTTTATCCAAACACGAGACACGTTTTTTAGTGTCGTGGAAAAGTTGATTGGACAGTTGGAACACTTAATGCTGGTATATTAATGTGGGATAATGTATGCCAGACTAACGTAAAATGTAGCTAAGCGCTTCCATGTTTGTTAAGGCTGATTTCAATATTTTTCTACCCCTGTTACTACCTTAATTCTCGTACTAGCTATTCTCTAGTATTATTGGTCCAATTTTTGCAGTACTACACGTAGCTCCACTTTACCTACACCAGAAGAAAAAATAGATTGTCGGCCGTTAAAATAAGAGATTCAAGGCGCGCTCACGTAAAGCTTGAAATGATCTTTCAATTTTTTAACCAGACACAAAAGAGAGACTCTCTCTTGTCTCAGTTTTTAACTGTATTCTTACAGAGCCAGATCCATTGAAGCGGGACTTCAATGTATGATATTCAATGCTCAATGTATGATATTCAAATTTCGCTTTTTGGGTGGCTTCAAAACTACTCGAATTTCCTCACTCATGTTGTTATGACTGAATCAAGTTTTCAATTCTCTATCCAACGATGTCAAAACTAATTCTGTGGCTCAAATGGATCTTGAGAAACTTCGAAAAAAGCAGCGTCATGTTTGAGCAGATTATGCAACTCAAAGACAAAAACTCGAAAATCTAAAACTTCTTGAAATTAAAACTTTTTTGAGAAAACTGCCAACAGTTCCTTATCGATGGTACAGTTTCTGAAAAAGCCATTTAGTTCTCTCTGGAATGATGTAAAAATGAGCGTTCTTGCTCAATTTGCACTCTCTTATAGAGAATACTAGAGATACCACACAAAAAAAATGTTAATTCAATTTTTGTACCAAACACGAAAAGTCGTACATTACCAGATGTTTTTAGTATTATTGGGCGCGAATTTAAACAAGTTTTCTTAACTTTTTAAAATCTAAAGTGCTATTCACAGAGGACCCGTCTTAAATCAAATGGACTCAACTAATAAAATTATCAGGATTGGTTACTCTTCGTTAGTTCGTTCAGTACAAGACGATTCTTGTGCACTTCCAACGATGTCGCAACATGAAGTAAAAGCGGTTTATTTAAACATTCATATTTCACAACTTGATAAAAATATGTAAGCAAGCCTTATTCGCAACAAAATGATTCATAAAAAATTGCTCTCGTAGATTCTTATAAAAAATACATTATCTAAACGAAACTTGGTTTGAAATTTGAAAAAATGTGGGCTTATACTGGGCAATACATTACATAAGATTCGATGAGTGGGAACATTCCGACCATATTTCACTAAAAAATACAAAAATAATTTTTCAATTTTTATTAAAAAAAATTATTGATGACCATCGAAACTTACAAGCCAGTTTTTAAAAGCTAATCAATATAGAGTGCCTATTGATGTAAGACCTGCAAAGTTGTCGAAAGTTGCTAGACTAATTTCAAACCACCCGATACCCGGCTTAATTAAGCAAACATGTTGTGAACATGATTAAGCCACAGTATATTGAACAGTTGTAAATACTATTTAATTAGACCAAAGTTACCTTCAGCTACATTATTGGCTTTGCTCACTTAGCTGATTGAACATTATTTGTTTCTGTTCTGACATGTAGCTGTATTAGTCTGTACGAATGAAATCAATAACACTTTGGATCATTTCAGGAAAAATACAATACATCTCCTTACCATTTATACATGTTTGTGAAAAGGCGATAACGGAAATATTGTTTCCAAGTCCGTTTAATGACCGCCAAAACTTATGATGATACGCACGTTACCTATATTCAAATTTGTAAACCGCCATCAAAGTTTCTCAAAGTATTTTTGGAAATTTCATTAGGTAGGTACTTGCAAATCTTCACAATATATCGTTTTTTAAACGAAATATATTATTTCAAAGAGAAGTGGATTTAAAACAATTTACTAAATGTTTGCTAAAATATGTACTTCAGATGAACCAATCATCAATCAATTTAATGAAATATCAATTACTACGTTCCTGATAGTCGAGTTGCAAATACAAGTGATTCCGCAAACAAATTCATTTAGAATCGTAAAAGTAATAATTTGCGAAATGGTCTAATCAGCTCAGAGTTTACTTGTGTTTGCTCTCCAAATATGTGTCTAAACATTTAGATTGCATCTAATTGTCGTTAAAATGGATAGCATGTTTCCAGACGAAATGGTATCTATAGGTATATGAAATAAAAATTGAATTTTTACGAATTTATAAGAAACAATGTTTTTTACGGCCAAAGCTCTAATGATTAAACTTTTATACCTGTTACAATCTCGTTTGATGTGATGTTAATCAAGAATAATTATGAATGACGCCGTTGGCAAAATATCGGATATATCTGTCTTCCTAGAAACAACTTTAACGTACATTGGCATTGACCCTGTCCTGTCGGTTAGTTCCCAGCCAGAAATTTTCCATTCAAAAAAACGAGGATGCCAAAATCTTTTCAATCATACTGTGGCTCGAACAGATAACGTAATACATCGGTTTACAATGAAATAAATTATAGTTCACGAGCAAGGTGAATGCCAAATTGCTGCAGCTTTTAACTACGAATGCATGTGTGTGGTGAGCAAGGAGATAAAAATATGTTGGTTTTAACAAGCAAAAACTTGGAAGAACCAAAACCTGTTCTTGCTAGAAAGCAGGTTTAACGCGTGGTTTCTAGCAATAAATAGTCACTGTTCAAATTTTCACCTTTTAAATAGTTCACTGTGTCAAAAGATGAATTTTTGCTATTGGCAAATTTTACTTCAAAACCGTCCGAGCTATTTAAGCACAGATTGTCATCAATCTCATTGAAACGCGCATTTCACTGATAAGTCTACTATATAAACATTATAAAGTACGCATCCTGACTTAAACATTGAACGAAATGCTACTTTTTAGCATTGAAAAGCCACAAAAATAAATCACATTAATTTGCTGTTATTAATCAATAAATCTGATAACTGATAAATAATCTTTTATGAATTGTAAAAAACACAACTTTGTCGCTTGTTTGATATCGTTTAAAAAGTTGCAGGATAATTTATTATACTTATCATAGCAAGTTTTTGAAGTATTTATGGTAAATTCTGATAATGATGCTGAACAATATTAAGAAAGAAATCAAACATTTAGACAAATAAATGGGGTCGAGTGGAATTATCGCCTTAAAACAATCGCCTTTTGCGGTTGCTTTATTTTATTTTAACAATGTTCAAGAAAAACAATTCTAACTTTATCGATAGTAGTGATTTATTGGTTGTTTCCCCGAGATACACAAGGTTCTGCACTTTGATTATGATCCTATTTGCTCTTCCAAGTATCAATGCGACGCTGACCTCTTTCCTACTATTTTATATAACACTTGGGGACTTAATTATCTCATGGTCTCTTCAACACGGTGAGAGCATGACTTTGTAATAATTTTTAAGGGACATTTTTGCATTTTGCAAAAGGTGGCATATAAAATATATTTCAAAATAATTAATTGCACCCACACAAAAGCTAAAAATTATGCCAGCTCTAAAATGCGTATGGGTACCTATAGAAACAAAATTTGTACGTAGGTATACAGAGTAGTGTGTATAATAAATACGCGTTATACCTAATTAATCTCTAAAAAGTCGAAACAATTTGTCTTCAAAAATATCTACAAAACATCATCACTTTTCTCTTTTTCTGTTTTTAAATTAGCTTATTAGGTAACAGGAACATTAAACATCAGGCAACAAGTGCCAGATATTATTTCCCAAATTCCCATTAAGCTTGTGATTAGATAAAATTGCGCACATAGAAAAACGCACAAAAAAATGAAACCAAGCATGTGTTATTTAACTCAATTGCGCTTAAATAGAGTAAAATTAAAGCGTTTAATCAACTGTTTCCCATTGGACGCCTAATTGTGTTTTTACTATACGTGTTTTTTTAATGGTGCAATAACCGTCATTTCAATTTGCCCCGTCTATTTGGAGTGTTTCACATTTCACATTGCAAAAGCTTGAAATAAACTAAATTAATACCAGCCCAATAAAAATCGAATAAAATTCACCACGATACTTTTTTAAGACAGCGTTTAGCTTACTGTTTTAAATCTGATGAAAATGTGCACATATTCGTCACCATACTCTCCATCCGAACAAACCTAATTAACTATCAAGATCAAATTTAGAATGATAATTAACTAGAAATACGCATTTTTGGAAGAAGAGATGCAAACTGTAAAAGATAAAATGGATATTTTGAGCAACCTCTGATCAAATGTTCAAGCAATTCGAATAATTTCACAAATCCGACTTAATCCATTATTTATCGTAGCTTTATTTGAAAGCTGAAATGTTAATTTCAACTTTATGGATGATTACCGAAAATCAACCTCGAAAATTGGGAGACGGACAATGACAATTTTCAATAGGTAGATATAATCATGTTACATTTTATTAGAGAAAATCTTAGAAAATCCAACTGAAATTTGATAGATTATAAGAACACATCCCGAAAAATCAGTACAAAAGAGGACATTTAACTCGTCGCAATCTAAGTAATTATTGAGTGAACCAGCTTGTTCTAGTAAGACCCAGCAATAATGCGGTTTACGATATATTGAAACTGATAATTGCAGATAATTATAAGAACCACATTATCGCAGACAAAATTAATTAATTTAGACGATAACTTATGGCACAAGTCGGCATAATTGCAGTGCAAGGTTGTGATGGATTATAAATTCTAATTATATCTACTACTAATTGAATTTCTCAACTCTTATTGTTTTCATTCTAGGTATAAACAGAGCATATTTAATAGATGCTGTTCCATCATGAAAAATCTGACTCCAATCATTGGATAATGTATAGGTATTTCAAAATATTTGATGGGATTAACACCTAATCCCATCAGCTGAAGAAACCATGAAACTTTCCTAGTGATTTCCTCATAGGTAGTGAAAACAAAAACAAGCTTTTTTGATAAACTATAATAATAACAGAAATAATCGTGGACATAATCTATATTCAGCTTACATGAATACTAATGACAATTAGTAAGCGAATTACTCAAAATCTTCATAAACAAGAATTTCAACATTAGGAAAATGTTTGCAGATAAAGTAGCCTTATCGGAATTATTTTTAAATATTTCGTAAAACGCGCAATTTGTTGGGATTTATGCCTTCCCATCATATCAAAACTTGCATGTAAGCATTCCAGATTTTCTGATAAATAGATATAATTTATAAAATTCCAACAATCATCACTATGAAAGAAATGCCTTAATGAAATCGAGTGAAGCCCCTCGAGATATTTGGCAGACCAATTTGAAGCTGATTCCAACAAGTTTAATAAAAATCCAAATGAATTGTCCAACCCTGGTGGAACATCAGCAACATCAACGCTTAATTCGGTAAATTTTGAAATAGAGTTCCTACCGAATGTTTCAAAAGTTACCTCTATTTCAGCACTCGCTTTGTGCTTCCAAAAATGTAGGTCATTGATTACGATCGGAAAACATCATAGAAAATTGGAAAACCGACCCGAATTTACCACACAAAAGCGCAACAAAGAAATGCAAACAACGATATATTTACTTACCTTTGTAATCAGGTGAATGCTGAGCGAATTCGTATAGATGTAGACACACTGTCCTCATAGAATATCAACCGCATCAAAATACTGTGGCACACGACCTTTCTTTAATGTTTTATATTTCGAGCAGGAGAACGCTGCGCAGGCCTATCTGCAGGAAATTACGCTTTAGACCGGGCTAAATCCGCAAATAAATATATATTTTTCTCAATTTAAGCTATAAGGTGTTTTTTCAAAAAAATATATCAACTAAAAGCGTCTTTATTATTTCATTTTCCCCACAATCCGAATCCTAGCCAATGGACCACAAAAAAACTAAAACACCATTCTAATGCCTAATAGATCTCAACGTCAACGACCAAAAATACATGTTCAGTCTTCTGTGTGTTAATTTTTGAATCCTTCATCAACATCTCATCTTTAATTTACAGCCAATTGAATGAGCTGAAATTCGTCCAGCCTAATTTCGGGTTTTCTACACCAATTTTGATCTCCCCTTTGTTTTGCGGCTGTAAATTCTATTGCCTGCCTTAAATTAAGCACAATTGCTTGATTACCAAAGGTATATTTTAGAAGGGCTCATAATGGAGCATAATTGAAACTGGCTGGGCATTTTTAGCTTATGGCTCCAGGATGTTTAGACTGCGTAATTATATGGGGCGATCTGAATGGAGTAGACCAAAAGCATTAACTAATATTGTATGGGACTTATATAAAAGTTATTTTAACATCCTTGAAGCTCATTTATAGAAATTTAAACACTAAGTCTTAATTAAGCACATTTATAATCTGCAGAAAGTAGGCATTACTAAAATATAAAAAACAAACAAGAAAACCTCCCATACTTCAATACTTCCTTCTACCTAGTTCCTCAATTGGCATACTGAAGCTCATAGTGAGATCTTTCATCGTGTTAAAAATCAAAGAATGGAGGCATTAGTTGAATTGCGTTTAGTGAAACTTTATGACTATTTGAGTACGGATTTTATCGAAATTTTATTGCACGCTGAAAATTATAAAATACATACATAAATCACAAAGCGTATTGATGCAAATCACTGATTGCCTGTAATGCCCTTTGCATGTCAGAATTTTTTTAATCTTCTCAAGGGCATAATGATCAACTGAATTGATACTATTAAATATTAAGCAACAAATAGCTCCAACTAAGGAATCTCTATTTGTATATGAACTCGGTCACGCGATATATATTTAACAAGAACATACCGCCAATTTTTCAACTCGTAATGGGAATACTTAACTGCACGAAAAGAAATTAATTTGATACGTTGTCTACACAAAACTATCAATCAATGGCAAATGTGGGATGTTATATTAGTCAATGTGAAAATAGTTCTGGAGGTAGATAGTTTAATAAGTCTTAAAAAGAAAGTGAACAGTTGCAAATAGGGGTCCTGCATTTTATGCGACTATTAACAGCATTTCCGTACTACCTATCACAGGATAATTAGTAAATGCCCGTTAACCAACTGCTGATAATTAAGCTGTTGCAAATCTTGAAACCGTTGGTTTTTTCCAGCTTAATCATTATTAGTGTTAGCTCAATTTAAAGGCCTTAACCCAGACAATCAGACGTTAAAAGTTTTTGAAACAAGATAAATAACTTTAAAATTAAGAAATATTTTACTTGAATTCGAACAAATTTCCAATCCCTAGATAATTCAATTGGTAACTATATTAATAGAACGTATATTGGATTAGTTACTATAGTCTAGATGAACTAGAAAATGAGGGAGTTTCAGTATAAAAATAAAATTTTAACAAAACATATTTAATAAGCAGCCAATTCCCATTTACAAAGATTTGCAGTAGTCCAATAGAGTAAATGGATTACCCCCCGATAAGAAATAGAGTTCTTCATCTTGACCTGGATAAGGCCGAACCCACCTCCTCTCCCGGAAATAATCCATAATACTCTCATGCTCTTTTTTGGAAAAAAGTGGTACATTCACTGGCAGGAATGGATCTAGGTGTTCAAATCCATGCTTTCCTAACAGGAACCTACAAATAATTCAAAAAGTTACTTTGGGTAAATTACGATTTCTCAAGTTTCCAATGGAAAAAATTAATGTTGATCACACGTCATTACCTAGGAAAGTGCGACATACTCGGATCTGTGCCTTCTTCATGAACTTTGACGGTCATTTCATCAACAGTGACTATAACTGCAGCATTTTTCCAGTCAAATTTCGTTAAGTTCAAAAATCCTTCAGTCAATGTAATTTTGTTGGGGTGTACTATTTCCTTTTTCTCAGTGTATACTTTCGTTGTTGGGTAGAAAAACTCATTAAAACCATCAATTGCTACTAAAGTTTTGCATATTCCAGCATTTGATAATAGTTTTATTTCTTCAGCAAGAATATTCACGCAATCTGAAGCAAATCGCATCCTATTAATTCCATGCTCGATAAGCTCCAAGATACTCGAGTCTTTTGCGGTAGATTCACGTTTGGTCCATTGAATGTCTCTTGAGATTTTTAAGTCCGGATTCTTAAGTAATTCAGCATTTTGCGTTCTGAAATGAAGCAACCATGCTGCAGCATTAATATTCAAATCAATAAATCCTTCTCTCGTCTCTGAATTGCTACTGTCTTTGCAATGGCGCATAAAGTCGCCCACCCACGGAACGTGCACAATTAAGAACTTATTCTTAAATGCATAATGTAATACATGTGCCAAGGATATTGATTTTCCGGTTCCATTTTTCCCGTAAAGCACAAACCGAACTGCCGGTTTGTCATAATCAATTGATTTCAAACAGTTGATAATATCCACTGCTGGTTCTCTCACCATTAAGCAGGTTTCGTTAAACGTCTTGATATGCTGCTGAAAAGTTTTGGGTAAACCTCCGTGCTGGAACAATACATTTCTATCGCTCAAAGGTATGGTGTAAAACTGGGCCAAGTGGTCTTTACTGTGCTTGGAAGGATCTGCTTCTTGAGTTCTGAAGCTCTGCAGCCTTTCATCCTGCTGTAGCTCCGCAGCTGCCGTTAGATATCGAGTGGGAATTGCTCGGTGCGTACTATGTTTCAAAAACAAGTCGGCTGTAGCCTTTAACATCCTGAAGATTGTTTAAAATAGTTGGTTTTAAGTCAACAATATTTTGCAGGTTGACTTTGCCAAAGCCAGGCAAAAAGTGGGGTTAGGTGGTGATTACAGTGTTGGGTTTGTTTGGGTGGAGTTTTCGTATGACAATATAGGAAGAGAAGGAAAATAATGGACGGATCTCTTATACTAATTTTCCAAAAACTTTACTGCAGTGGATCTAAACAACAACTTATTATGTCAATTGTTCGTTCATTTTGTCGCAAACATAATTTTTGAGTGGAAATACATGTTGTTGTTGTTGACCAGAATCCAGAAAAAGTCCTTCTTTCCTCCAGTTCTTTGCCTCACATATAAGAATCTCGCTGGCCTTGTCTAAGATGGCCACTGTTTCCTTTCAAGCGCTTTGACAGAATAGTTTGATAATCTGTGGACAGACCATAGATAAAGATCCTGCTGGTGTCAGTGATTTTCAAAAATTTTCTATGTCCATCTATGATACTATAGAAAATCACTGGTTAATGTACTTTAAGTTAAAGCAAAAAAGAGACAAAATAGTGGGAAAATCGGTTGATCATAAATCCTATGACCCATGACCATCTATCAATCTATCAACCGTTACACTGAATTGGAATTCCACAGTTAGCAGGTAAACAGAGCTGGATTTTTTAATTTCCTCAGGAGTTATCCTTGTGATTTTCTCTTAGGATGGGTGAAGTCGATTACCAGATGGCTTTGCTGCTTCAATACAAATTTGAGCAAGAAAATAAAAGAGGAGACACCCACGACGCAGATCGTGCACTCGCACTGCGGCTTCAGGAGCAGTTCCACGCTGAAGTTGAGACTGAAAGACCAGGGAATAATTTGGTATACAAAACCCAAAGAAACTTAAACAACAGCAAATGTCTTGTGGATCCTTCTTGGGAGGTGATCGATCCCACTCCAGATGTACATGTTCTGTTTATGGCCTTCAATAAAAAGTTTTTCTGGAATGCTTTGGAATCTGTGACCGTGTCTTGGAGTAAAAGAATGACCAGTTGTGCTGGGATTTGTTCATATCAAGGTAATATTTTAGATGAATACAATCATGAAAGTCAATTTTTAAGAGCATTGAATTTTATGTAGGCAGAGGAGGCATGTGCTCGATCACTTTAAGTGAGCCTCTACTGAAACTCAGGCCCAGGAAAGACTTGGTGGAAACTCTTCTTCATGAAATGATCCATGCGTATTTATTTGTTACTCATAATAATAGAGACAAAGATGGTCATGGCCCAGAGTTTCAAAAGCATATGTACAGGATCAATGCTGAAGCAGGTTAGTGAGCAGATTAAACATTACACTCCATTTTTTGTCGAAAATAGCTTTGACGATTAAGAATAGTGCGAAAAAATATGTGACGAAATAAACGAACCCAGATGCATGTTTGGTGAATTGCTCACACAGACTAAGAAATAAATAATCCGTTAACCCTGCACTGAGTGTTCCGTTCATTGAAATTAATTGTTGCAAAATTGTGGTCTAAAAACGGTGATTTTGCAAGGCTTCGAACAACGCAGATACGTGTAAATATTAAAAGCACGCAATATTCAATACTCCTAAGTATATCTATCCGGAAAAAATAGCAAATAATTACATTGTTAACCGAATGTTACCCACACTTGGCTGTTCTGCGTTGTTAAATAATTCTTTTTTTGTAAAAAAAATCATGCATTCCATAACTTCTCTATTTAACTAAAAATACATCTATTTTGTTTTAGGCACAAATATTACCATTTACCACGATTTCTATGATGAAGTAAGACAATACAAACAGCATTGGTGGAAGTGTAACGGCCCTTGCCAATATAATAAACCCTATTTTGGTGTTGTCAGGAGAGCCACTAATAGGGCTCCGGGCCCCAATGATCGGTGGTTTCCGGAGCACATGAGGAATTGTGGCGGACAATTTATTAAGGTATGTTTGCAACTCCAACTAGCGAGGATCAGATAAAATGTAAATATAAGTTATAACGTATAGTGTTGCGGTTTTTTGCGGCGTTTTTGGCGTGGTTTGCGGTAATTTGCATGACGAAAAGAAATCGCAAAATAAGTGCATGTTCTTTAGCCAATGAATCATCTCACATAGATCGGCACCATCTAACAACAATCCTTAATGTGTGTTCATTGCGTGCGTCTATTTGCGTTTTGGTGATTCGTTCTTGTCTTTCATTTGGAAAGCGAATACTATTTATTTGAAAATCTGGCGCACATTATAACAATAATTATACCAGTATTTAAAAAAATTGATTCTTAACTATGCTAATATTAAAAGCCAAAATTTTTTTTGGGGCGTCGTTTTATTAAACTTGAAGATCGATTTGGATTTGAACCCTATTTTATAGAAATTGTATGGATCATTTCGACAACCAAAAAATTCTAAATTTTCCCCCGTTCAATTCCTTTCTAGGTATAGCCAGCTGATTTTCAGTTTAATTAATTTTTAAGTTATTAGAAATACAAGCAGGTTTTATACCAGTTAATCATCATCAATCACAGAGGCATTTACATTTTGAAAAGTCAACTCATTAATCCATTTAGTTAGTTGTAATTATTTTGTTCTAGGATGTGCCCAATACTTGTAAACACTGGTTTAAAACAACGTTCAATTTATACAACAAACGGCCTGGCATGTCGTATGCTTTTTATGCATGATTTTTATTCCCAAGTATTATTTTCTATACAAAATTGCACCTATTGTGTTGGGCTGGGAGCACATTCGTATACATTTTACGTAACCTAACAGTAGCCAATTCTAATTTGGGATGAATTACGTAGTTCAGTTCAGTGTAACCCTTTGTGTTATAGATTAAAAGTCCCGAATTACCTGCCAAACAACAAAAAGGTAAAGGGACCAAAGCAGCTACTGCAACATCGACACAGACAAAGTCTGAATCTACCAAACCATCTTCAAATAATGACATTAGAAAATATATTTCGTCTACTAGTAAGCCACCATTGGCTGCAAATCTGAAGGATTCTGTGGCCTCAAGTTTATCATACCCAAATAAAATCCATACGGTATCTAATACGTCTGAAAATTGCCCAAAAGTCAGCAACGTAATTCCATCCAAAGCTAGTAACATTTTCGGGTTTACTAACGTTACAAGCCATTCAAAGAGACCGACTGCAACGGCGGTGAAGAACTCTGGAAGCAGCACATTTGTGGTAACAAATAAAGGAAGCAGGACGAAACCCAATGCTGCTTCTAAGGACGATTCAAAGAAAGTTGGCTCCAATGCGGTAGCAGAAGTGCAGCCATTTAGCGGTGTTGGGAGAAACCTAAGCCACCCCAGCAGCACCTCTTCTTCGACTAGCCAAAGTTATTCGAAAGTAAGAGAGCATTGGCTGAAAAAGTTCGATAAAAAATCGAATCCAGATCTGAAAGGGACTGGCGCGAAAAGGCGTCCTTCTTCAACTCTTCCCTCAAGTCCTCAAAAAGTTCCTAAATTATGCAGTGATAGAAGGGAAGATGCCAGCGAAGCAAAATGCCCCGTATGTGGGCGGCTTTTTAAAATGGAACTTTTGAATGATCATTTGGATAATTGCTTAAAAAATCAGAGCCAAGAATGTTTGATTTGTTCGGCTGAAATACCTAAGCAGGAGCTTCAAAAGCACGTTTCAGATTGTGCTTCGAAAAATTTTAATGATGATTTTGAGGCCGAAGCAAATTTAACTGAATGCCCGATGTGTGCTAAAAAAATTGACCATAAAAATGACCCAAAACATTCAGATACATGCAAAGGAAAACATCGCTTTCAAACCTGTTCTGTTTGCAAGAAAATGGTAGCATCCCAACAGTATGATATTCATTTGAAAAATTGTTTATCCAATATGAAGGAGTTTGATAGAAAATGTCCCATAGTTGAAAATCAGGTTACTTCCTGTTTGGCTTGTGGTAAACAAATCGTGAAAAAAGATTTGGATGTGCATTTAGACGACTGTATGAGTATGAGCAACATTTTCGACACTTCGCAAGTGCCTATAGAAGACATTGAAGATAGTGACAATAAAGAAAATTGCTACAATTGCCCTTTTTGCTTGGAACTAATTGCAGAAGAACAAATGCAATCTCATATGAATGGATGCTTCACATCGGACAATGAAAATAGCTTATTATTGGAAACGGTGTATAATGTTGATTCCGATAGCGACTGATTGTTGCAGTTGTAACCAAAGTCAAATATTATTTTTTAGTTTTTTGTTTATGTGGTTTATATTATGTAATTTATTGACATTTTACTGTTTTTTACTGTTGAAGGTTTATGAAGGTATATAAATAAATATTTTTGCGTATTACGTTTTTATTATTCCCTTATTTAGGCTTAATTGGCAATTTCACTATACTTGATAATATAAATTTAAACTAGCAAATTAAAAAAAATTATGTTTGCTTGCCTTTGAAAGCGTCCTATTCCGATTTGCGTTCATCTGAAACGACGATTTCACTTATGTGGGCATCGTCAACTGGACGATTTTTCGGAAACAAGTATTTAAATTATCTAAACAAGGTGGATAATTTCATACTTATACTTTAAAGAAGATGATAAATTTGTTTTTTATTGCTATATAAATCAGGACACATTAAACGTATTATCTTTAAATATATATGTACCTATAAATTGGAGTCGAAGAAGTTCCAGCTCAGAAGAACGCGAAACGCCTTTGGATAAAATTTTCATGAATTCATTCAACAAGTTAACTTCAATGGAATGTTTTGTTTAAATTGAAACTAAAAAATTATTACTAAAAGGTTTTTTAAAAGATGCACAAACTGTTCGCTACCAGCTCAAAATAAATTAACTCAATCCATCAATATCACGGATAATAAAAAAAAACTTTTGAATTTAACATTTTTGGCATTAAACGCCATAGATAAAATTTTCATTCATTTCAATAGAATGTTTTGTTTAAATTGAAAATAAAAAATTATTAATAAAAGGTTTTTTTTAAAGATGCACAAACTGTTCGCTACCGGCCCAAAAATAAATGAACTCCATTCATCAATATCACGGATAGTTGAAAAAAAAACTTGAAATTAACATTTTTGTTTTGTTTTATAATTTTGAAAAAAGTTGCGTTTACTTTTTAATTACAAGGAATGAAAGGATGGAAAATAATTTGCAATTTTGCACACGAACAGGGTAATCGAAATTTAACAGCCATGATCATTATAAGGCAAGAAAATGCATTTTCGTGTTGAATATGTTCTAAATAAATTTCTCACTAAAATGCTCACTCAGCATTTCTCGTAGACTCTAAAAATGCAGGGAATTTTTTTCCAGAAAATTGATATTCGATTATTCTCTATTATCAGAAGTCTTTTGTAGAAAGTTTAATTTTGCTAAATTACTTACCAAAATACGCATTCAGGCGTCGCAGAGGTTGTAGGGTGAATTTAAACGAGTTGTGTTTTTCATACAATTTTCATCCGAAAAACATTCGATCTCCATTTGAGCTTTTTAATCGTCTCAAATAAATTATATTATTATATTATGGGACCGATCTTACCTACAGCAACAGCTCTCGGAAAAGTGGTATTAACTGCAAATATTTAAAACCAGCATCTAAAATGATGAGAAAATAAAAACTATTTAATGCAATTGAATAGAAATGCTAAAAAATTATTTATAAGGAAAGTAAATTGCTTTTTGTTTTGTAGTCGTTTATTTAATTTGATTAAAAAATACAATCTAAAGCGTGAAAAAGAAAACACTTCACAGGTACACATAGCTAGTTCATGTTTTACAGATATGTGTTGCATACATCAACTAAAACAAATTATTCGGGTCTGTTTTTTAAAAGTCGGAATTGATTTACATGGTCTTTTGGCTTACAAGCTAAACATATTTTGAATGATACAAATACGTATTTGAACATATAATTTTTACCGTCTTAGTTAAATTTTCGACTTTTCGAAAAAGTATCGACTCATAGGTGTGGAGCAAGTAGTAGTAAAATGTTATACAATCAAACTACTGGTAAAAAATATCACATAGTGATTACCTTGTTTACATTCAGATTAATTTTAGTTTATGATTAGAAGAAATATGTTTAAATAAATATCTAGCTTTTACATATATGGTCACTTTTAATACTAACTTTTACGATCTAATTTAACTTAATATATAGCACAGTTAATTTACTTTCAGTAGCACTCACAATATGATTGTGAATTTCGTGACATATATTTGGTAGCTATTTATTCTGGATGTGTTGGGAAAGTGATCATCTGCGATTTCTTCAGAATTATCTAATCTATACAGGATATTTTGGTTTGGAAATTCGCATTTTCCATTACACTTTAGACAGGACAGTTTAAGATATTGATAAATCTGTACAGAAACCAATTGCGACAGATGTACATTTTTTAATTGTAGTTGCAAATGCGGCTTTAAAAAAACTCATTTTTTTTACCGCTACAGTCCAGCATTATTAGAAAACTCTGTATCTGGAGTAGAAAGTTACGTATTGATAGGTGCTTCAGTTCGTATTCATATCTTGTGGCTTTTTAGAATCTTCTAACATGCAAACTTCTTCCTCGCATGTTGGTAAATTTTGGGAATAGTGATGTGGACGCGTGTCGTTGGCCGATGTATCAAACTAGAAAATTATTTTAGCTCTATTTAACTGTTTACATAGAAAACTTACATTCGTGGTTGCATTCATTGGATATCTTCCGTGGATAAATGTTAAATTTGGTACATAATGGCCAACTGATCCAGTTTTGGGAACTGAATGGCGCACACCATTTGGTATGAACAATTCCTTCGAGTTATCTAAGAAATAATGAGACAGTGAAAATGTATCTAAAAAAATAAAAAATTAACATGTTCTACCTTCATGGAGATTGGAGAGTTTGATTTTGGAGAGTTGATCAAATTTGGTTTTGCTGTTGCGATGACACACGCCGTTGTTGTACAAAGAGCTACAAGACATCGTCGTGCAAACTGATTGTCGTCCGACGGCTGAGCTGCAAAATGATTCTCAAATTTTACTGCAATTTTACACACAGACGAGCTTCAAAGCATTAATTTTTATTAAGCAAACCTTAGATATTTTTCGCGGCTGGGAAAACAATGTTTTGTAACGCAGTTTGTTGCCAGGAATACCAAAACGGTGCTCATGTAGGGCTTGATCTCGGCTTTCACTTCACCATTCAAAAAGCAGTAGAGTATTGCCACAAAAAAACCCTTAAAACCCAAAATAATTATTAGTAGAGAGGACATTTCAACTTGCGCCACCGACTTATGGATGGTGGAAAAATATCAGTTACCTCGGATAAATTGGTCTTTGAGTACTTACTTGAAAACTGCCGAAAAGGGCATCACCAACCATCCAAATGGTTTGCTCATTCAAGAAGTAGAAAATCAGGAAAATGGCATAATTGACGCCGAACAGAGGCACCAGAACCAAGGTGGATTTGGCCCATTTAAGGTACCTTCTGGAATCCTCATTGATTGGAGATTTTAGTTTGTTGTAAAGCACGACGGAAATGATTACGAACAGAACCAGATTCACCTGAAAAGTTATAAAGTTATGCAAGATGGCCCGTAATCAAAAGGACTCTTTCGTTTCTACATCTTAAAATAATAGGATTTATCCAAAGAGCTCTCAGTCAAATATTGATGATTTCCGAGGAAGCATTTTAAAAAGTTTTTGTGTTCATTTATATGTAGGCACTTTAGCGGAAAATTGAATTTTATAAGCTTAACAGCGAATTAACAGTAACCAGTTGCGTTCTCGGGTTTTTAATTGCGGGTCTCATTCCGAAGGTATGTGACTTTTTTGGTGGAATTGCAAGTTCTCGAAAATTGTTGGTCGACGGGTTTTGTAAAAAAGGTGACTTTGTTTTTTTGTTCAAGAGATATTTGATTTTTCCAGTGGAATTACAATTGCTCGAAAACCGTTTATCGGAGGATAGCTTCTGGTGTGGAACTTTTTTATCTAAAATGCCTTTTTGTAGCTCAGAGACTCAGTTTGGTCGAAAAATTTCAATGTTAAAACATTTTCGGACGTTTCCAGTGGCCTAGTTATTAGGCACTCTAGCCGAAAAATTATTACTCACTTTTTTGCACTTTGACCACCTTTATACAGTGGATCGTCTTCAGATTTTTAATCGCGTTTTTTTTATGTGAAAGTACAATTGTTCGAAAACTATTTATCGGAGCGCTTTGCAAAAATGGCCATTACCCATATTGTAGGTATATCTTGTCATAAAACGGTTCAGCCCAATCTAGCCACTTAACAAAGAGTATTTAAAATTGTACGGAAACCACTGATCTTGATTGACCAAATTCTATTATTCTCGATCTAGAATCTGCGCAGATTCTAGATCTGCTAACTGCGCAGTTACTTAAAGAGTCAAAATATCCTTACCAAGACAGATGTAAATGTTGGAATAATAATAATAAGAAACACTTCAAAATTGTCGTTAGTGGTCCAACAAAGAGTGTCGTCAAATAGGATGCGAGCTATTACCCATGGTACAACAACCAACAGGGGCAGTCCTATGGTGGAAAAGAACGAGATACCTTAAAAAGACTTTCATATAAAGTTGAAATACTCACCCCATCCGAAAGTAATATAGTAAATCAAATTCTTATTGGAATCTGTAAATAGAGCACGCAAAATCAAGTTGTTTAAGTATAGCCCTTCCATTAGTATCCATGAGTAGTTTGCTGTTGTAAAGTACTGTACTAGACTAACAATCAGTTTGCATTCAAAGTTGTTTCCCTAAGAAATCGGCAAATAATATGTTAACGATATTTGCAATGCTAGTGAAAACACCTACATCAGCTTGAACGTGAAAAACGTTCGATCCATTTCGTTCAACTATATCCTTGGACAGGCCCAGTCCATCCATGAATAGCGAGTTTTTCATAATATGCATAAATGATCTCAAAATGAATGAAGCGAAGAGATTCATATGTAGAATGTTCCTTGCACAGTGAAGTTTCCTAAAGAAAATTTTACAACATGGGTAATATAAAACGAAAAACGAAAAAATGTAATTTTTTACTAACTTTATTTTAAACATAATCGTGAAAGCGATTAGAAGAGTGATCAGTGATATGGCGTATCCAGTTTCGCTTATTCCCATAATTAAATCCTGGAACCAATTAGTATAGTAAGATTCTCAAATATATACAAGTAATACAAGGGGTTTTATGTTAGATAAAATGTCTACTTTTTTATCTAGCGGGTCCAGGTACAGTAAGAATCTAAATTTTGGTTAACTCAACAAAACACTACATCCATCCAAATCTTATTAATTTTGTTGCGCTTTAATTAATAGAATAAATTAGAAAAAAATGACAGTGAAAAAACAGTAAGCAGTTTTATAAGGGCTCGGAGAATTCTTCCGGAAAGAAGAAAAACGCGTACTTCATTTCTTGCTTAGTTAGTTTTTTGTTTGGTAGTTGTTTTATTTTCAATTAGGCGATTCGGACTTGCTGACTGACTGTAAAGTTTTCAATTTTTTTTCACGCGCATATTGCTATGAAAGGAGAACAAGTAAAATCTTTGAAGAAATAAAATTAAAATGCATTGAAATATAAATACAAAATTAACAATTCAAACCAAATAGTTTTGTTCGCTTAAAACCATTTGTGTCAGAACACCAGCAAGCTGTGAACTTCGTTTATTAACTATTAATATTAATTAAAATTATTCGAAAATGTAATAAAATATTGCTATATGAGTAACTTTTGTTCACCAAGTGACATTTATTTTTCCAAATTTGTAGCAAAAAATGTAGTAAATAGAATGAAAATTCCGACATCACGCAGAAGGAAAACGGTTTCCGAAACTATTGGAAAAAAATGCAGTACAGTTTTTTTTAGAATAGTATCTCCTTAATTCATTGACATATTTCAGACCACCCTATATAATAAAACTACTCAAGAAATCATAATACACTGATAGTTTAGAAACATCGTTTTTACTGTTTAAGAAATGCGACTGTGGAAATATGATAAATTAATTACTTTAAATTATTTTTGAGATTAATAATTCCACAAGGTACTCACCACGGTTTCTTCTGAAATGTCGTAAGTTGGCATTTGTGAAACTAAGTCTTCTTTAACGAAAACTGTAGCAGTTTTGTTGCCACACGTAGAAAAATTCGTAAAAGGCATTCCTTTTGCATTAACCAACCACTGGCCAGTTTCAAGGCAAAATCGTGTAGCATTCTGTATCTAAAATAATACAAAATTAAAAATTACACTCAATCATTTACTCTTGGTTTTTGTCTAGTTGTTAAAGTCAATCTAAGTGCTGGTACTCCACTGCGTAGTGCTTTTAGTACCAAATTTTAATAGAAACTAGCGTTTAAAATGTAGCTCTGCCTTCAAATTTTTGTACAAATTCTCAGAAAAAAAAACTAGTGCAAACATTTTTAAATCCTAATATATTATACGTCGTGAAATAAGTTAAAATAGAATGGTTATCTGTGAAACAGCTTTAAATTGATATAAGAAAGTGTAGTCGGTTTTTCTCAGACTTCGGTGTTACGCCGAAATAAATTAATTCCTATATAAATTTATATCTTTCAAATAAAGTGGAAAGAGAAATTTCTGACCATTTGACAGTATCGAAACTACAAAAAATTGTTCTATTTTTTGGTGCTTTCTGAAAAACCCTTTGTATGATTTTGTTGAAATTTAGGTCAGTTGTTTATTGTAGTAAGATACCAAGTCAGTTCTAATTAGATTGTGGGTTCTGATGGTGTTCTGGATGTTACGAATAATGTAGACAAAAAATTGCTTCTGACTTTCAAAGAAAACATGTATTTTTTTTGGTTTAATTAAAATCGGTTATTTGCGAATTAATCTTTTTCGTCGATTGTCATTAGTTGCCAAGTTCCCAGCTTTATTGACTTCGGACAAATAATGTAAAACCGTTTATTACATATAAATTTTATGTAAAAAGCAATTAAAATAAAATCAAGGGAACTATGCTCGTTGCACAATATCTTTTAATAGGGAATTTTTACATTCTTATAAATAAAAAAAATATAAGAATATAACAGAAAATTGAAAATTGAAAGTTTTTTGAAATCCATACCTTTATTCGAATTTATTTCAGAATGCGCCTTAAAAATGAGGGTCCTTGAGTAACATCCTGTATAAGCTTAATAAATGTGGAGTAATAATGGAGCAACCCTCGTAATTTTTACGCACTACATTACGCTACGCAGTTCTGTCTCTTACATCATGTAGAGAGAGAGAGAGGTCATTGATGTTTCAGTGGCTGCGTTGCCAGATGTGAATTCTTTTACCGTTATTTGACCAATTTTTCTCTTAACTATAAAAATTATTCTCACAACATTTATAAATGCTAAAATTTATCCATTGCATTCCATTTTGATTAATTCCACTTGCTTTATATATGTGGCAAGAACACTTTTAATTTCCATTTACATACTCTGGAAGCACCGTATGTTGTTAATTGTAGACAAATCATAAATATTTTCATCTTGAACATGAAAAATGCAGATAATTCCCACAAAATAAAAACACTTTTTGATCCATTTGTTGAATCTCAACTACTTTTATATAACTGTTGTAAATTTCTACTGAAATACTGGCAACAATGTATTAACAGTTCGCCAATGTCATGTATTCTGATTGGTCTGTTCACAGATTACAGATAACCTCTGTGATCTGTGGGTATGTTTCTGTAGCGGTGTCTCTGGCGGTGTTTAGGTTAGAAAATTGAAATTCGAGCATTTGTTGAAATAGAAACAATTTTAGTGATATTTATATGTGAATTGATCAAGCAAGATGCCTAAATCCAAAAGGGACAAAAAGAGTAAGTATGGTTTTGAAGTAAAAAATTCGCACAGTACAAAAAAGGTTTTGTTTGAAATAACCTCTAAATCAACCACATTTTTCAGTTTCTTTAACCAAAACTAGCAAAAAAGGACTAGCATTGAAACAGAAAATTGTCGACGATGTTCGAAATTGTGTGGAAAAGTACCAGAACATCTATGTATTCACGTTTAGGAATATGAGGAATGAGAAGATGAAGGAGGTTCGAGAGCAGTGGAAACCAAGCAGGTTTTTCTTCGGCAAAAATAAAGTTATTGCCATAGGATTGGGCCGATCTGAGGCTGAAGAGGTCGAAGACGGTCTACATGAAGTGAGTATACCTGAAGTTCTTCAAAAACTAATTTGAATAAGCTCCTTTAGTATTGGTTCATTATGTTTAAATTTCGTATTGTTGCAGCTCTCAAAATCCCTCAAAGGCCAGTGCGGGCTCTTGTTTACAGATTGTAGTAAAAAAGAGGTTACTGAATGGTTTGATGACTTTTCGGTAGAAGACTTTGCTAGATCAGGCTGTAAAGCCACAGAAACAATTCTTTTATCCGAGGGTCCTTTATCGCAATTCTCACATGCCATGGAGCCCTATTTGAGGCAATTGGGAATGCCCACCAAATTAGAACGAGGTAATTTCACAGTATTTGATGTGTAATTTGTGGAATCTGAAACATTTTTTTTACATTTTAGGGGTAGTTACGTTAATAAAGGACTTTGAGGTGTGCAAAGAAGGGTCTATACTCACCCCTGAGCAGGCCAAAATATTGGAGCTGTTAGAAAACAAATTGGCCACGTTCAAATTGATCTTGAAAGGCAGGTGGACCAAAGGGGAAGGTTTTGAGCAGATATCTTCCAAAGATGAGGAGGAAGACGAGGAAATGAATGAATGAATGAATGTGTGATTATTGTTTATATTTGTAACTATTCATATATTCAATAAAGCTATGTTGTCGAATTTCTTGGGTAACTTATTATTTATCACATTTTATTGCGTATTTTTGAATAAATTTGTTTTGTTGCTGAAAGAGCAAATGAATATCAATTCGCCTGTTAAGTAACATGCAGTCATTGGTTATTTTGCACTAAAAACTTGATTGTTCATGCTATTACTTATTGGAAATGTTTGGACCAGCAGTGGATTATTTAGGAAAATAATATAAATTGCATACGATCTTCATATATTTATTCGAATTGTAAAAATATCCTCCAAATCAGTCAATGCCTTCATTCGCCACAATTTTTGAGTGCCCAATTGTTTTAAATCAATTTTCCTGCGCTTGAACAAGCTTATCAATTAGGTCTCGGACTTTAAAAAAATCTGATATTCGAATATTCGTTTAGTGGTTTATTCGAAAAGTAAAATTATTCGAATACTCGAATATCAAACGAATATTCGAGTATTTCTATTCGTATTCGTTAGATATTCGAGTGTTCGTTTTCCGTACACTGTTTTCCAAGAAGAAAAATCGTTATCTCGTATTATTTTTGGCTTTTCGCTTTTCAAATATTCGAATACTCGAATTATTCGAGTTGGATTCCGAGCCCTATTATCAATGTCTGCGCCATATCAGCATTGAAAATAATCTTGCCTCTTAAGCATTTAGTGAAGTGTCGGTTAAATATGCGTAAGCTTCAATATGACAGCAATAATGTTCACGATTGCAAAAAAACTGCTACATTTAATAGATTGTATAGGCAAAAAATAATATATGATACACCTACTTTACTGAATCCAAAGACATATGATGGACACGATGTGGACGCTGTTGTATTTGGGAGCTGAGGAGGCCAACAGATGATTGTGTCAAAATATGGAGGGCACATAATTTCTGCAACAAGTTTTAAATGATGCGGAATAATTGAGACTTCAATAAATTTACTTACTTTTCGTTAGTGGCTCGATATAAGGATTATTTTGTGTATCCAGTCTCAATTCATGGCTGTATTTCGAAATACACTCTATCCGTGTTTCATTTGCGGCCTTTTCCAGTCGGTGTTGCACTGTTTTAATGTGCTGATTATTAGATTTCATTTTTCTGTAACAATAGTAATTCGAAATAAGTATTGATCGGTTGTCATCAAAATATTATATAAAATGAAACAGGATTTGATTGCTTCACAATGATGGACATATATTTTAAAGGAGTGCTTCGAACCCAATTTTACGATCGAGGGTTTCTCCGCGAAAATAATGAATTTTCTAAATTTCCACCGCCAAAAAAATTGTTGGACGGTTTCAAGTTTTATTAGTTTTGCAAGAAAATCCCTAATCGAAAACAACAAAAAAAGTATAATAAATGTTATAATATCGATCTTAAAATATGATTTTCATATTTTACAAATCTGCTGCTAAAACCGTTTGAACCTTGAACTAAATGGTAGCTACGAAAAAGTTCTTTTACCAAGAATACCCTTTTATACCGATTTTGGAAACAATAAGAAACGTTTAAGCAAATATTAATTTTACTAAAACGCATGGGAACATTTTAGAATAAAACAGCGCGCTTCGCAAACTTACCGGTCCTTTCTTTTATTTGAAGCTCATTTTGCAGCCTCTAAAATACAACAGTAAATTGTCCAGTTTCAGTTATATTTTATTGTCAGCTCAAAAGCGTGTTTCTGTGCAGCGTTATAATTTCTCGAAAATTGCAAATATTTCAGAAACGGTGGGTTTTATTTACATCAAATTTTCCAATAATATACAGACATCGTGCTTCATCTGTTATGGTTGAAAGTATATCTAGGACTTTGCCAAAGAAACGTATTTTTTTATAAGAACGTATTTTTGTCCTTCTTGGTTATTATTGAAATTATAAGCAATTAATGGCGCTTTGATTGCTTTGAGTTCCGAAGGTTTCAAGGAGTTCAACTTCAGAGGAGCATATTTAAACCCAAATTGCGCGCTAAAAATATGAAAATGAAATATCCTTTCCCAGCTACTCTACGAAAAAATTGCATCCTTGCACATTTTGCGTGCCTATATTAGTCACAAGATTCTCTTTAGGACACTATAAATCCTCAAAATAACGTATTTCTTCTAATGTTGCAATTTTTGTCCACTTTTTTACGATTGCTGGTATGGAAAATTATTTAATTACCTTTTAACTAATGCCTTCCAGTTCACTAACGATTGGGACGTAATTTAAATGAGAAGATGACTTACGTAATATACTTGAGAAACAACTACTTATCCTAAAAGTCAGAAGTAGGCATTTATTATATTCGAACATTTTTTTGAAGTTGTTTCGATAAAATACTCGGCTATAATATTACAAGTGGACAAAATTTGATAGTAAGCATTGTGCCATTGATTGTATTTCGATCTTATCAACATGATTGATATTGATTGTTTATATGAATAGATTTAAGATAAAGCGTGTTAAAATCATAATAATAATAATAATAATACCTATCAATTATCGTAGGAAATAATCATTGTTTACAATAACGTGTTGTTGGCATAGGTAATACATTTAGACATACATTTTCTAATTTTTATTCTTTTGTACCTACTTGCAATATACAGGGTGTCGAAGCAAAAACCAAATTACAACAATTTCCAGCCTTTACATTACGAATTAAGAAAAGTAAATTTTAATTTCCAGGAAGAAACATTTTAAAAAATAATGTAACCCTGATAGATCATCTCTTGGCCAAGGTGGGACCAACCCTCAAAATTTTAAATGGGATAATGAGTCTTAATTAAAGATAAATTTATCTTGTTTGAAAGGCTCTTTGCCGTAATTTAGTGTCCAAAATTGTTGTTCGTTTCCCTTTACCCACAGTGTATGTGTATTTTTATAATACTTTCTAATAACTTTCACTGTGCTGTTTTATTCTACTGGTATAATTTATACTAGAATATTAAATATTTAGTTCTGGAATACGTACTTTCAAATCTTAGACAAAATTGAAGTATTCTAAATAAAAAATAACAGACATTTGTTAAACGTGAAAAGTTTCAATAAAGAACGATTTGAAACCTAATTTACTTTTGATATTCCCTGAATTTTAAAGGTATTTGAAATATTGGTTTAAGTAACAATACTGCACCATTAGGAAGCTAAAGTCAGTTTAAGTGTCGACTTTGTGGTTAAACCATAGTGTTCTTGTTGTATTTTTAAATTATTTGGCTGTTTCTATTGATGGCTTAAAAGCGTGTTTATAATTTTAGTCTCATATAAATTGTAATTTATCTTTCCTCATTATAATAATTCTAACGCCCGATTCTAACTACAACGTTATGAAGCAAACTAAGCGATATCTCAGTGAATAAATTATTATTGACCGAAAATACTGATAAAGAGATGAAGAAATTATATGTTAGGAGTAAAAAAATTAGAAGAACATGGAATTATTAGGAAAAAATCCGATGTCACTTGCATTCAACAATACAACGGGATATCGCGGATATAAATCAGTATAACCTACATAAAAAAACAGAAAAATTATCGTCTGATATATAATATGCGTTGATCCTTTTGATGATTTTGAATGTGAGTTATTAATGGAAACAGTATAGCGTTAGGTGTTTCCTTTGCTCTAGCTATGAACGATTTGTAGATTTATTTCTGCAATGTATGTATCTTTTAATCCACATTTTCTTATTAGCAGCACGAGCTTATCTTTTTGGTGGAATTACAATTGTTGTTTTCATGAGGTTATTTGCTTTTTGCTGAGCCGCTTTAAAGTAATTGTTTTGTTAACATTACATAATGTTGTTTTTGTATTGTCAATCGCCCTGTTATTAAATCTGCTTTGGTAGTTTTACTTGCAATTTTCTGATCTATTTAGACCAGATTTTCAATAATGAGCCATCTTGAAAATTACCGTATAAGTTGGCTTATAAATGAACCTTTCTTATATCAATTCAATTGTGCATAATTTTCCTGTTTTAATATTTTTTTTTGGACTGTCTCGGTAGAAAATAATCCAATTACTTTTACAAAAAGAGTTAAAGCAATTTCGCCAAAACGTACCTTATATGCACTAGAAGCTGATCTTAGGAATACGAAACCGCCCCGCTCTTATATTACCGAACATTAACTGACGACCGTTTTATTTTTTGCAGCACCACCTAATCAACTTTCCATTAAACGATTATGGATATTAATTTTTTTATAGGTGTGTGTTCTGTCTATATCGAATTTCGCCATATCTAATATAGAAAACGATACATTTGCGAATAGACAAACAAATTAAGGAAATTGATGTCCATGTTAATTCAGTGTAATTGTGCAGATTACGTCATTATTTTTTCCCTACCGTATGTAGTGTTCGCTTAATATTAATTAAATGGAGTATTTGTGGATTCGGATGAAATCCTATAAAGTATCAATGCAACTTTATATGGAATATCCATGGACGCGTTAAACGAAATCTATAATACTTTTTCACGGAATTGATCGAATCAACAACCAATTCTGAAATAACCTTTCAAATCGTGTTACCTCTAATTCTAAAATTTATTTCCTCGTCAATAACCCAGTAAATCTCCCGTATAGAAAATGTTTTCTAAAGTACGTGCGTCCTTCAAAGCGCACAGTAAATAGCAGCGGCAAATCTTATTCCAACTTTGAGCATTGAATGCTGAGTAGTTTGAAGCTTTATTTTCTATACCACCATAACATATAATTTATAGCGAGAACTGCAAGCTTTGATTGATTTAGTACTGAATTGAATGAAGACCAAAATGGCTTTAAGCTGTGCTAGATTTGGAAATCCCTTTTTCAAGCTGATGCACTCGGTTTTATTTCAATTCATCTTTGAAAGGGTTCCTATTCTAACATTTTTATTGAGTACCTGAAACCGGGTAGATTTTTAAAATTTTGGAGTTTAAACTGATTAAAATCAGTGCCTTGATTGGACCCTATTTAGGTATAACAAGTGCCTTTTCGCCGCATGCTAATTGATTCATGGGGATTTGGGAACGAATTCAAGCGTGGTCGCAAAGGTCGAATTGCGGAATGTTTGGAAATTTAATAGAGCAAAATAGCCTTCGAAACGAGGAAACCAACAAAAACTCAATACCAGTTAGCACTTAAATTGAATCCGGTTGAATTACATTGGGAAATAACATTCTTGTTCGGATTGTATGAAATTTAGTTTGCCTTTTACTATTGCAAATATTTTTAGAGACACTCTCGATCACTAGGTACGTAAAAATGCAAACTTCCGCGGTTTTAATTGATTAGTATATTTTAACACGGTTAGATTTTTATTTTGTTAGAAATAATCGGGTATGCTCTTAGCATTTTTAAACGGTTTTATTTAGTTTTTAAGTTTTAGAAGAATAGACCAATATTATTATTGTTAATAACTCGAAGGGCTCGTAGGGCAGGTAATAGTCGCTAAAGACACACGGTTACTATTTTCTTAAATAATGTTTTCAAAAGTGTTTCAGATAATTTTGAAAACGCTTAGTTAACCACCTGAAACGAAGAGAGGATAAATGGGTATCTAAAGACTGCAGTCACAAAACAAATGGTCATTTAGAGCTAGCAAATTGATCATCAATCTATCATAGATCATCAATCCCTGTGTCGGGAACGTAGGAATTGGAATCGATCTGAAAGTTTTTGCACCATGTTTTACCACCAAACGCCACTTATTAAATTCTTTAATCTGTCTGCAATTGGAAAACGTTTTTAATTCAATTCTAGGAGTTATTATTTAGAGTAGTTTCCGTTCATATTCAAACATTTTTAATTTAAAAAATTGTCTTTTTTGGTGGTATATTGTACGTTTTTACTGATATTTTTTTTTATCAATTAAGCATACCACATTCAGCCTTACTGAGTAAGGTAAAGGACAGAAAATTCAAGGAAAAAATCGATGTTCGTCCAATACGGTATTGAAGTCGTTCTTGGAATTCAGAGTAATATTCAAAAACTATTGCTTCTTAGAGAAAATAAAAAAAAAGCACACTGATAAAATAACAAAAGTAAAAAAGAAAAATTAGTTCAGCAGAAGCAATACTGAAGGTGATAAAAACCAAAACACAGCGGAAAATTATATTCTTTTCATTGCTGGGTTTCAGTCAAAGTGTGAAATAAAAATTTTTATATCGTTTATTTCATAACGTTTCGGCGAGACAACAGCGCCATCATCAGATTTAAAATTTATACAAACTACAAACAACAATTTACAATTAAAATATGTTGTACGAAAACTATAATTTATAAAGCGTTAAAATATTCATTAGTTCTTGAGGAAAAAAAGTCCTTCCTTTTGGGAAAGGAGAACATTTGAACAACTTACCTCATAATTGGTAAACATTACGTTCTTTTAGGTCTTTGCTGCCTTGAAACCTTAAATTTGTTTGAATTATTTTCTACACTAAACTACTTTTAGTTACTACTAGTTAAGTTACTAAACAAATTTAAGGTTTCAAGATAGCAAAGACCTAAAAGAATGTAATATTTACCAATTATGAGGTAAGTTTTTCAAATGTTTTTCTCAAAAGGAAAGATTTTTTCCCTCAAGAACTAATGAATGTTTTAACGCTTTATAAATTATAGTTTTTGTACAACATATTTTAATTGTAAATTGGTCTTTGTAGTTTGTATGAATTTTAAATATGCTGATGGTGCTGTTATTGTAATGGAAACGTTATGAAATAAACGATATGCTAATTTTTATTTCTCACTTTGACTAAAACCCAGGAAGGAAAAGAATATAATAGCAATTACACGCAGTCAGGAAAATAAATAGCGGAAAATATCGGTTTTTGCACGAAAATCTATATTATTCAAACTAGAGGAGCAGTTGATGCAATTAATTCGAAATGTGATATAGACTAAATATTCAGCTAAAAATTGCCTTGAAAGTGGTCCCATATTTAATCAAAGTACAAACATCTAAAAAAATCGAATTTTCGAATTGAAATTCAGCTACTAAAAACACAGTAAAAACATGTCTTAAACAGAAGAAAATAATTTATATAAAGAGAAATATAAATGCGAAACATATTCAAAGCATCTTTGTAATAACTGGGGGGTTAAAGGAACATGACAACAACAGGCAAATTAGAGCCGCAGCATTAAAGGATTTAAAATCAATTATGTCCAACATTTTTATCATTAACCGAATAAATAATGAGAAGCAAAATTGGATCTGCAAACCAATCTAACTAGCAGCTAGTCGGGAGCAAATTTTCATTCATTCACTAGTGTCTCGAAGTTAAGAACTCTTGAATGATTATTTTTGATGTTTGCTAAGCTTCAATTTATTTCCCCATTTCTTTTAAAATTACTCATGATTTACTAGCTTGTATTAAATACATTTTTGTCAATTCCCTAGCATTCTGCTTCCAAATACGCAAACCACCTAGTTCCTCCAAAGTAATCACGTCTGTTCGAGCAAATTTAAACTTTTAATAAATGTTTTCCTGTTCTTCAATCAATCAACTTTGTGATGCAATAAATAAAGACAATGCATTTTGGACACTTGTGCTTGAACACAAGTCTAGTTTAAGTTTCGTAACTTTGTCAATTAAAAGTTTCGGTCGTAATACCACAATGCCATTTCGCTTTTCCCGCATGCTGTTTACTGCCAAGAATATTATGTCCGCATTTTCCGGCTGCTCGAAGCATAGCAGCCAACAAGTTGCTTATTAAACAAATTCTGATAAAATCCCTTCATGGGATTTGCTTGTACAATTTAGGCAGCCACTTTCGTTATTTTAGTTCTACTCAGTTTAATAGAGTTAAGCACTTACAGTTAATTTTATTTATACTATAATAGTTTGTTGTCTTTTTGTGGACATTTAGTGAATAAAAATTCAGCTTGAATATAAAATTAATTTCAACTTTTGCGCTAGATTTGGTAGCAGTCGAGTAAATTGACTTTGAATTAAAGATGCAGCTTTCCTTTTAGTTTCAAGTAAAATCGTATCAATAACCAACTACTACTACTGCTTATATTTCTGATAAATAAATAAAATAGTGTCAGAATGGGCATTTACGAAGTAAATATATGTATAGAGTGTCACTCCTCTGGAAGTAAATACGAACTGATAGGCATGTTCGCATTCCTATATTCTTTTAAAGGACATTTTCACTGTGAACATATTATTGACTGAGAATTTGAATTTATAGTATAATGAAACTTCAGATAAGCTCAGTGTAAATCGACAACCCATAAATGTATTTTGATGTTTTTCCCGATTTTGTTAACTTTCTACGCGTAATTCTTACAACTTATAGAAAATTAGTTTAGGGTTTCTGTGAATTGCTCTAATAACTGTGCATAATTTTATTAATACTATTTTAGTTTACTAATTTTCAGTGTAAAACATCATTATCAAAATAATTGTAATGTTAGCAGTATGCTTTAATTTGGCCAACGGCAGGTTCGAATCAAACAGCTAGCTAATGCTAAAAGCTATGTAATATTCAAAACAGCAGCTAGAAATTTTATTTATGTTGTTACATGAATATCATTTAGGCAACATTTTGAAGGTGCGTTTGATACATCGAGCAAATAATTCTCTGTAAATTAGCTTGATGAGGGTCTGAAACTGAAACCGTGAATTTCGACTTAAAGCTCATCGACGGAAGTTCTCGCTTATTGTGCTGGAATTAATTATTCCAGTAATACAGCAACATTAATTTCTAGTTAGACTTGAATGATAATACACTTCATAAGTATGTTAAGTAAAGTAGAATAACAGAAACATTAAATATATCAGAGTTGAAATATTCAGTGAGTTTTAAGTAAGTTTACATGTAACGTAATAACGTTTCTCTAGTAAGACTGTTTTTAACTGTATTTTTAACATTTTTATAATACAATAACCATCTTCATTGAAATATAATATAATAAGAGCAATAATAATAGTTATTTCAACAAACCATCTTTATTGCTTCCACAGAATTAGGCTTGCTTTCAATGTAGTCTTTCTGCCCATGCTATTTATAGTACAGCTATGCTTAATTACTTAATTGTAATTGTACCTTACATCTTTTGCAATTGGTCCATTAGAGAGGTCGACGGGAGAAAAAATCGGGATTGTCTTATTTTGTTGTGAGGAATAGGGGTTTTATACTTGTCCAGTTGTTTTCTCATTTTTTTCTGTAACTGTATCATTCTTTCGTATAATCTGGACTCTGGTCCTATTTGTTCATTCGTATAGTAATTGGGTTAAAGGACTGTGCATGGGTTTTAAAGAATTTTGTTTTTAATTTTGGTACCATGGATCTAATATTGATTAAGATGCTTATAACGTTTATAAATATTCTCCTGACCAAATAAAGTCAGTGATTTCTAGACAATATAAAAGAAAGCAGCAAATTGAGATACTAAATAAGCTGTCTAAAATTGTTTGTAACCTTAAAGCGACTATTCAACAAATTACGAACACTATACTTTAAAAGCATTTTTACAGAAATAAAATCATATTATTTCTAAGTAAATGTAGAGAACATTTTTTAGGAGGAAATGCGAAACATCAATATTCAATAATACAGATACAGATATATTTTTAGATAATCTGGCACTAATCCATGCATTCAGACATAATCTATTTATCTTTAATTCAAGTACTAGAATCTGATAAAAAATCTCCGAAAGGTGTACTGGTTCACAATATTTATTTTATTTAAAACTTGAATGTGCACACTGTACGCATAATTATGCAATTACAACTGACATAAAATTGGAAGAAAATTAGGTTTTAGTTTATTTAACAAAGTGATTATTGATAAATCAGTTTAATAAATTACATTTTCTTGAAATTTTCGATATAATTTGTAATATTTTGAATAGTGTATTGCCAGTAACTAACGCGTGAGGCAAAATACCAATTTTTTATATTCGTTTATTTCCTTTAAAACAGTAATTCTGATCAGCGGATTAAAAAAATAGTTTGTGAATGAATAATATTTTTAGGACTTTGTTATATACATTAGCCATGTTATTAATAGCTTCATACATGAAGCACATTTTTATACTGCAGTTATGTAAATTTTGAGTCCCAAACTCCCACTAACTGGCAATTCTTTAAAATATTTTTCCCGATTACTGTTCAGATTATTATCAACAAACTTGATTATTTTTGTGACTTTTTGGAAATGGAGATAAGAGGAGTAACTTTTAAGCTGATGTGAGTTTTCGAATAATGGTTCGCCTCGAAAACACAATTATACGATATTTCTATATTCTTATGAAAACATATAACAACAAACTCTCAACATTTTTTTTGGCCATTTTCCAAGTACAAGTCTAAGGTTTTTACTAGTTTCAATGACCAAGTGGATTTTAATAGTCCCATTAGTGAGTTTTTTTTACAAATCAAATGAGGGCATTTAACTCACTTTATTCACTCATCAATAATTGCATAATTCATAAATGGAAATTGCTAAATTTTATGATTTATTACAATAGACGCTTTTAAAACAATTCGAACAAAATTTGGAACTTTTTGTGGTTTGTTATGGATTTCAAGTGTTTATTGCGGTCATTCAGACATTTAATTTAGATCTAATCAGTCAAGCTAGTACGTTGCGGACTAGTTGAACTTTGTGCAATTCCATTAAAAACAAACGCTTGAACTCTGTTTAAGTGACATTATCATAGCTCAACATGAGCTTTGAAATGATCAAAGATAAAACGAGTTTGTATATTTTTACTTTAATTAACTATTCCCTAATCGCATGTTAATACTCGTGCTATACTCACGCAGTGCACATCCAAACGTTACATTAACTTCGGTTTGAAATGTATTCTCTGAAGTGCACTTTCCAAATTAAACCCTAAACTACTTTTTTCTGGGAAACACACCCGGTGTTCATATTGCGATTCTGGTTTAGAAGCAAATTATGTTTGCCAAGTGAAAGGGTTTGTTTACAGTAACACTTTTTGGAACTTTACGTTTAGTAACCATTTTCCATACCATTTCAGTATTTAACCATTTTCAACGTTAACTAGTAAGACAAACGCTCAATAACTAATTTACCATCAGAATATATTTTTTAGAATTTCGGCTTACTGCATAGCAGCGAAGGCAAAGAATAACTTCTAAAAGTAAAATAAAAATCGTAAAATCATTAATGAACAATACATAATTCCCAGTGACATGACTTAACGAATCTTTTTATGATAAAAGTATAGCAATTTTGGTTTTGTTCTAGGTTTTCGGAATCTTGTCAGATTTTAAATTAATTAATTTTCATGGGATTCATTTCATTGGGTAATAAATTACTAAAGTTTCGAACGATTCACTAGCAGCACACCTCTTTCTTAAAGGAAATTAATCTTAGACTGTATTGTTAAATTCCATTTAAAATTCGTTAATGGTCATTACGTAAACTCTGATTCCATTTCAGCTTAGGAACAGTGAGTAGATTTAATTTTCCTTTAAAGGAGTAAACGCTTATATTTCTATTTTTGTTTCTGGCTCGGTAGACAATTTCGTCGGAAATACAGTGCATATTTGAAATTTTCGGAAGGACATAGGGAATGTTCTTGTTTTCCCTTAATATACATATTTTTTGGTGTCTCTTCTTTAACCCCTTGTGTATTCGATTATATATGCACTGCCAATTCGGTCTGGCACAGGAAAGTTTCAGGCATAATAAAGATTTTTCGAGCTATTTCATTTTTTTCTGGCAATTTTTATTTCAAACTGACCAAAGATCTTACTGCGTTCGATTTGCTTCACATGAGTGTATTGATTTTTCTTGATTAAGTTTAATATTGAATTTGCTAGATAACAGCGGTGAATTACCCAGAAAGCTTTTTTAATTTAGAATATACATCCTGTGCACGTGATCTGCTTTATGATAAAAAAATTCAAGTGGAGACAATAATTCTTAGAACATTTCATTTCATAAATCGCTTAGGTGTTGTTTTCTTTGAAAAGCATTGAAACGCTTGTAAACAACTAAGTATAGATAAGTGTTGTTAGACGACAAACTTGTGTTGGAAAGGATTCACATCCATGCTTTTAATGTATAAAAATCGCAAATGAAGAATAAAGTCGTAAACAAATATATGTTTCTGACTTTGCTCTTTGCTCTGGTTCACTTGCAGTTTGTTATTATTCTAACGATTTTCTTCTCAACTTTGACTATTTGAATGCTAATGATATCAAAACATTTATGTTTGATGTTATCATTAGAACTGAAATTAATAATTAAACCAGATTAGTTTCTTTCGTTTTGTATATAATATATTAGAATTTCGGTTAAAATAAATTATAATATATAATAATTAGTTTCTAATGAATTTCATTTGCATTTAGAGTCTTGACTTCTCAAACATATTCCATGAAGGTTTTTGATAGAAACATATGTAATAAGTTTTATATAATGCTGCATTTTAAATTTGTCTAGTTGAATCTAGAATGTCGGGAAATAAGGACTGGCCAGCGTGTAATAATATTTTCTAAGGCTTTTCTAAAGAACCTTATTTCAATGGGTCATAGAATTTAAACTGTTTTGAGTGGGTTAAATCAATAGAAAATCAGCTTAAAAGCATTGAAGAAATTTGAAAGTTCAGGAGAGACTTGGCGGCATCAAAGACAGCATTCGCCAACATTTTTCTTCATAAAATAATTTGCTCATATTTATAAGATAACGAATAAATTTATCTAAGTTTTTCGAAAAATTTTCTGGTTCTAATTTTCAGTCCAACGTTTAAAAATTGGACAGTCTATTCCTGTCTGTGTTTTGACTTATTCAATGAACTTACCCGTATAGTAAACAACGCAACAATTTTTACTAATTACCTACACTAAGCACATAAATCTCGATACAGTTTTGCAAATTCATACGTTCCACTTACATTTAGCGCCCACGATACTCCGGAAGAAATATGATTACGAGTTATTTATAAACGATTTATCCAGTTTTGAAAAAAATTAAATTGTTGTTAAATCGTACATTTATCTTTGCACTGATATTCACTTAAGATTGATTCCACTTGGGAGATTATCAGCTACTTTTCACATGGACGTACATTAATTTGTTCTCTGAATTTACATGTTGATAAGGTTCAGGTAAAACTTCTGTCAATTGGAACGTTCTCAATAGTTACCAATTAACTCAGTTAACCGCTCGATCGGAGCTGTGCTTTTGCAAAAAATATTTTCGGTGATTATTTGAAAATTAACTACGCTACTGTGGATAAATTTGATAACAGAATGACCCGAGGAATAATTTGTTTTCATTATTAGTTAGCCCGGTACCTTTCGATTTTAGCAATAAATTTGACAAAAACTTATTATTGTCAATAAAAGTTTTGCAATATCTTTGTTGATGAAGCTCTTATGTTTACTATGGAATTTTACGCATATGCTAAGGAAATTCGCTATTGTGATAATTATACTATGTATTACGTTTTTCGATGACTCAGTGGACTTTCTGATTGACTCTATACGGTTTCATAATGATCTCGACCGCAAATGTCTTTCTGAGATTCATCTGTTTATATTTTATTCCTAAATGCACTTCAGTATGTTTTTTTCTGTTTGTCTTCTATTCTAATGGTTTATGTGCGTTTTCCAGATCTGTCCGTACCAACATAGCTGTTTTTCCCAAATTTGTTATACGATGGTTTATTTTTTTTGTTTACAATTTTAAACTTTACTTAATCCCGTAGTTCTTCTACTGGCTATTGCTTTCTTTGACTGATTCCAACATTTATTGGACACATTGCCTCACAGGTTCTTGTGTGGCAAGAGACGAAGTGTTGTATATCGTTCTTTTCCTTTAGTAAGTAATGTTTTAATGGGAAACTGTTTTGCAATCTTTAGTTTATCGTTGTTACATACGTTAATCCGACGTATCTGTCTATAGTTTTCTTTAAAGTTGTTAAGCTGTTTTTTTATCTGCTGGTTACAACAAAAATCAACTGAGCAAGAAAACCTTGAAAAGAACAACTTCCACATATTTTAAGCCGATAATGGAAAACTAGGTGCCATAGAAATCGTAGACAAAGAAAGTGAAAACATCACAAAACAGGAATCACGTGCAACAAGAAAAAGTTGTCTTACAAGTTGATAAACAATAGTGAATATTTATAAACCTCTTGCATAGAAAGCAATTTATCTTAAATTCTGTTGTTGATATTAGAAACCAGTTCTTACCTCCAACGTAATAATAGGGTTCCTTGAAAATACACATAAATCAATAATGGCTGGACCAAGGCAGACATATGTTCTATATGTAAAATTAGATGGCGATGGAAAATGCCATGGCCTGTTTCCAAACACTTCCTCAAAGTAATCATTTTTGATCCTCCCATATTCTCGAATAAAATTCGCATTAACCTCAATGCGAATAAATGTCGAACCAATGTAATTAGCACAATGGCTAATTAATTTTACATCTTTCAACAGCAGGGGCGACGTTATCGATTGTAACTGTCTACAAGCTTTAAGGAAAAGCTGCTGTAGTATACTTTGAGCTTTGGTCAAAAACTAGCTTAAAGTGACAACTGGGACTCAATAAAAGTTAAAAAGATGTAATTCTGGTTTAAACCCAGCATCAAAGGTGCAGCCTGTTTGACTGTTTACCACTGTCCTGGCTTTCTGCTTACTTAGCTAGACGATGGCCGGGAAAGTTCCAATTTAAAAACTAATCTGATTAAAAGGACAGCACTGCAGATTAACAAAAGCTTTAGGAACATTATTTACTTGGGACGTCGGGACAAGAATCAAGAAACTAAATCGTGTTATTTACCATAAAGATGTTCGCTTTCGCTACCGGGGACCGACGACCGACATGGATGTGCTGGAATAGAGGATAACTTAATTTTTGATTAGGTAACTTTGCTAGTTGCTAGTTAGGATCGCTAATATATTTAAGGGAGACCTGAGATTTCGATCGATATTAACTGCCTTGTTAATTATCTTGATCATGAGTTTAGGGTACGCAAGTGTGACTTGAGTAAGGTGATGAGTTTTCGGTTTGGTTTAAACTGGAAAATAAAATTTGCTGTAGAAACGACACGTCGGAATGCTGGTATAAAATCAAAGTTATATTGTTTCGTTGGATCATATTATGCTCTGTGATTATTGCTGATTATCTGTTACTATGTTCTTGTTTGCTAAGAATGTTTGATTCTTCAAAATTTATTCTCCATTCTTCTCCTTCGCTATTAAACAGCTGCTATTTCAATCCGCTTGCAGTCCTCATCTTTATTCTCTGCTTCATGTTAAAGGCAACAAGTACTTTACATTGTGATGGGAATCGTTTTTGATTAGACACACACATTTTCAAGTCACTGCAACGAATGATGCAACTTTATCATCTTCCGACGAGGATCGTTTGATAGTTTGTCCTTAACATTACAAACGATTTTTATCGGGATTGAAATATTTACCATCCAGCAAAAGCTTATTACCAATACATTATTCCTAACAACACATGAAAAGTGAATTTTTTATTTATCTCAACGTAAATGTTTCCTTTTTGTTCTTCATTGAAAACAAATCATTAATAATATTCAAAGGTTTGCCATTTTTCGAAAATTGATCCTTTACACTACGATTTATTCGTGTAGATTTCAACATCTTTACTTTGACATTTACTACAATTTCCAAATCTTCTCCATCCGTTTGGCTTGAGTTCATCTGGTTTGACCATTTGGACATCGGATTGTTGTTGATCAGCTTTAAGAATGTTGCTTTTCTTTGTTCACTTTCTGTACTATTTTTTACAGAATCTTACGTTAAGTGAAATAACTCGATAAATGAACAAACTGGTTTTATGAAATTGTCAAAGTCCAAAGAAGTACTTTTGAACCTGAATAATCAAGATCAAAGACATGGAATAGGTTGGCAAGTTAATACGCAGTTCTCAAAAGCTTTCTACTTCATTCCCGAATGCAAAGCCAGACAAAGCAAGAACAGGCTCCTAACTTTCTGAGGTTCACCTTCATTAACATATGCTATCATGTGTGAATCCTTGATCGCCTTAGGCGTACTATTTGACATGCCAGGAGAATTTTTCTGAAAGGCTTCTAGTTTATCCATTTTGTTATTTAAATTAATATTTATTCCACCATCTACTTTTAGATAGACAAATAGGGTGATTTGAATTTCATAGTAAATTGTGTACAGTTCTTTCACTTTGCCGTCTCATAATAAACAAAAAAGGCAAACAATTTCTAGTCAATCAACAACTATATTAAAGTTAATAATCATAATTCCCCAAAAATGAGTTAAATTCAGGCCACACTTTATCAGTCACATCCCATTTCAGTCGCTTGATTTTGAGTCCATTGAAATTTCGTTTTTCATGGATTTATAGTCAAAACTCCATGCGTATCAAACGCATTAAGCGCGGCGTTAATTCAACCTGATTTGTAGGTTCCATTATAAACCAAAAGCAGATTTAGCAGCCTTTTTTCATTTAAGCCTAAATATACTTTTTACTAGCGAGCTTTTTATTCAAATATCTGATTTTTTTTCAAGTGAAAAGTTATCGTTGAATTTTATTTTGATATATTGCCCGCAAATGAATATTCATTCAGAGAGAGAACTAAATATTGACAAAAATTCAATTCAAATCGTACTGAATTTGCATAAATAACTTTGATGCTCTGTTGATGTCTTCTAATACCAAACCTGTCTTCTAATACCTTCTAAAAACCAAACGCCCATTTATATCACAAATATTCAGGATCTTTTGAGCTGAAATTATTCATAATTCCAAATTATCATCATTTAGACTTTGCATTAATTATAGTCATGGTATTTTGGATGGTGGATAAATTATTACAAGTTCCTAAACCATTTAATTAAACCGCACTAGTTGTCTAGTAAATAGCTACATATCCATGCTAATTTATTGCTCAATTATTTGATATTAATGATTATTAGTATTACTAGTTTAAAATATCTGCAACTAAATTGCTATATGATAATACAGGGATAACAATATGATTTGCCTGATTTAGATGACTTGGATCATTTTCCTCTGACGATTAATTCCTCATTAAGTTTGTTTAGATGAATATTTTTTGGTTGCTTTGCCTGGGAATTAGTTACTCCAGTCGATGAATGAAGACGACTGAAATTATTAAGGAAAAAATCATATTACATATAAAAATTAAATATAATTTTCTTATATAATAAATAATTGCACCAGCAAAATCATTCATCATGCGGTAGGATTATTGAAAGACAAAACTTGTGGTTTCCTCCAATCGTGTTACTTTATTGTTAAATGTCGAAATAGAAGAGTCATTAGAAAAGTAGTTAAACTAAAGTATTAAAATAAAATTCTTACTTAATTAATTATGCATTTTATAATTATTTTAATCTAATTAATTATTTTGGTCCTCATTCATTGTGCTAATTCGGTACCATATTAAATTTTATTCGGATCTTTCTTTTAAATTTCCTTTACGTATAATTTGCTTTATTCTTTTGTATATGATCCACTATTTTAAACCGATCCCGTGTGACGAATTTATGTAAATGTTGCTTTGTTTCCATTGTTCTACTGTATTCATTATTTTTCATTCCAATCGATTTGCATGGCATTGAAAGTATAATTTGGAAGCGTAACATTCATTTTTTGATGACTTCATGTGCATGTTATAATTATTATTACTCTGTTTCAATTTACGCGCTTGATCACATTTTTGCACAATATAATCGAGCTTTGTTCAAATGTCTTAGATAAAGCAAAAAGCTCTAATTTAAAATAGACGTTAATGATTCATCTAGAGAACTGGTTTGACGATTCTTGTCTGTTGAACTTTCCTCAATCGATAAACATGAATTAAATTGGTTTCAATTTCATAACAGCAATTTCAAACTTTATCAGGCTATATTTCAACAATCCCTTTGTGCGACTGGATTTAGAAGCCTGTAACTTTTTAATCGGCTTTGTATCGGCAATTCTGAAAACAAATGTTATGATCCTTTTTTGTATTGTTTAGGTATTTTCAGCAGGCAATGGCATTATGAAGGATACTACATTTGTATTTTATTTTTGTGTATTTTTTTAAAACTGACTGATGGATGTTGGTTCTCTCCTGCATGGAGGTAACAATTATTACTGTTTGAATCTGATTTAGACTTGGAGATATTCTCCATATTTAATTCAGTTATCTTTAAACATTTGGGATTATTAAACTTTTAGCTACACTCGTGAACACAGTGCTTAGAAACAATTGTTTTTTTGATAAAATGTTATTTTTGTAATAATGTATAACTACGTATTTGCCTACATTGCAACGCAGGTGCTTGTGAAATGTGCGTAATTTTTCAACAAACCAAAGGAGTAAAGGAAACAAAAAAAAATTAAACACTGGATGTTTTTTTAAAAGAAATACTCCGAGTAATAGTGTTTGAATATGACTGAATTAATTCAATATATTCGTTAATTCAGAAAGCAAAGTCTCACAATGAGAAAATGATTGAACTTTATTCCAATCGTTAATGAGACACAGTAGCAATCATATTAAGCCAAGTGAACCAATTTTAAACCAGTTTTTATTGTAAAATCTGACAATTTATCGTATGTTTAGCAAGAGTTCCTTCTGAAAGTTCTGATAAAAACTTTTCCATAATTTAGATGCAGTTAAAGGCAATTTTTTACGAAATAACTAATACGAAGTAACTGCTTACTCCTGAATTATGTCCTTCTGGTTAAAACAATTTGCAGCGAAAGGAAAGGCAATTACTTCCGTATTGTTAAACACTTCGCAGTGCATTGTTTCGCATGCCGCTGTTAATTGAAACGTATTGAAGTGTTTATTTTAAATTAATTTTTGCTAGTTGACTAGCCGCGACCCACAAAAAAAATGTGAAAACCTGTGAAATTTCCTTCTCAGTCTCAGGGAGGTAGATTTATTTGTTTGATGGTTTGAAAATATGTTTTATTTAACAAAACTTTGCTTTGCTACTGCAGAAGAATGCTTGATACATTAATCTTCATATTTTTGCAACGTGATTCAAGTTAATTTTTGCAGCTGTAGATTTAATGCAGGGTTAGATTTATGTTTGTTCTGTATAGGCAAAAAATGCGTAGAGTCGATAGACATCGATGACAAAATTTAATTTAAGTATCTTTATAAATTTTGCAACAATTCGAATTCGTTGGTGCAAATGCTACATTCCTAACTACTGAAGTAAATCGAGTTTGCTTAAAAATTACTTCCGTTTAAAAATATATATTATGAGATGGTGCTTTGGTACATTTTCTTATAATTACACTATTTAAAGTTTTTTTTTTTTACTTATTTGCTCAATTGGCTTGGCGAATATTTGATGCCATAAACAATTGACATTTTTTCATAAAATTTCTCAGGAGCATTCTTGCAAATGTTTTCATAGACTGTTTTGTGTGTCTGATTTTTTAAACTTAACTTTTTAAAACTAAAAAAATGGTATTACTAATTTGAACGAGACCAGAACACAGTGAAGCACGTATGAACCAAAACCCTACATTATAACATAAAAAATCTAGTAATGGTTTTAAGAAGAACATTGTATTTTACAAGCTTGAACATATAAAAATAAGTAAATTATTTGCTATTTTCAATTGGGAAACTAATCGCAAACATCTTCAACATCGGGATACTTTACTCGCAAGTCCTCAATACAGCATATCAATAACGAATTCACCCTTTAACAGCCTAGAACTGAACTCCCTATTCTCTAATCTCCAAAGTAGAGCAATGTCTAGTCATTCCAATTAAACTTTCCCGAAGGCGATGGAGTAATACGACTGGCTTCTTTCAATTAAACTACAATTTTTCAAGTTCGGTTTTCCCTTTTGTATATGTTTCAAGGCTCAAAAACTAGCTTGCTCTCAGTAAAAGACATTCATTTATTTGGTATCTGCAAAAGATGATATTCCTGTTTTAACACTATTAATATAATAAATACCGGTTTCATTTCTCAGACTTTAAATTATTTATATTTAAATCAAATACCATTATGCAGCCAAATTCAAAACAATATTTTTCACTTTTTTCATTTTGCTAATAAAAGAAAATATTTGATTATTATTTTATGTAGTATTCGTAAATCCTGGTGACTTAAAGTACTTCAAGTGATCAACAAATAAAGTAAACTTCAAATCGATTATAAAGGGCTCTTGGGGTAAAATTGCGTCAAAGCCTGTTAATAAAAAAAACAGAATCAACATAGCAAACAAACAATGAGATTCAAAATAAATTCTCGGGAGATTTCCCTTGTACGCATATTTTGCATTTTGAATGTTTTCAATTGCCTCATTGAAACTAGTTACATTGCATATTGATATATTTTCTGTATGAAAGGTAAAATGTTTTGAAGCCCGAGGAAAATTGAATACCAAGCAAACTAAATTGCACTCCGCATTTGCTATCAGCTAATAATTTTTAATTTTGGAACCCTCATTTGTTAGGTGTTACTTTAAAGAAAATCACAATGTTTCTTAAATCTTTTTAAGCATAATACAACATTTAAACATGAAGAGAACATTTACCTTTTTCTTGATTTTGCTTTCGGATAACTTTCTGTAGACATAATGACATTTTAAGGGACAATATTATGTTCTAAATAATATTTTTCCAAATTTATACTAAAAATGTTAATTTAGCTTTAATTAAACGTTAAGCAGTGCACTGTTTGTGGGTTTGAATCGAAATTCACCAACCCCGATTAAAATGAAAATATATGTATGTTGTGCCACACAAAAATAATTTGACAATGAGTTATTATCAGCAGCAAATTGAAATGCGTTATTCTACAAAAATGTACTAATGGTTTTCGGTATTCATTGAAAACATGGCGAATAATTTAAAGGTGAAATTACTTTGAACTCATTCCAGCGCTTAAATTTAATTTCTTTTGCATTGGCTCTATAGGACCTTTGGACTAAATTAAATATTAAAAAACTCATAGCTCAAAGTTAAAATATTCTAGAGTGCTTCAAGTTTTTCCGGTTTTGCAGAAGCCCAAATTCTAGTCACGTAAATACTTGTGGACGATGAGTGAATTGAAAGCAAAGGTAGGCTAATTTATTTATTTGCGCTTTCTTTAAATTAAGTTACACTTTAGGTTTGGTTATTTGAGCTCTTTTTTAATAACTTTTTTATGTAGAATTAGAACGTGTAGCTAATTCAAAAAATCAATTGCATTAAACTGCTTAAGTAATAAGTAGTAAAGTCACACAAAACTTTTTAATCCTGCTGCGAATTTGCATTAAATTGCTGAAGTGAATATAAAACAGAAATAGTTTAACGCTAATCAGTTCCACATAATAATTTTTTTCAGTTTCCTTTGTTATTCTTTTATCAAATATTTGGAACGTCTATATTTGAACGGTACCTGATTTTAGTAGTAATTGACCGAATGCTTCAGCAGAAGTGCAATTTGAAGCCCATGAATATTCGATGCAATTTCGACCAATATTACTTTTAGGCTTCCCTGAGAATTTCAATCTCAATTTCTATAATCTACCTTATTATTTGGCCAGTGCTATTTTTTTACTACATACTCTTGCTTCTGTTGAAATAAGCAAAACAAATATTTTAAATATGGTGGCATGTCATACTCCAATGTATTGTGAAGACGTTAATATCACAAAGGGTGATTCAAAAGGGGCCTCATTCCTTTTAAGGGGTGATAAAGGCTCCCTTGGGGAGCACCAGAAAAACATTGAAATTTTTTTGAGATTACACAGGCACTAGCTTGTTTGCAGTTAACCATTCAAATGTTTGATGTTGTATGGTTTACTTATAAACATTCGAGGTTATGAGAACAGGTTATATGCCTGTATATTCTCCCTGTATATGCTTCTTATCTCAACACTTGAATTTATTAATTACGGAAACCGGCAAGCTAATGGATTAAGCCAAGAAATGAGAGGTTTACAAAAATTATGTTTAATTCAATTAATTCGTTTTTTGTGGCCAGGCCTGATTCTTTAAATTAGTTTTGCAACTTTCTTAAGTCAGAATATATCGAAAACAACTGAGTAATTAAAATATGTATCAGCCCCAGGTGCAGATTCCAGATCAGAACCAGAAAGATGTTATTGTTCATATTCATAATTAGAAGAGTTTTCTTGCAATGCATAATTTTACTGTAAAATCATTTCCTATCCAGAAAATGCACGCCAAAATTCTCGAGCGAACCATATACTTAAACTACTAAAAAATTGAAGCTGCAATTTAGCGGAGAAGATTGGAACGAAAACAGACATGAGCTTTGCAAAAATAATCAAATAACTTGCCTGTATATTAAAGTCAGAAGGATTTGGTCGATGCCTGCATTTTCTGTTAAATGTTAATGCATTTTGTTTTTCACGCCACTCGGATATTTCCACTGTGTGTTTTTCGAAAAGTTTCTACTCAATCTGATACAAAATTCACAAACAGATCGATTTCTGTGAAGTTTTCCAGTATTGTGCACTCAAGTGTTTTTCCTCAATTTTTTAGGCTACGTGTTTTAATGAGGTATTTGTTTCAGCTCGAAATCGGCAAACAAGTTATTTATGTGAAATTTTCGAAAGTTTAAAATTCAGCAACAAGCAGGTCAACTCATGGCTTGATTAGGATTGCAAGTTAGCGATACGAGCAGATATGAATTTTCGAAAATTCTGTGATGGAATGTTCAGAGAGTTAAAACTTCTACATATGAAGTCTGTTTACAGACAACTGAGCGTTTAGAGAACAATATGTGGTAGTTTCATATAAAGTGCCTGCCTGATCAATTCCATTAAGTTATTGCTTGGATCGTTGACGCTAATGATTTTTTCCTTCGAGCACCACGATTTTATAATGGAAGCTTTACTACTCCACTCTTATTCGATAAGAATGAATAGACCTGGACCATTATTCGATACTCGTTAATTAAGAGCAAATGTGTACCTTTGTTGTGTAATATCTGGAGGCTGGCCGATACCAAACTTATCAATCTCGTCAAATTGTTTTCGTGGAATTGAAAGACAATTAGGAACAACCTCAAACAACATACCGAAACACTTGCCGTGTAGTTGCTTATTGTAGCATCCAGCTGGCGGCAAATTGAGTTATTGTGCATTGAATCAGAATAGAAAATGGTTTCGGGTAATTGCTACCTATTGTTTATACGCAGGTGAGTCTTGTTGGATGTGAGAAGCAATTTAATGGATCAGAAGATATCTGGAAAATAACTGCTCAAGAAATAAGAAACGTTAGTTTAAGGATGTTTTGAATCGAAAAATCAATCATAATGTGGGAACAGGAAACAACATAAAAACAGGAACAGTGAATGAAATCATTTCAATAGCAAGCATAAGGACGAGCATTTTGGATTTAAATTCAAAGCATTCCGGAACAAAATATTGGGATATAATATGCGTTCAGCATGAAATATGCCATAATAATTCTAAAGGAATCAAAGAAAATTAGGCCACTGCAAAAATAATTTATCACAGCTGGGGTGAAATACTTAAATGCGCTTTTAGATAAGCGAAAGCTATTTTTTAAGTCAGGAAAAATTTATGTTGCAACCATAATAAATGGGAGTATGAGGTCAACCAGAGACGGAAGATTAATCGTATATTCAAACAAGAGCGGGGCAATTAAAAGTCTACCGTGCGGAGGAAATAATCTAGGATGTGTCTTACCAATATTTACGATCATCATAAGACGTTCTTCAGCTATGGAGGCAACTCGTGTTCGTCTATTAATTCCTCCAGTTATTAGAGGCATTTCCCATTGGTACTCTCAGTTTCACTAATTTGAAACCATTATGTAGACTAATGGCCGAATTGTAGTAAACAATACTTGTAATTACTGGCTATAATTCAGATGGAGTATGCGAATTCGATAGGCTTAAAGATAAATGAGGGTTTATGTTGTCGATTAATTCCGAATTCATATTGATTGGTGTTGGTTATACCTGGATTGTTGTTGTGTTAGAATTTTCCATACGACCGTTCAGTTAAAGTGCAGTTTTCAAATTTCCAGTTGCCCAAAAGTTGGTATGCATTTTAAACTGAATTGGTTATATCTCAATTTTTATGAGTTCCGATTTCGATGAAGAACTGCTTTCCTCCTTTGGGCAAAAATGTAATAAACACGTGGCGCGCGGTAAAAATAAATCTAGACATTTATGGAATCACCATCCATTTTAGTGAATTTTCTAAACTTTTGAAAGAGTTAAAGTTTTAAACGGAATGTGCCATGCTGAAGCTTAAAACGTGTTTTGTTAGACTGCAAATACAATTTATGTCTGACGCTTCGCTACTAGGTCAATGTCTAACAGTAACTTGAGAATTATTACTCTTTTTAACCATTTTCGGATGTCAGTCAACATTCCTTTGTTTTACTAGTATTTAATTCTAATATAAAAAATACGGGAGGAAATACATCATATGTTTATTTTTTTTCGAAACGCTCGACATAAACAGCCTTGCTAAGGCTCTGTACAATGTTTCATATGACAGGTCTATTGTTTGATTTTAAGAGCGGCAGTTTCACTAAATAAAATTGATGATCGCCATCTCAAACAGTGTTTGCACAATTTGCGAGCGGAAAAAGTGCTTGCTAGTGGCAGTTTCAATTTACTTCATCTGAACTGTTTAAAATAAATAAACGCTATGTAAGTTGTTCTCAAAGCAATGGAACTCGACAGTATTTTTGCAACATGCGTCTGCATTTTTTGATAGCTGACTTTTCAACTTAGGGCATAGTATTAAAATGATGCTCTAGTAAAATTACATATATATTATTATTCTAATAACTTTTACTTTTGCTCTTTTACATCTTTATTTACGTTTTCATACAATCTGGACTTGTTAAGCTTAATTTATCATTCCGTATTTACTTGGATTTCTTTTCAGCAGCTCGCACCTTCTTTTGAACACTGCTGAATTGTAAATACAAATCGGCTACAAAATTTTGCGTTGACACTCACAAAAACATTTACTATTTTTGTATTTTTACGAAGGTAATACTATTAATGCGATTTTCGTACATATTTCGATTCAACTAGCAACAATTCGCTTGAGACAATAAGTGTCTTTGTGTCAAAGCATTTCAGGTATCCATAAACTTAAAAAGTTTTATTGAACTTTTTTGAATTCGTCGAATTTGGCCTGCACGTATCTTTAAACTGTACATATTATTCTCTTCCTATTCTAATTTTTTACGAAAATTTTGCCGTTTTTAAATACAGTGTTTCTTTACCTGGTAGCTAGTAGCTGAAATGTTACCACAAACTTAAAGTTAATGTAGCTAGTAACTAAAAGTGCCGCTACTAAATCTGTAAGCTAAATCTGCTCTCCTTTATACATATTGGTTGTGTAACAAATTAAACGCTTTCTATTTTATAAATTTTTTATTATTTCTGTCTTTTTTGAAAATCTGTAAAGTTTTTCATAATATTTTTTTTAGTTTAGGCATTGACCGAAAACGTAAATTGTAAAACTAACGAATACTGATAGCTTAAGAAAACAATAAAGCATTGTTGCGAGCAAAATTCAAAATCCATGGTTCAAAAATTTTTTAAATTAATTATGTAGTTGAAATATTTTTAACTGGTAATTGACGGTCTACTTTTTACAAGATCTTTGAAAATACGCTTAAAACATTTCGGAGAAATAAACTATTTTTAATTCTTTGTTTGTGCTTTTAAACTGAAGTCATTCGCACTATTAGGATTTTCTCTGCAGCAACATTTTTTGGTGGACATTCCTGACATTGTTTTTTCATGTTGCTCTCATGATGATGAAACATTTTTGTCAGTAAATGCGTCGGAAGAACTTTTTTATCTCCAATTTAAAACCTGATATATTTCCAACTTAAGACGTGAATTCTTCATATTATTACGTAGTTTACAAAATTTGACAAAAGGTCGATAGTGCTAACTTAAAAATGTAATAAAATCCAATAAAAGTTGTAATAAATTGAAGTAAGTAGCAGTTTACGAAAGAGCTCATGCATTAGCTGGACTCACCAATATTTATTATCATACAATTTGCTTTAACTCCAATTGTATGTAGCAGCTTCAATTATCTTACCCCGTTCTTTATACTATATTTACGTTCAAACCTTCTCCAGTATTTCCAAACGACTTTTTATTATTTGTCTCAAACAAATAATCACCTCATCATTCTTATGAAAAACGCAGATGCTTTACTTGTTCTAGCACACGTTATTTACATTTTACTGGAGATGTAACAATACCCGAGCACAAATAAGACAGGGATTTGCATTAACAATACCTTTGCCAAGAAATGGCAATGTGTCTGAGCTTTGAGAAGTGATATCCTTCTAAAGGCAGCAATCCTAATACTTTTGCCCGTTTTGCTGGTGTCACTCGACATTTTTTACTATACTTTTCTTCACTTTGATAAACACGTTTTCAGTGAAAAGCTGTATTAAATTTCCGCTGTTGATTTCATTAATCGCATGTTTCACCAGGCAAAAGAAAACGTTGAACTTTTGTTTATTAATAGAAGTTCAATAGTTAAAATTTGTAGTTGATTGATGTTGATTAATCAATTAATTACAAAGTTAATAAGTCTTTTACTTGAAATACTATAGCTTATCATGTTAACTGTTTTTTCGAAGTGTAATAATTCCGCATCTTACAAAAAGTTATTTTGTTTGTACGCTTTTAATTATAGTGATTTTTAAATATTGTAATACATAATTTAGATATTTTATTTGCCTAAACTGGCATAGTTGACAACATTTGTACTCATGCCTACGAATTTAAGCCAACTTTCATCAATATTTGACTCTTGCCATACTTTATGAAACTGAACTTTATCTGGGCTGTTGCAATGTGCTTAGAAAATAGTTAAAAAAATATGGTTTTGACTGCAACAATTGATTTATTTGATTTCGGTAATACTTGTGCTTGGAGGTACCCTTATTTAAATATTATAAGTATAACAAGGCATAATCTCGAATTCGTTTCTCTTGGGTCTTCGCTTCAGTTTCTCGGAAAAAATTGTTCTCTCAAAGACAGAATTTCAAATTGCAACTTAACAGTTCCCTTCCTTGCACACATTCTCTTATTTACTGACATTTCCTTTCCTTAGGATCCTGAATGTAACTATGCGCTATTATGATTCGTGCGAAATCACTATCCAACATGACAGGCTTTATAGTACAGTTCATATTATTCGTAACAATATGCATATTAAGGATAGGATAATACAATCAGACGTGGAGGGGAAGTTCTATGCTTTTGCCTCTTGATAGAGCATTTGTGCCGGATTACTGAAATATGCAAATTTGCATTAAAGCCTCTCATTGTTGATATTAGAATTTGTATTCTACTCTGGTGTTTGATTAACTAACCGAAACGTGATATGGCTATCTTGCTGATAATATTCCTCAGAATAAAATGTATAGCAGGATTTTTTTGAATTTATTTAAAACATCGGTTTGTAACCGTATGCAAAGGAATATTTCCAACAAATAAAATTGCTGCGGTAGAAAGCTTCTTAATAAAAAACAGGCGTATTATAAATGGTTTTAGATTTCTCCTTGTTGGTCTTCTTCTGGCTAAAAAACATGCAAAGATTATGTTAATGTTTCATTAATTGAACTGAGATAATAATGTATCGGAAGTATTTAAAGGGACATCGAACTAAATTGCTCTTCAGCTCGTTTGCTGTAGCAGAAACGCAGCAAGTGTATCAAGGAGTAAATAAAAAGCAATTAACTTTTTCAACATTTCAATTTTGTATTGAAAACAATTTTCTAATTAAAAGATCTTGATCCCCGACCATAAAATGTATGTAAAGGAATCCATCCTTTACTTATAAACGCTCTTTATTGATAGGCAAATTTTATGAAAAAGCTTTATAAAATTTAGCGCAAAAATTAAAATTGATATCGATTAAAGGAATTATTGCACGTTCTACAAAGTATAATTCATGTGGCCTATTGAACAAACAGAATTGGATATATTATGTTCAATAAGAATTTTTTTTCAAGTTTTAGTAATTTAATATACCTAATTAGGTACTGTCGTAATCGCATATTACTCTCAATTAAAAATCCTTGATTAACTCGTCGAAAGCGCCGTTTGCAACAGATGTAAATGCAATTTTCCCCAACGCTCCAAATACCTATTTTCCCGGTTTCCTTATTGCCGAAGACGGATTTTATGAAACATTGTTTTCTTGAATTGCTGATTTACAACAAAGGGTCTTTTAAATGTAAATGAGATTGTTGGACTACTAAATCAGATTTTGTACACAATTTTGCCTTGTATAACAATTGATTATCCCATACCGATCCGGAGAAGTGTTCGTGTATTTTTTTGAATCGAAAGTCAACATTTTTAATGAGTTTTTTGCTTTCCGATATGAATGTTCAAGCCTATTTAGTACTAATTAATTGTGGTTTGAAAATTCCCCATTTTTGTCAGGAATTAATCCGTTAACGGTAATTTTTTATTTTGGATTTTGTTTCCATTAAAATTGTGTGTGGAGCTGATCTGCAGCAAGCAACCACATTCGATTTTTTATTTTGTTCGCAGATTTCTAATTTATTTCCTTATGCATTAGTTCTCTTTAATTGCCTCTAAAACAAGAAACCAAAAAATCCGATTTACGTGCTACCAAAATGCAGGAACTAAAAAAATGATGATCAAAAAAGAAAGAAAAGTCTCCTTCTTAATATCTATTAAGAAAATAAAAAACGTTTAGAATGTCTCATGCTGACTACTTGGTAAAGTAACAATTATATTTAGACGGCAAATTACGAAAAGATAGGAATGCGAAGAAGAATAATGTGCGCCAACGATATGAGCAGGCCAAATTCATTTGATATGAAAAGGAAAATTTATTAACATACCACTTTCAAAGCGGTAATTTTTTAGTTTTCTGCAATTGTTCCTGAAGAGTTTCGTTCAAAGTATATAAAGAAAATGAGCTTTACAAAGGGTTTTGAAGTGTGAAAAAAAATTAACCACCATTAAGTACCATCATTAAATAATTATTTTAACAGCCGCAAAATAGAATAGAACTACATGTAGAAAATTTGGTTCCATCTGATGTAAGGAATGAACGGAAAATATGACAAAAATGCTTTTGTATTTTCATGAATAATATTTTACTATTTTGATTAAGAGACAGTCTAATAAGACTTTTGAGTTTATCCGATAGAATACTTTTTCAATGCCAGTATGAATAATCAAATTTATTTAGCACTATTTAATTGCGGTTTGAAAATTCTCCATGTTATGGAAAAATGACAAAATTGCCATCACTGGGTTAATTGGTTTTAAATAAAACTTTTGATAACGCTTATGAGGTATTGAATGTGATAAAGCTGGTAGATCCACCAACAGATCATTTCTTTCTTTAACATTGATAAATTTGTGGAGCTTTTGTCGCAATGTTGCTAAGCCACTGAAAACTCACAGTTAACAAAATAGAATAGCAACAAGAATAGTAAAAGCAGGCATTATTAGAACAAGTTTTCTTGGTCTCTAAAGTACTTCAATGTGTGAAGAACTATAGCAGTTTTTACACTTTAGATGGAAAATCTTGCGAAATTAATTAGTTCAAATATCAATATCGCTTTTATATGTTAGCGCTGAAAATTTTTTGATGTTTAAAACTAAAATAAGTTTAAATTGCATGTTTTATATGTATATATTTGGGATTGACCAGTGTGTGTATCATTGTTATTGTTAAGACAACCCGCCAATTGGCGATAGAATTCCGTGCGATAAGTAGAGCAGTCCGGACCGGTTTAAATCCTTGTAAGAAGGAAACAAACTATTTTAAATCCCTCAAGTGTTCTCAAAGTTAGTGAACAATTCAATATAGTCAGACATACTTTAACAATTGTATGTAGTGATTGTGGTTGTGACTTATTAAAAATATGTATGTATCAGTTATGGTTAATACGGTTAGATTTATTTTTCCCATTTCAAGTCATGTAATTCACGATTGCAAAGCCAACCTTTCTAAGGTCGATTAGCAAACAGGCTGAGCCTGAATAAAAAGGAAAAATGCCTTTTGCCGAATAACTTTCTCGTCAATAAATTGTCACTCGATTCCCATTTGCTTTGATCAAGGGGTCAGATTATTGCGTAAGGACTTATCGATGTTTTTGCTTTGTTAGATGCTGCAAAGTGGATAATATGCCATAAGGGATGCCCATGGCTTCACCGGTATAGAATGAAGGAATATTTGGAAAACCATCTCAAATAAACAAATAGTAATTAAGCGTAATATATTTTTGGTAAACTCAAAACTATCAAAAATATATATAAATACAAATTTATGCGCTTCTAATGTCTATTTACACAAAATTGGACACATACTCTGAAAGCCTCAGGTTTGCGAAAATAATTATGTCCCACGCACGTGTCCATCAACAAATATATGACATATCTTTGTACTCAATTTGGGGTTGATGGAGAGCGTTATTTCATTGCCATTTGCTGAATTATGCCTGCAGTTTACATCTATTGAAATGATGAATAGAGAGCACTGAAGCTTAGTCTAAAATTACTGACAGCCCGAACCGAAATGTTTAGTTGTATGTTTTTATACAAGCAACGTGGTTTATGAATTATTTAGTGGTATTTAATTGATTATTTCAGGAAAATATGTTAGTGTAACAACATATAACACACATAAAGCGATTTGATCAAACGTACATGTAATTTATATTTATTCGCAAATCTATATACAGGGAGTGCCGTAAGCACATGATCAAAATGGTACTGCGATATTCTTTGGATCAAAAGAACACGATCTGACCTGACCCTTATTAACAAAAAATGTCTGGCTCCTCTGCTATTGATGGTCAAAGTTCTTCAAAAAAAATGATCTTTTTTGAAATATCGGAGAGTGTACGATTTATTTTATTGAAACTCGCTGTGAATTTGTTTTTATGTAAGACTGATATTTTGAAAAAACAATCAAGTTCATCTGTTTTGGACAAATGATGAATTTTTGAGTGTCGTGGTACAAAAACTACCTGAACTTTTTATTCGGTGGATGGAATCATCTCATTTTTTTGGTGGATGCACTAATCATTTATTCACAATTTTGTTCTCTTTGTGAAATCTTTTAGCATTTATAGTTTTTGCGCAAAACATGTGTCTGTTCTCTTACCATATAACAATGTGAGACATTAACTGCAAATATGCGCCGCGTGAACGCGTACGCTTTCACGAAAGTTGTCTTCGCAAAACCCTAATACTTTGACCATGTCGGTCACTTCTTCATTAGAAAAAGCCATTCGAAACAAATTTGTGAGATTAATTGATAATTAATTCATGTTTCGTATCACGATATTTCCAGTTAATGTTTAACATAGTTAAGTCGCAAGAACACATAAATATTTCGCAAAAAACTATGAGTGCTGTAAGATTTTACAAAGAGTGTGAATTGTGAATAAATGATTAGTGCATCAACAAAAAAAAATTAGTTGACCAAATCAACCAGTCCACCAAATAAAAAGTTCTGCTAGTTTTTGTACCACGACACTCAAGAATTCACCACTTGTCCAAAACGGATGAACTCGATTGTTTCTTCAAAATATGAGTCTTACATAACTACAAATTCACAGCGAGTGCCACTAAAATACCGCATAAACCGCATAAAATGCTCCCGATATTTCAAAAAAGATAATTTTTTGAAGAATTTTGACCGTCAATGGCAGAGGAGCCAGACCTTTTTTGTTAATGAAAGTTAGGCAGATCGTCTTCTTTTGATGCAAAGAATATCGGAGTATCCGTTTGCTCATGTGCTTACGGGACACCCTGTATACTAAAGAAGTGGCTTCTAAATACGTCACAATCATTCAAACAATTTTAAATATTGAAAGTATATAAAAATAATATATTTAGTAGCCTCATCCATCTGCAACTAAATGCTTTAATGCCACAATTGCATCAGAAAACATTAACGTTTTTAGAGTAGACCCAAGTGCAGCAACTAATATAAAATATAAAAGCTGGAAAAAATCTTCAAAATTATAAAACACGAAGACTCATATGAAACTGAAAATACATATATTGAAATATTTTTTGTGTATGTTCTTTGGCTTCATTCGCTTGCTAAATAAAATGTGTGAATTTTTTGATATAATTTGAGTATCAAACTTCAAAAATCAAGGCACATAATAGAACATGGAAAACAACTGTTCGCTAACGGAAAATGAAACAAAATGTCTGGAATCCGAAAATTATAGAAGAAATACTTAAGCTAAATAAAATTAGACTGCTTACAAAGAATAATTTGAAACTTGTATTCATTTTTTTAGTAGGAAAGATATACACTAGGCAAAGTTATTATAATAAAATTCAAATTTTGAGGGGAAACACTAGTTGCTAAAAGCAGACTAGAGTAGTAATAGATACTGACGGACTATTTTATGTAAACTAACTTAAAATATCCGTAATTCAATTATAGGTATATCACACCTTCGAAAATAATCCTATTTCAGTTTATGTGAATGAACGAAACAATCACCACATTTACTTACAGTAGAATTTAGTTTACTTTCATATTACCAACCCCCATTTTCACCCTTTTCTCTTAAGGGTTGCAGTTTACTTTTTGAATTATGTTTATTAAGTAAAATGCACATGCTCGTTTAGATGCATTTTAAACATAAATAACAAATGTAAATAATAACATATAAAAGTAGTCGAAAATATTTTATTGAAAATAAAACATATCTTTTAATGCTTAAACACATTTACGTTAACTGTCTAGTTTAGTTGAGCCAAATTTTGTTTTGGCACATCGGCCTGTTAAGCTCAATTTTTAAGTGTATTGGGAATTTAACACTATCATCTACTGCCTCTTTCAACCCCTTTATATTCGGATTTTACTGAATGTGCTAAATTTAGCAAAGTATCAAATTTAGAACCATACACGTAAGTTTTATGATTGTAAACTATGTATCAGCACGGATTCTAAATAGGATTTTCGCACTTTACCAAATGGAATTTTAATGTTTTCCAAATATTATCCGGATTTCAGAAAATACATTTCACACCGAGACCTAAATGCACTCTATTAAAATGTCTGCAGCGTTCGTTCGTAAAAGAATATTATCTATTCTATTAGAACGCCGGAAAAATTATGCCCAGGTCGTGCCTCAAATTTTTTCTATTTTCTTCTCGTAAATATGTCGATCGCAAATTGTGTCAAAGAATTTTTTAGGTTTTCGTTTTTTGATTACTTACAATACAAAGCTCCTGCACCTGCTTTAGTCACATTCAAAACTATTTTCTCTAAATACCCATGGTCAAATAATTGAAGCTGACAAGTTCAGTAATTGTCCCAGCTTCAGACCAACTCTTAACCCCTCATGTGCCTCCATTCCAAATTTAGTTGAGCAAAATGCCTCTCCCTAGTGATAAACTACTGTTAATTACACATTTTGAAAGCGATTCTTTTGCAATTAGCCTGTCTTGTTCCTTCGTGACTCGGAAATTCGATAATTAAATAATGGCTATCTGGAGTCAATAACACGTCTTTGCAAACCCTCATTCACATCTCCGCTTATTTGGGAAGCTTTGCAGTTTCTTGCGAAGAAAAAAATCTCTATGTGATAGTCATAGACAATATATTGAATCGTTTGTGAGTTTGAATATTAGGAAAACATCGTTGATTATAATCGTGTGAAAGGTTGAATAAATCACGTACAGGAAAGGGCAGAACCGAAAAATGTTGCTTAACTGTAACACCCTGGTAATTGCAAAATTACTCGTGATTTAAAAATATTTTATGTATAGAAGAAGAAAGATATATTCTGGAAGAAGTTGTCTAGATCAATAAGGGAACATTCATCCTATAAGCGTATTCGAAAAATTATATCTAAAATAATGAATTTGATTTAAAAAATTGGGACTTTCACCAAGAAGCTCTGTATACTAGCAATTGTAATACGATAAAATTTGAACATTTCCTGGCAACTATTGACACTTTCCTGGGAACTGAAATGTATACACATTTTTCAAATAAGTTTTGTTACGTATAAATAGAGTGAAAACATTTTGTCATTGAAATTTATTCAGACTTTATTAGCATAAGCAAAGTTACATTACTTAAATTGTCATCGGATATTTATAGCTGACAAAACTATTCCAAAAAAATATTCAAATAGACTAAACTGCTACGTGGTCTTTCCACTATTTATTTCAATTTTGAAAGTTAATTTGCAGTTACAATGTATATGATGAAAAATAAGAGGCAATTTAAATATTTAAATAAAAAGGGATCTCTCGTGGTCAAATCCAGTTTATTTATGCATTTTATACATTTATTTATTTAAAAAAGATTTGCTGGCCTGAATATAAATTAGACATAAAAAATTCAGGTGGTGTAAAACAGCAGCCCATCTAATATGTAGATATCGTCAACTGTTGACGTAATACGTAATTGAATGAATGGGAAATTTAATTCCCAAGACGACCTAAGTAAGACGAAACGGTATATTTACTTACGAGTAATAAGCATCATTCAAAATTCCAACCTTTGCAACTGTTATCTTCCTTTACAATATTCTTATGGAAATACTGGAAATTGGTTCAATACATTGGTGATACTATCTTAAATTAGACCAAGATTTTAGTTATATTCATTCTCCAAGTTTTTTATGTTTGCTTCCATCCGAACAACACTTAACATTTTTCTGCAAGATACTTTTCTCTGAAATCGAAATAGCGCAATAATTAGCAAACTGGTTGGTTAATTAATTAGCATGGAATTCGTTTTCTTTGTTTTAATAGTTCGATAAAAATGCAACCAGTTGGGGTTATCCGTCTAGATTTGCATTAATTAAGTGTGATAAATGGGATCAGAAAAATTGCTCTTCATCAGAGTTATGCAAATTGCTCCATTGAATGGTTCGACGCTTTCTAATGGAAAAGTTTTGATGGTTTGGTTAGAGCAGCTATTTTTAGGAAGTAATTCACTTCACAATTTGTTTAATGTTAATATTCCTACTAATACTAAATTCCTACTAATTAAACTTTCGACGTGATGTTGAGGCAAAGTCTTTTATGATCTATATAATAAAAAAAATTCAACAAACTGTGAGAAAACAAATTAAACTGCATTCAGTCTTTGACAGAGCCAAGCTACATGCACACAAATGAGCTGGCCAACTTTGTAATTGTTGCCAATACCCAAGCTAACGAAGAGAATATTACTTCGGTAATGGCTATTATCAGTTGTGGTACAACCCTTAGGCTATTATTTCAACAAAAATAATAACATTAGTTGCCAATGCCGTCGGGATATATTTCCTCATGTGGAAAGTTGAACGGTCAAAACGGTTTTCCGGGGCAAAAGAGCTTACGCGATTCAAGCGTGATCATGCACACATATTTATTACAAACGAATCATAAAAAGTATTATTTGAATGTGAACAAAAAACATGATGGGTAATTAGGCGCACACATTTATTTATTAAGGATTTACTGAAAGCAGGCTTAGGAAAATGCGCAATAAATTTAAAGCGTCTGTTTGGCCATTATTCACTGCTTTATAAAATAATCAATTTAAAATTTGCAAATCATCTCTGGAGGTCAGAAAGATTAAGTCTTATCCCATATGTTTTTCAGCGCAGTATACCAATGATCAAGTGCTATAAAAGCTTTCTCGCCTAAGAAGGGTGCAAATTAAAAAGATTTGCACCACTCTTACGGGTCTCAAAATCGACAAAGCAGAAAGTTTTGTCGTTTGTAGTTTATCCTTAGGGGTATACTTTGGGTTCACTTCAGGATTATATAACTGAAATCGATTAGTAAATACCTTTGCGAAGGTCCATGGCTATAAGCCGGGAACACTTTTGATCCAATACTTTTATCGGCCGTGAAAGGGTTCATCATAGCCTGATATAAATTAGCATTTTTTAAATACTAAACTTAAATGTTATTTATCCTCTCATTGCGTAATTGCCACAAATGTTTGCGAACTGCATAAATTACTTAACAACTTTTGTTTTAGAATTTTTGACATTCTAGCTCGAATACCAATTTTCGTTAGTTCGTATCCCTATCGTATATCCGGTTTCTCTGTAATATAATTTTTACAAAACACAAAGTTTCAAACAAAACTGAAATTGTGGATCAAGAAAATAAGACAACGTAAATGGGTTCTATTTTTATAATTATTTCATGAATTTTTATATGGCGTTTTAGAGCTTCTCAATGTAGGTAACGCTAGAAAAACCACATGAATATTGCCTTTGATAACTTTTTTCGAAAGCGCCAGCAACTCATCCCCGCTGCATATTAGATCGAATTTTATGGCTGAACACTGGCTTTAGTTAATTAGTTAAAAGTTTTTCGCTGTTATATTCTCTAAATACCCTTTTTTTGACATTGTTTCTCATATTATTTATGTTCGTTAATATTTTGCTAGTTTCGCTGTAACTATGGGTCTAATGGACCTGAACTTGTGGTGGCTAGTGTCCGAAACATCTGCATTGTGCATACTTGAAGCCCCTTTTATTGGCTTTATTTTCTCTTAGTTTCCTACAGCCGTTAACGTTGTAAATCTGGATTTATTTATTTGTAAAGTTGGCTTTTGTTTGCGTAACCGTGTTAATTCAAGATACAGTTAATTTATTATGGAGTTGAACATATCTGCTTCTATTTTATACACATATTTTTCTGTGCGTGTCATTTGCCAATTTCCAAACGTTCACTTAAATTATTTATAATTTGTTGGTATACGACACCCATCTTACTAAGCAAAATAACCTGCATTGTAAACTCAAATTTAATTTGCCAGTTTGGCAAAGAACTGTTTCTACCATTCAGCTAATTAAGTATTTAATTAATGTCGATGCCGTTTGCGGATAACTATAGCATATGTGAAGAAATTTGCATTGTGATGTGCAACCTCTAGGTAATAATTACGGAGTTGCGTGCTTTTGCACTGTTGAGCAATGGCGCATTACGATCGACGCCTATTTTTCTCATGCAGTTAAAGACGGTCTTTATATGTTCGAGGAAATTATCATTGTACTGTTTAAAGGAAATGGTACGTTTCATTCAATTTATATTGAGAGAACTGATCGTTTGAGACATATGTAAATCTATTCTTATTTGCCTTCAATTTTTTTGAAGTTTACTCAATACAAAATAAAATAACGCCCTGAAATAGGAGACTTTGTTGAATGATGAGAGAATTATTTTTGGGATTGTATGATATATTGGGGGTTTTCTGCTTTAGTATCACGTATTTTTTCTGAACTGGAAATGATCAATATTGCTTGTCCCAGTTCAACTTTCACTTTTTAATAAATGAGAAAATGGCAATCCAGTAAGAGGTTTCATTGGTTTGTGGCCCTTGATAAATTGAACTGTTTGGTCAACAGGAAATTAATTTGCTTAATTCACGCAGTTTCGTTCCAAAATTGTAGCCCTACTTCCAAATAAACAATTATCTCAGAAATGTACTTTTGGTTAAACTTTCAAGGCGTCTTTTAAGTTCTTTAAGGCGTAGCGTTTTGAACTTCTCCTTTGAGAGAACACCACAAACTTTTAATTGACTTAAAAAAATGTAATTATATTCAGGGGTCAAAAGTAAAATTCCAATTATTCACACCACTACGCCAAACATCAACTAAATAAGCCATGTTTCAATATTGATTTTCGGGAATAATTTTTGATGTTTTTCTTTCATAATGCAATATCGGGAATATAAAGGTAGCTTTTCTCCAGGAAAGCTGCTATGCTATTTCATATAGATAATTTAAATCTGGTCCCATTAATCACTATATTTAATGCTAAACGAGGCCCTGAATCATAAATGTAGAAATTGTCTTGGCAGTGGGGCTAAATGGAACTAATTAAATACACTATCACGTTCCACTTATAATTAATTATAAATTAATAGTTACAATTTATTACCACATTTACTAGATACAGTACCATAGCATATTTACAGTACATCTGATCATAACTCCTTTATATGATTAAATTACTGACTCTTTGAAGCTTTGCCGAACGGAATTGCCGGCAATATTAGCATAAAATTATGTTTCTGTCTTTGCGCGTGTAAAATTTAATTTTGCGATGCCTGGCTTTATGTTTACTAAAAAAAGCATAAAATTGCCGGTTTGCTGCCGGCAATGCGGGTAAGATATAACTTTTATAGTGTAAAAATAACACAGATAAATCTTATGAATCTCTTATGAACAGAATTCACAGTTTAGGAGTTTTAAAACTTTTTGGGAAAATGGAAGGTTTAATATTTTACGGACTGATTTAAACGAATGCGGCTGAAACGAATTTGGGACTTCCATTGATGGATTCTCGACTAATTTCTGTTGAACATCAGTTTTATACAGTGATTTATCAATATTCCCATTTACTTGGCGATAATTTTATGAGGCAGCAACGTATTTATCTTCGGGTTTTATTTCGCAATAATTCAGTTAAGCTTCGAAAAATATGAGCAAACTTTAGAAAAGGTTTTCGAGTTATTGATGTTATTCGAATTCGATCTAGAGTTACAGCAGAGATGAATCTGAAATAAATCAAAATGTCTAACTTAAATTTTTGCTAATAAATAATCTATCGAAAAAATTATATTAATTATATCTAGTTTGTCAGTTTTCTGAGCTTTTAGGAAACAAATTGTTTTTTTAGCTTGATGGCAACAAAATACGTTATGTTGTTTCTGGCTAATCAAATTATTATCAAGATTTTTGACTTATACTTAAATTAAACCCAGTAGGTTATTTGAACAAGAAACAATCACTATTTCAAGGGCAAATATAAAATTAATTAGTCTCAATAAGTCACAAAAAACCCGTTTCAGAAGAGTTTGTTTCAAAGGAAAACCTTGAGAATAAATGATTTATACATTTAATTTAGCTGGAATCGGACAGTGGATAGTCCTTTTCTTTGTCTATGTCAAATCCAGGTAAATCATTCTCCTAGGGGATTCCTATTCAATACCATGTAAACCTTTAATAAAATGAATCTCTGCAGAGATTGCACCTTCAAGAGTGGAGACATGAAAAGTAACAAAAACAAAGCGCTGTTTTATGTGAAATGTGCTGAAATAGCAAGGTGCAAATTTTAGCAAATGAGCAGAACATTTTCTGTGAGAATGAGAAGATGAAATAAGAGTGTCAGTTAATCAAAGCAATTGTCCCGTCTTCACTAATTTCGATTCACTTTATTTAACTGTATATTTTTAATGAAGATAAATCAAATTACCCGGACTGCTACAGAGTTTAGTTAAAAATTAGTAAAAAAATTGCACTGGTAGGAATAGCGTGCTTCCAAATCAATTTGGCTCTTAGCGATCTATTTAAAAATTTGCTTTACTTTATAAATGTTCTGCAATTTGTGCATTTTTTTATATGTACGGATTTCGCAACGCTATTCTTGCTTCATTGAATTGAATATTGCAAATTGCAATTCAAAGAAGTTCTACGCATTATAAACGTGGCGCATAATATTTGCATACGTATAATTTTCCAATTAGCCCTACTATGTAAATATGATGTACACGTGTGTTGAAGAAGTCGCCATATTTTTCCATGTTTACATGCCAATTTGTCTGTTGTGAAAGTAGCACAATAAATGCGCCAGGATTGATTATTGAAGCGCAAATAATGCTTCTATGTTCACAGAGTTCACATTACTAAACACTTTCCAATAATTTCACGTCAAAAAATATGTACATACTATTGCAGATAACGCACTAACCAGTGGATTAATTTATAAATTTCATTTGTACAAATTTATTGTAAAGCACTAGATTGCCCGATGGAAGCTTTCAATTTATTTGAGTAAAATGTGGCATTTTATGATAGTTACATTAATGCAAAATTGCATTTATCGTTAAAAAAATTGCGCTAAAAATTAAAATCTAGCGGTACTTCTACAAAGTTTCTAGTTATGGTATTAAACGAGTATTGTGACTCAGAATTTTATCAACTTTGATATGTGTATTCTATCTAAATACGCTATTCTCAGTTCATTTATTGTGTGTGCAAGTCACTACGTAGCTTCTTCGTTTCAGTTATCTAGATAAAAGTTCGAAACTTTTATAAGAGGATTTTACCTCGAATCAATTACAACTTGTAATTTGTGTAAATTGGATTTTTATTTCACGCGCGCGGCAGGAATTCATTGAAGGCAAGCGAAATGTGTTCCGTAATTTAATTAAGCAAAGAAATAGAAAATAAAATGCTGTATCATTTTACGTTTAATTAGTATTTTTTGTGACACTCTATCGAGATGCAATAGGTAGTTTAACTGCGGTTTATTATGTTTCATATAGCATATTTTATAATTAGGTTTTCCTATAGATAGATACTTTATAGCAAAGATGACTGGTGTAGCCCTAAAACCGAAGCTAACAAAATGCTTTAATTTGCTTGAGAAATATCAAATCGATAAAGGAAAAATCAAAGTTGGTAACTTTGGGGCCACTTTAGCAAATTCAACCAAACGCGGAAAGAAAATGTTTTCATAATACTAGTGAGACAGGTGGAAGTTAAACAATTGATGCGCAATTTGGCTTTTTATAAGATAGCTAAAACCTTTTTGCGTACTGAAGCGAATTCGGTAGATTATTTGCTAGTGCTTTTGTAGCTTTATAACAGACATACATTTTGCCACATTTTTGAGTTCCATAATTTACTCCATATTTTCTTAATACCAAGTTTAAACTAAATTCACTCCAATTTATGGACGTTTGATAATCTATTGAAGCGTCTAGTGCATACTTAAATTGAATTTTTCCTATTTAAAGATACGCGACTGAAAATGAAATACTCCTAAATAAATATCAATCAATAAAATATGTTGCTCTGAAGCTTAATATACTTTTGCTGGTTCCTTATGTACATTTCTCGGTTGGAAAATTGATTGATGTTAATGCCGGACTTAACAGAGCATTCAGCATACATAGAGCAAGTTCGTTCCAAAGTTTGTCATAAATTTGTACCTTACAAAAATATTTTAACCCTCAAGACTTTTTCAAATATGAGTTTTCAAAATTGAGCAAAATTTTCTTAAATGTTTTGTTAGTCGTAAAAGTTATGTGTTTACAACATTTTAAAATATGCTTTAAGAATTAAAATGGAAAAGTATTTTAGGCAGGCATGTATTCTTCTACCTTCCTTCCGTTGAAAGCTGGTAAATCTTTGTTTGGATGTTTTCTGTAATAGCAATGTTTGTGGATTGTTTTCTGTAATACCATATTTTTCTCTGAAACTACTAAAGCTCGAAAGCAAGTTAGCTAAGTGAAACTCTTGCTAATTTTTCCGTAATTCCTTTCATTTAAAACTAGACAGCGGAATTATAACTTTTTTAAGCCTCAATTAGTTTTTTGATAACGTATTGAGGAGATATAAGTTCTACACGCTTTTCTCTGTTCCTGAGTTTAAGGTGGGGATTAAGCCTTAATTGATTTGAGGCTTCATAAATTAAACGATTATTCAGCTCCAGTCCAATAAATCTACTGATATTAATCACAACTTGAACAAACAATTAATGAGTCAAAGTCATCGAACATTCAAGTTTATTTGAGTCGATTTGAAAGTAAAAAAGTAAGTGAGTTTATGAAACTTCCGTATTTAACAACTTTGTTGAATAGTTAAATAGTCATACATAGAGGCTATTGGTATTTACAAACTCATCATTTATTATTTTAAACATAAATAAGCTAATGTCTAAACTATATTATGAAACCTTTGACGTAGGAGATTGTTGGAAAACTATTAAGTTGAGCAAAAACCAATTTAATGCTAGAATAACTTTAAGCGCATGAAACATAAAGATAAAATAGGAGCTAGGAAAAGCCCCAAATTTGAAAACTTTTAATTTATTATCTATGTTTACCGGATACATTTGGCCGAGTTAAACTCAATATTACATCAGATGAAATATGTGAAACTAACTGTGTACATTGATAGTTTACATTACAAAATTTGGAACTTTTTTGTATGGAAGGAAAGTTTATTTCCTTTTTCTGTTCATCGCTTCAAACGAAAATTATTACCTTTCTGATAATCATTTATATTAAGTAAACTTATACCATTTGTGGGTTCCAAATAATTCTAATTATTTATAATTTAAAGATATGTCACTGCTATCTGTTTTGCTCTGGGACGATATGCTGTGAAATTCCGGAGTTTAATGCGATTAAGATTCCCTCATTATCCAAATGAGATTGTGTACTCAAAGAAAGCCCTTATTAGCTACTTAGCTTTATACAAATGAGACGTTCAAATTAACGTTGTTATTTCAATCGGGTGAAGAGATTTGTCTAAAAATGTACCTTATGGAGGCTTTATCGACCAACACCAGCATATTATATTCCAAGAAGAGATTAGGATCACTCCTGTCTGATGTGACTGTCGTCTTGAGTCTTCTCAAGATTACAGACAATAGACGCCCCCCTTTCGAATACTTTTTACAGACTTTTCCAGGCCAGAAAATACATTTCTATTTCACTCGTGATCTTCGAAAACAAGTTGGAATTACGGACGATTCGAGTTAAATGTACTCTAATTAAATCCCATTTGAAAGCTTCTACAGGCTGTTTAATTAAAGTCAGGCATTACGCTTCAAGGTTTATAGCGAATCATATTCGATTGATAAAAAATAAATCGCAATAATCAATTTTCATCAAGGTTTCCTGTTACTTGTTTCGTTCTCAGCAAATTATAATCTGTTCTTGATAGTTTATTACGATCAAATAATTTCCAAAAGCGCTAACGTATTTAAAATACATATTTTGTTAAAAATTTTACATATATGCTTAGAAACACTATTTGAAAATCTAATTATCAAATTTTCATTCCGAAAAGTTTTAGTAGCATTTGTTCGTTTGTGTTTGAAATAGTTTGTAATGCAGTTGTCAGGTATTAGTTACTTGAAACCCAATTAGAAATACTCTTAATTAATGAACAAGTACGTGAGAATTTTGAGCAAAACCTATTTTGGGTCTCAATAGTTATTCGGTTAGTTGTAAGGATTGCTCATTACCATTCTACTTGCGTGCGGATAGTTTTACCAACTCATAAACATGTTTGCTTGCAGAAGGTAGTTTTCCTCCTTCCTGGAAACTTCGTACATCCGATAATGGTAAACTAGAGCCGATTGTTTTCCAATGATGTTTTCCTTCGCATCTCTCTATCAACGTGTTTGTTAGTATATTTTCCTTTCCAGGGTGTTATCTTTCAATTTAGCGTGACATTCTAATCTTTGCCGCAGACATTTGAACTGTCGGCATAGCGACACTTTTGAGACTATTATTCTACCGATACTTATCTTATTTTAAGTCCCATAAGGAAAAGTTGCGGCACATTTCTAGGCAAATACAGTTGTGCCGTGAAATTTGATTGCCCTTCTGGCTAGAATTGAAGCGTGCCTCAAATATACTTACATTTTTATCGGCTACTACATCTTAACTTTCCGATAAAGGCCTACTACGTGGCACAAATTGCTTTGCATACGAGCTGTTGGGTTTCGAAGTTGTTTTATGATGTTGGCTGCCGATTAGTCTCAAGGTAATACATTTTTACACCTGAACATTAAGCGTGACCACCATATTGTTAAAAGCTGAGTTAGAGCTTCATCCCATTGAAATGGAATTAAAATGTGGTCTCCGCAATTATTCAAACCGTTTCGAACTTAAAAGTGTTAGTAAAATACATGAAACCTTTGAAAATTTGTAAGTTGATTTAACATGCACATATCGGCTACCCCAAAGCCAACCACATAAAACTTTTGTTTATTTATTTATCATTAGTGAAATACGATTATGGGGAGACAATGCCGATCGGAAATTGTAGCAATTATTTTCTTTTAAGTAGTAATGACAGTCCAAAATGACCAATGTATATGGTAGAAGCTGTGAAGCAAATAAATTGATTTCTCGTGTTCAATATCAGTCATAACTGCTCATCCATGTTGTCATTCTCGGTATCACAGAGTGCCCTTACAAAGCCTTAATATAATCCCAAAACTGATCTGAAGCAAAGTGTGCTGAACATGGAATTTGTATTGAGGCATCTTGAAGTTTAAAATAGAAATTTCGGCTAGATTTATCATTAATCAAGTTTTGATTTTCTTCTATTTTGTGTTTGCGTCGTTCATTTTATACTTATAAACTTTTTAACTCAATAAGTTGCGCTATAAGTATGTATTAAAGTGTTAATGTATCAAGTTTAGCACTAAGTAAGCAAGTCAAGCTCAATTGATGATCAATATTAATTAGCTAAACTATGCATTAATTTAAATAATACTCGAAACAAAATCATAAAGCATTGCTTCATATTTTTAACTTCCTCATTTCCACAATTGCAATTAGTATCCTTTTTTTATCACGTTACAGTTTAAAAGCTAGTTTTCTTAAGGATTAGAGACAACAGCATTAAGCAGCATATTTTATTTCCTTTGGAAACGAATCTGTGTAAAGGCGTAATCAAGAAAAGATTTATTTCAGTTTTAAGACTTAACGAATTTTGCTTTTATCAGTTAAAATATCAATATCCTATATTTCTTAAACCAATACCCTCTGAATAAGATATGTTTTGAAACAGAAAGCGCGATTTGCTTTTTAGTGTTTTCCCTTAATGCGCTTCCAATCGTTAATAAAATACCTTGTACAAATCAGGATCATGTTGATGGACCCATTAGATATTTATGAACATTACTAATGGCAGTTCGACAAAAAATAACTGGTTTAATGATGAAAAGCTATTTGGGTCACGTATATCTTTGAAATGGTATACCATACTTTTTATAGTAGCTAAGCATATAAAATTTTTATTTGGATGTGTTATGCGATAATATAAATAATTATATTGATCCCGACTTATAACCGTTTTCATTCACAATAATGTTAGTTACATTATTGCATCTTATGCACAAATAAACCCTTCTTATAAACATGCCGTGACAGTTATTTTAATTTTTAGTTTCATTTTATAAAATTAATTTCTTATTAGGGCAAAAACTAAATTGTATGTTTTTCCCATGAATGGAGGGTGCGACGAGGCACTTGTTACAATAATACCAATTAACGAAAAAAGGAAATCCAAGTATGAACAAAATTACATTTCAGCCTTTTTATACCTTATTTTTGCATGCAAAATATTTTTCGAAATCATATATTTTAAAACTGCTATTTTCATTAGATTGTCCTAATACACGCATGCATCTGAAGATTGCTACACCTAATTATTTTATTCCTTCCCGCTAATAGCAATCTAAATTTTTACGAACTAATTAGGAGGCTAAATAAGAGGCCAAAAATGTTTTAAATTTAAACTTTATGAGTAAACATATTTTGAATAGTAAGTGGAAAATATAAAAATGTAAAAGAAGTTTTAAGTTCTTGAAAAATTTTCGTTTTATTGAACAGTTTTAAAAATTTTGGGCTAAATGAAATTTCAATTTTGAATATCATTTTGATGTCTTAGAGAAAATCCTACTTGAATGCATGAATAATTGAACTGCTATTGTAATAACGAAGCGTTATTTTTGATTTTTACATATCAAGCCGAACGGGCAAAAATAAGCTCTATTTGAGTGAATATTGACATTTTAATTCCATAAACTGCAGGATATTTATAAGTTCATTAAATAGATGCAAGCTCATGTCTCTTAAAATGCGCATTATTTTTACCCACCTCTATACTCTATACGCATTGTTTACATTAAAAAATAAAATTACTATTTACCTGAGGATGATTTAATACATTTTTTGATATCATTGGTTTTTGTTGCAGTAATTTTTTTAACTTAGTAAAACATAGGTCTGAATATGCTTGAATAGAACATGTTGAAATATGAAGGACAATCTATTTAAAAATATTAGAAAAATGATTAAAAAATAGGTGCTCATTTGTATGAGTAGGAAACAATTAGACTCTAGTAGAATATTATGATTTTCGAGAAATGATATTATCTATTTATGTTATGCAGAAAATGTATGAAATTGCTAAAATTAATTGTATGCCCGAAAAGTGATTCACCATTAAATTAACGAGATGCCTTGAACTCCAGAATCAAATAATTTCTGAAATTTTGACAAAAATGAAACACTCTTCTGCTGCAAAATATTCACAAATATTATTTAAAATTATTGCTGAAAATAGCGATGAAACATGTCTATGTTAGGCAGTAGAAATATTTGACAATTAAAATGGGCATCAGCTGAGCCGCAGGACTTGATTATTTGTCGACTTACCTTGCTCAGAAGACAAACTTCTCCGTCAACTTCACGTTCTGAAGAACTTCGCACAACTTCAGCGCGCTTTCGGTCCGTGCGATCCAGAAATGTCGAGAAATATTATATTCGACGCTAAAGAGCGCGACACACTGTTTCAAGAGCGTCGCGGCGGCTGGATAACACGTCTTCAGCGTCGGATGGTCACGCAGGCCCTTCCACCAGGCAACTGGTTAGCAATAATTGAAGAGTGTAAGCAAATAATGGCCTAAGTACCAAAACTTCGGGAAACTCATTCTGGACACTCACTTCTTGGCTGCGGCCCTAATTTCACACAAATAGACAAACGCAAGCAAAAAGGGATGTCAATGCTCGGCTCCCAAGGATTTGGTGCGAATGATCGCCACGTCTTGAAGCGTTCAAGCTCTAATTCGCTTAGACTTTCAATTTTGCTCAAGTGGCCGAATGATAACTTCTCTAGTTAAACACAAGTAAGAAATGTGTTAAAAAAGGGGCTGCTCCAAAGCGTGTATAAAAGTTATGGTATAATCATCCTTGGCAAAGAAAGTCACACTTCACAGGAAATAAAGTAGATGCTACACTACTGATTTATTTAATAATACAAATAAACGAAATTCCATTTTTATGATTATATGTAGCAACCATTTGATATAACAATATGGTGCGATAATAAAATTCCTTGACCGTTATTTAATTGCACTCTTTAATTGTCGCTGACTATAATTTGAAGCTGCAAGTGATGCATCGAAGAAAACTACTGAAAAATGATCAGAACATTTTTTTATTCTCAAAGCCAAATAATAAATTGCTCTTTAACGACTAAAATAGATTAATATATAAATATACCTCTATAAAATAAATAAAAAAATACAATTTGAACAAACCATGAAAAGACAACATGATAAAATACTCCTAGAGAAGCTATTCATCAACGAATGCATACGTTTGCGAAATTATCATGCATCATTAGGATCGAATATCATATCTGATTTACCCCAACCAATAAATCAGCAGAACTGTAAATACTATTGCACAGCCATCATCCATCATTTGTATCAATTTGCTGCCTTGTTAAGGATTTGTTATTAATCTATCTAGTTAAAACATCGCTATTAAAATATCATATTGGTTGAATGCAGGCATACTATCCTGTGATATTCAATAATAATTGAGCTGCAGATTATTCCTTCTTCGCACTCTAATATCTCGATTAAATTGCAAGTCCTATAGGGATTCCAATTTTTTCAGCTGTTTGCCAAGCACATATACATATTTAAAAACGTTCTCAAGTGGATTGAGCGACTCCAAAACCGGTAATAATACATTAAAAGTTTTCAAATGTATTTCCCTAAACGCCTTCACAGCCCTGTCGAAAGAAGCTTTTCAAATACCTTCCGGCTACAAACCTGCCTTATCTCAACGTCCCTTATTATGTTATATTGACGTGCACCTTAAAAGTTAAGGGTCTCGAAGCTGCTTTAAGCCCTTCACCACCGCCATTACAAATTGGATTATAGGCTGCAAATTAATAAATCCGCTCTAGTAAAGGAGCGAACAAAGTTTAGGGTGCTTATATTTGAACTGGATTTTTTCGGTAATTCTACAAGTTAATCCCTGTTCAGGACAACATAATAAAGGGTGCACAAGGGCTTTCTGACCAACTTTAGAAGCCGTTAAGTTAGAAGTAGGTTTAATTCGTGGATAACGTTTACTACAGTATAATTATAATTTTAGTTAGTTTTTGTAAGGAGCCATTTGGTTATATGGTTTGAAAGAAATTATAACTTATTAATAGAAATGCAAATTTAGATCAGTTAACATTGATAAGCCCATATACAATTTGCTGCCAATTTGCCCTTTTCAAATTTCAAACTGCTGTTATTTGACTCAAAGTGCTACTAAATACATAAAACCTTAGTACTTTGCCATTAATTTATATTTGTTAGCGTTGACTAGGCCATTGAAACGAAAGGAGAGTTTTTAAAACGCAACTCACATTTTTATTAGCCTTTCAAACCGTCATTGCACTATATTTTGTGGTGGTTTATGTGAAGAAAATTCCTCAAATTACAGATTTAGCATTTTAGTATCCTCGCTATTTCTGAGTACCTAATATTAAATATTTACTTCAATATCAAACGACTTGAATATAAAATGTAGCAGTTTTTTGCTGCAGTTTCAGACTTTATCTGCGAAAATTGACGGATGCGAATTTAATCGCTTCTTTCCTGTAATGGAAAATCGTGACTGCAATTCTGTCGTGTTTTTTGTCTATTTTTGGCAACAAATTGGACAGTTGCCATCAAATCTGGTCCTGACATTAGTTATGCATTATGCAGTGACCTGAATATTGGTGTAATAAATATTAGGTGGTTTTTTAGGGATTAGCATTCACTTTTCATCGATCTTCCACTATTTTCGTGCATCTAGAAAGAACCATAATTTCTTGTGATGAAAATAATCACTTGCCAGCTTATTGGGAGTAACTTTCACTCTAATGTATGTACAAAATTAACATATGTGCTTTGTTTTCCAGTTTTATAGAGAATGAAGAAGGTTCAAAAACATTTTAGCATTATTATCATACTCATCTAAATAATTTATAAAATTTTAGCTTATTAAAATAAAAAAAAATAAAAATTTGAACAGACAACATATTTATAGCGTTTCATGTTCCAGCTTCAAAAGAATGATTAGTAACAATGTTAGCTACGACCCAATTGATTTCCACCAAACTCCTGTTTGACTGAGAAAAGTGCAAATAACTGGGGTTCAAATATTTGCTAGATTTTCGTGCTAAAGTTGCTGATAAATGAGTTTGCTTTCCAAATTTTTCCCATATTCCATACTGAACATTTGCATTTTAATGGATTGATCAGATTCCAAGTTTTGCTACCTACAAAAATACTTGCATGTCTTATGGGGTGCGGTGCAAGGTTAATAATTTTATTAAACCAAACTAAAAATTAATTAATGGTTAATTTATCTTTCTCAGTCAGCCTGGAACGAGTTTGGATGAAAATTCATTGTTAAAACCATTAACTATTTTAACAGTTAACCAAAACTTCAGGTAAATAGACGACATGTATAGGATTTATTTGCTCAATCACAAATTTTGTTTTTGCCATAACAATTGATCTATATACGCATAATGAAAATTAATAAAAGAAAAGTGCCCCCAGCAGCTAAAAAAGTTAAAATGTTTCCAATCTAGTGAAAAACATATCAATTGTATGGCTATTTTATTCAGAAGCCCATTTTCAATCGTCGAGTTTATTGTATATTCGCCTTCAGTTATCTCATTGAAATAACCAAAGAATAATTTTTCACTGAAATTCTCGCTTTTGTATTTTATTCCTGCAATAAAGAACAATTCTCAGAAGGCTCTTGAAATATTATATCTAGAAACTGTTATTTCCAGGGTTATTAATATCAGTGGCTCCGAAATATTCTCTACAATCTACGCCTATTTTTTATACTATTTCTAAATTTGTACAATTGTAACCGTGGAAATTATTTCTGTTCTTTGAATCCATTATCCCTTGCGGCTAAATTCGACTGGTGAATCTATAGAGAATGTTAATTAACGATCGATTTGAAACAATTACGGCATGAAGTAATGAGGGGCGTTGAGTGGGACTAGAAACTGGATATATGTACTAAAGAAGCTGTTTTGAATATAACATTTTAGCAAGAAATAACTGTTTACCAAACGACTTCATTTTAAACGAACTTGACTAAGACATTCAGATTAAACCTACGTTTAGGAATTAATTAACTAATGGCTTTTATAGGTTTTCGTAAAACCTTCTTCAAATGCTCGTGCGAAAAAATGAATAAAAGCTTAAAACAAGGATTTCATGCACTTTTAGTTTGTTTTATTATTATTACTAAAGCTCCTTTGAAAGAAGCAAGCAACTACCCATTTATTGCAGTCTCATTGAGAAAACCTATTCAAAAATGATCAATTGATTTTCGATACGAATTATATTTGGGAAGAGTTCATCAATCACATGATTCCCCGTGTGTGCCAAATTCATACAAAAGATAAATTCTACAACTTTATTAAACTTTTTCCTGAAAATGATAGCTAATGAAAATCTCCTTTAGATAGAGCATTTTTTGAATAAACAGATCCTCAGTTGTTTGTATCAGTTCATTCCATTTCGAGAGATTTATTGTCAAATATTTGATTAATTGCCACATATAACATACATTAATTGGTATTAATTGATATGCTTAAAGAAATTTTAGAACATACTGTTATAATTTGGTTACAATTTATGTATTAAGATTAAATTGACTGGATTAAAACAGTTATTATATTAACAATTTTAAGCGATTTTTAAAGTCAAATGAGACACTATCTGCTAGTATTTTAGAAAACAAAATTTCATCAAAGGAACTCTCAAGAAGTCCATCTCTTTCATGAATTTAATGGCTTTCACCGCCGGTTAAAGAATCGGTTGAAAGTTTTCCCAACTTATAAGGTCCGGACTGTAAGAGATTTTGCCCTTTTAACATTGTTCCAATCCTGGCAATTTTTAAGCCCAAAAAACTTTTCAACCCATACCTTTCATGACTCTATCTGGTCTAAAAATAAGCAGCTGTTATTAACGGAAATGTTTCTAATGGTTATTCCATGACTTCATAACATTTCATTGCAATCATTTTCTATAAGCAAACACAAAAGACGTTGACTGAATTCATAACTTTCCAAGCGTAGGCAAATAATAATTTGTAAGCTTATAACTTCATCACCTGCCGGAATAATATCATCAAATTAAGGGAAGGGCGTCTCTAATTAAGAAAATTATTCAGCAAACAATGTTTTCGTTTGTAATTTTAAGGCGGTATAATTTATGTATTTTAACGCTGATGTTACGCTAAATACGACTGATTGTCAGTGCCAGGAATTTTACGAATCCGGTTAGATAGGATAAGTTTTTGGGTAGAAGATAACATTCAACAAGTTAATTAAACAAACCCTGTCAACCTGCTTTATTAAAGTTTTATCCGATTCCTAAACAAAAAAGTCTGATTTTCAAATCATGTGCCGCAAATGTGCTATTTTTCTATTCAGAAATTTTAAAATTCCTGCAAAATTTATAGAACATTGTATAACTTTACCATGTTTTTGTGAATGGAAACTTTACAGTTTGTGAGTTGACAATTAATGAAACACTTATTGGTCAGTCTTTTGCAAGCCACTTGCAATTAAATAACTTCTACTTGCTTCTTCAGCTCGATTCAAATAAATTTAGAAGCATGTGAGAAAGTATTACCCATAAAGATAAATAAACCAATTATAACTTGGCATAATGCTTTATCCTGGATAGCAATTGCTAATTAAGTAAAGTTCGAGCGCGAATCGATCTAAGCCTTCAATTTGTGGATCAACTGCATGCTTGCATACAAAACTGCTGCAAAGTTGAAAATTGATTGCGTTCGATTTGGGTATTGTCCTTTGTTCCTAATCCGACTAGAATCGCGAAATACGAGTGCGACATGTACTTTTTAATTTATTATATAATTTTTTAATAAAAATACATTCAGTGCATTTTTTACTGTCAGGTGTTAACCGAACATGCGGCAAAAATTCATGTTGGCCAAATTCATTCTTGGCCTATTCTAAGATTATTTTGTCCTATGAGAACTAAATTGATTTATATTCTTAGCAGTTGATTTTCCGGATTCAATATTCTCTTTTGTAAGTTATTATATTTCAATCTTTTGAATATTAAACTTGCTAATATCAGAATTTAATTGAATTGAACATAAAAATTAATATTACAAACATATAACATACAATAAATGTTTCCTTCTTTATTACCATAGATGAATATCAGCTTTTGCATGTAGTAAATCTGTGAAACAAATCGGTTTTCTATAACATTTTAGCAATACATTATGATGAAAAAGTCTTGAGACACTTTCTTGCTACTTTACAATCCATTAAAGCGCGTCGAATATATTACGTTTTAAATTTTAATATATTTTACAATATCAGTAGAAAGTTTCAAGCATGTGTTTTCATGGAGAGAATACCGGCTTCTTTCAGAACAGAGGAAGGAACTTTGTAAAGCATTGCAACCCTACCAAATAATTAATAAGCAATTTTAAAATAAATAAACTATGAGTTTTTCCTTGCGTTAAGTGATTATTTTATTGTCCGGTTTCCACAAGTTCTATTTAGTTATCTCTGAAAACAGCTGGCTCAATAATAATTAACAATTTCTTTATCTAATAAATCCGCAGTTTTGTTCGGCAGAAACACTTAGAATCTACCTAGTTTGAAAAGATTCCCAAAGCGCAGTTAAAACTTTAATTACGCCCTTAAAACTTTTGAGAAACTTGGCTGGAATACCCTCGAGACGTTTTGTTAATTATTCGAATGGATATCTTACCGGATTTTGCTACTATTTCGTGATCAAAATAGTTTTGCCTTTAAACTTTTTAAAATAAGTAATTGTTGTTTTCGCAACCATTCTATAGCTATTTTCATGGTAAAACTCCGCAGTTTTTTAATCAACTTTAAACATCCCGGTTTTATATTTAGAACCCCAGGAATTCCATTCGGCCAAGAACGAGCCTTTGTTCAATGTCCTCACTTCTTTGTAGTAGTTTCATTCTGGCACCTGGAACTATAATTTAAAAGACGATAGTAAAAGGCTTTAAAATTAATTTCTCTTTAACCATAAGTTTTATTAAACATTTTTTTTCTGCTTGAATTCATCACCACATATATTTCGCAGAAGCACAAACTTTATTATTCCAACCTAGATTTATACCGGTAAATTTGTCTTCTTTACCGTTTATTGTGCTGAATAAAAAAGAACAGCAACCACAGTAAATATTGCTTTCATTATTTCAGCAGAAACTTAGCGAATTGAATGTGTAGGTAGTAAGCGTGAATGCTTTCATTCGAATTTCTCAGTGGGTCGCACGGAAATAACGATTGCTTGTCTTTTTTCATCTGTTAATGCTCGAAATATTGTTTGCGTAAATGGAAATTAAATAGCCAAATTAAAGCACTTATGTCAGAAGATTTTGGTGGTGAATATTTTGATCACTCGGAGCTTGGGACAATCGGCATAAAATATTTATTTCAGATGCCATTTCCTCAACTGCATTACAAAATTTTCTATTGTAAATTAGATCAGTTTTTTAACATGGCTCTCACGTTCAAGTTGTTATTTAATAATTTATAGTTGGTTCCATTTTTTCATCGTTAGCCATATGAAATTCGGAGCCGTAATAAGACTGAAATGGGTCTATTGCCCTTTTGCGTAAAAAATAAAGAATTTTAGTACTACTAATATTGCTACTAATATTTTATGAAGGCTGCCTCAACCTCCAAATGATACAAAATGTTCTCGCGTTCAGAACAGTATTAACATACTCCGTTGAAATAAATTCCTTTTTTTTATTTCATTTACAATCTATACACAGGTTTTAAATTGGCGGAAAGTATTGAACTGCGGTATTTTTTTATGTACAGTTTCAGTTCAACGTTATACGTTATACAACAACGGATATACGGTTTGTATTCAGGACATTCTAATTAAATTGTAAATAAGACTAGAAAGTATAAAGAAACAATGAACATTTTTGATTGAATCTGTCTAGTAGTATTATGTTCCTATTTAACTCGGAAGTTTTCAGCAAATTGAACAAAAAGGCAGCAAACACATCCAAAATGAGTTTTCCAGTACATTATCTATGCAATGTAACACGCCTTGATCACGAATGGCTCAAAGAAAGTTTCGTAAACAACAATAACAAAGAGTACGGAAAATGTTGTTAGAATCCCTCTTGAAGAAAATGATAAAACTTTGCGCCTTTCCAATCTTTTGAAAAGTTCCAAATGCAAACACGCTTCATATGTTGTAAGAAAATAGTCTGAATATTAAAAGTTGTTGTCAACTTTCGTTCTACGGCAAGTACTTTGAAAATAATGAAATATTAAGGTTGAAACTTTCCTTGGAAATATTAGTTACTTCCGAGCCACAAGGGTATTGGAAATCAGCATTTTTTTGTTATTGTTATATTCCAAATGGAGCTGGTTCAGCTGAAAATCGGTTAATACAGATATATTCTGTTTATACATAAGTATGGCTTTTTGTAAGTAATTTGTCTTCTTTGTTGGTGGCATAAGTACAGTGATCAAAGCTTATATCAGTGTGCTAACTTATATGTAAACCGCTGCATAACTCTATTTTCTTTAGTATGTATTGTCTTGTTTCTATCTCACCATTTCCATCACAAATTCCATATGTAGATTAATTATTGGATTGATTAGGGCTTTTTTATATTTGTGTTGCTTTTTACAATGGAATACTAACATAAGAAAGGATCTGATGTTTATAATCAGCGACTGTAAAGTTGTTCTTCTAAATAATACCATCTCATGGACGTGAATCCTTAATTCTTAAAACGTGCTTAACCATTTCGTTTCGTTTCAATATCGTTCAAACTTCTTTTTAGGCCGCATAGGCATTTGCAAATATACGTAAAGAAAGGATGAATAAATCAGGTAAAGCGGTGAAATGACAAATCCCATTTTATGTAATCCCACGATCTGGAATTCTCTAGTTAGAACGGATAAAAAATTGAAATAAAACTTAGTTTTCAATTAGCAATTTCAAAGACGTATGGATGAGATATATTCAACCGTTGTTCTGTGTGATTGTTTAAAATGAATCCGACAATGTGGAGCAATTTTAAAGAAGACTTAAAACCAACTTCAACAATAATTAGATCTTGATCTGTTAACTTGTGCTTTACAATTTTAAAATGTTAAAGGGGCAAATGACTGGAGAAAAAATGAATGTTAAGATTTACAAAATTTATTTAGGATTCTAAATACTAATAGGAACATTCAACACTATACTATTACTTTGTGCTTATTATTTTCTTCAATATCCTTCTGAGATTTTAACACCATCATCTCTTCTTCGGGTTGCTTCTTCTTCTCAGGGGAATTCCATGGTTGTATCTCAGATTTTGCAAATATCACATAAAGTATTCCAGTAAAAAAGAGCCACAGAGTGGAAATCCAGAACACCTTTTGCCATTGAGTAGTTGTTTGCTATAAATTCAGAACAAATTAGTTTGTTTAAAAATGTATGAATTGTTTAAAAATTATGAAAATGTAAGATAAATTAACGGAAAGGTAAAAATAGAGTCAAAGTCATAGTGATTTGGTCTGAATTGTACATACATTTTGATAGGTAAGATATCCAACAACTGCAGGTGTCAGGAATCCTCCAATAGCTCCGGCAGTATTTAGCAAACCCAATAGAACAGCTGGAAATAGGATCATTGTTACTCAATTTGGCTCTGTTAGTTAATGTTTTTGGGTAAACGATAAGTGAAATTTTCAGCCAGCCAAATACAAACATTTGCAGACAAGCTTTTAATTGATGACCTAGTTGGTAATAATTTTGACTCGTGAAACAAAGACTGAAATTCTATGCGTTTATTATTCCCAGCATAAATTTTGGCCATTGTGAATGTAGCTGTCGAGCTTACACCTTTGGATTTGCGGCTGGCACATAGTAAATTGGTATTTATATCCTTTCTCTAACACGCTAGTGTTTCCTACATAAATATTTACTCGTACTTTGTCTAGTGTGTCTCGTCGAGTAATTATTTCCAATTAAAGTGGAAATTATGGAACGAAGCTATTCAAACGCACGGCTTATACATTAAACGTGTAATTTTGAAATAAAAATTATCTGTTAAGACACAAAAAAATCATTTATCAAAACGATAACTAAAAATACGAACACTTTAAGCATGGCTAATTAAAATTGACGTCCTAGGTTATAAATTGTGCATGAACTGGGAAAAACTGTAGAATTTAAAGATACTCTTTTAACTCTCGTCAAGGTTGAAGCCACTTTTACTGAACTTGCATTTTGGATCATCCTTGTTTATGTTAACGGACACAATTTTTAAAATTGGTTTTTTTCTAACTTTTTGCAGGCAAATGCTCGACGCTCTATTTCCATTCATATTTGTTATAACACATTTTAAACTAATTTGCATAAATCAACTAATTATACATTGAAAAATATTATTCGGCCACTAGAGGTATATTTTGTAAATAATGTAAAGTTTCTAAATTAGCGGTTAAACAAAACAATTGATGTGCTCTAATATCTCTAAATTAACTGTTCGTAAGTGGCAATTTATGATTAATGTAATGATAATGAATTAACACTTTCAAGGGACCATTACTAGCCATATTAATTAATTAATTTGGTAATATGCAATAAGGAAAAAAATAATTAGCTGCGGACTGTATTACAATTTGGTGGTTATTCTAGATATATTAGCACATTGCGGTTTTGTGAAGCGTCACCTTTGCGTGATTAAAAAAAATATGAGAAAATTTAGTAGATTTTTCAATAAAATACTTTATTTCAGAATCGTTTGTGGTTAAATCTTATCTATAATTCGGTAATGAATGAATAGGAATTCAATTAGAGACTCGAAAATGACTGCATCCTTGTCAATATCAATTGCCATACATACTGAAAGAGTCACCTATCATCAATCTAATATGTTTCAAGAATATTTGCTACGTAGAGCCCGAGAAATAACTCCATTTCGATTAGTATAGCCGATAGCTGCAATTGTGTTATTTTGGATAATTGAACGATCCTTATTTATATCATGACGCCAACTAAACGATCAATTTTAGTTCCTCTTTTTCATGCAACCGAACCCAATTTACTAAAGGGTCTGTAGGCGGGTTTGATTAAGAGTCAATCTGCAGTAATAAATTACGGAGCTCTAATATTCAGACGCTTTACAGCCAATACTTATTATGGATTATTTTGTTCGCTGAAATGCCCATTTATTTAAAAAAATTAGGTAATTATTTATTAGTAAATTCTGAGTAGTATCAAAAGAGAGACCCTGAAAAATGTATAGTGTTTTACTTCATCCTAGATGAGTAATGTTTTAAATAATACAGTAATCAAATGCAGACATTATCGTTTACATTTCAAATGCAAATATAGATTAATTTAAGACGTTTTACATTTTCGTTGGCGTTCACTAGTTTGCTGCTAAATCATGGTTTAAACGACTTTCAGGGATAATTAAGCTGCATCTAATCAAATCAGGGATGCAATTTACATGATGTCGAACATTCGAAGACATGCCATCTTATTAAGCGAATTAATCTGAAATGCACTTCAATCTAGGCATCTTTGACCGACTTTCTTTACTCGTTCTATGTATCATTGATATTTCAACGCGTATTGCTTGGTGTTTCTTAAGCTAGTCTAACTTATGGTCGATTGATTGCCTTGAAGGGTGCTAAGTAAGAATTCTACTCCACCTATTTTATGATCTTTAGGTGATAAACGTAGGATTGTTATTCTAAATCAACACCACGATAACTTTCTCTTCACGTCGGAAACGTCTGGTTATATTACTGGACAGTTATACACATTTTTACATAGTTCTGAGGTGTTCCGTTCTCAAAGTTAACTTTAGAATTATTCTTTTAAATCCACTACTTCAGTTCATTCTAAATATACTCTCGTCATGTCTGTTGAATGATTTTGAGAATATGATATTGTTCTTGTCTTAAAATGGCGCTTAACAAAAATATTTTTAGCTGTTGAGGTAAACATTGATTGTCGGTGTCGTGATCCCGTCTTGTCCAATTGTTAAAAATGTCCAAAGATTTAAAAAATTAAACCGACAACAATAAAGAAATAAAGAAGAAATAAGAATTTATTAATTTAAGCTATTTAACGTTTTTGCAAAATTATCATATTATTTTAAGCGTTAGTCAAATTCAATAAGGAATACACATTTTAATCTTCAATTTAGCATAATTAGCATAATTATTGTAAAAGATGTTTAAAATTCAACTGACCTAAAATAATAATGTATCGTTTCCAGAACTGGGGCTACAGCGTCACTTGGAAATCGGCTTAAGTAATTGGTCTATTTAAATTTAATTATCATAATATGAAAGCCGAATTTACCATTGATTTTCACTTTTCTACAGACTTTGCTTACCAGCAAATTCAATAATCACAGAATGCTAAATGAATATTGTTTAAATTGGCATGCTTTTAATTAAATTATTTTAAGCTTATGGCTAATACCAAAATCAGCCAATGTTTCCAAACGGATTTTGTTCCAAATTGATGATTGGTATTATCAAACATATTTATTTTATTGACTGTTTAAAATCAAGCTTAGTTTCATATTTAAGTAGAATGATGCCCACTTTTTACTGCTGAGTATGTTTAACGTCACTTATGTGTTCAACCGCATAAGCTCAAGTTAAAAAAATTGCTACTGACCTGCATAATTAGGGCTTATGTCCACTACACTAGCTAGTGGACCTGTTGAAACGGATCCATGCATTCCTACTGCCAATGTTAACGATATAATGGCCATCATGGAATTACATCCAGAATAGGCCAATGCGAGCATAAACATTCCTTGACCGATACAACCTGAAAAATAAAACTTTATCTTTAGAATGGAGGAATGGAAACTGTGTTTAGAAAAATTTAAGACCTTCTTCTACTATTTTCTATAGTCTATTTTCCTAACATCATACAGAAAGGAATTGTAAAAGAAATAAGCAAGGACGAAGTTGTTTTACGTATTTCCTTATTCGAAAACACGAAGATTTGCTTCTAGCCTAGTAGTGAAAATAGGGTTATTTCAATAAAATGAATATTTTCCTTTAAAGAATATAATAGAGTTTTTTTCCGAAAATAGAAATTCGAATTTGTGTCATGCATTCTAGAAATTTCAATAGAAACCCATGAGTAGGTTTCTGCAACAATAATGTTTGTCAGTACTATTACACGTGAATGGCTTGATAGTTTTCCCAGTTGAATTTAAAATTCTTGGAATATTGTAAAAAAATGTAACATTCTAGGGCAAGGTTCATTTTCGCATGGCTAGCTGGAACTCGGCTAGTTTCAGGCGCTTTTCATTGTTCTAATTTTACAACTTTTCCGGGCGTTGCTCGGTTTGCCTGAGTTCAGAAGTATCTATAAACAAATATCGTTAAAAAAACGATACTGCATTTGGGAATATAGCTATTGCGCATAGATATACATACTAAAATGAGGGAAATTGAGAAACATCTAAGACAGAAATTAACTTGGTTTCCTGCTAAAAGCTTTCGCCTGGGGATATTGTTCTCGCTTAAATACAACTAAGCCTAATTCAAACAATGTTCCTGACTCTGGCTTCGAGTAGTTCCTTGCTGAAGTTGTCGAGCTCATTTTATTGATACATGCAAACATTCTATTTTATATCTATTTCGATCGTATTTACGTTTAAAATCTTACTATGGGATTTGCCAAAACATAATCTCCCAAACGCAACCTTTCAATTTCGAATGAATATTTTATGGACATCGCAGTTTGAAAGAGGATTTTTCGAAGGACGCAATATTTTATGACTCGATTTTATGAATCTGAAAAAGTTGCAAATTCGGTTACCATGAGTTGAAAATGGATTTCTTGGTTATTGTGTTGAGATTTAATATCGCAATGCTCAATCTTGGTAGTATTTGTATTTTAGGTATATGGCGGAAGTATTTCTGTTTCCCAAATGTTTTATACTTGTGAATATTCTTTTATCCCGTGCATTTTATAACTGAGAATATTGGCAAAATATATTTGGACATGTTCCAAGAATGTGAACTTTAGATTATTTTTATTCTGAGCGGAGCGTTTTTGCGGTAATGATACAATAAAGAACTGTCCATGACATACTCAAATAATTATTAGGAAGAAAAATTTAGAGTTGAAAATTCAAGAACTATTTTGCAAACTGCGCAATTTGAGGAAATTACTCTTCAGTTTCAATCATCTAAAGTCTAAAGGGTGGAAGTGTTCTGCTTTGTTAAAGCAGATAAGGCAAGAAATATGGCTTGCTTTTGTTCTTAGAACTGCGAACATTAATAATTCCTTGTGAAGTTACAAGCAAGACGTGACGAAATACGCGAAAGCTAAATAGGGGCAAACTAATACTTTTGTATACATAATGATATTTACTTTGCTTAATGAACAGGTGTAAACGACTTTGCAAACTATGGTATGATTTACGTTTTGCAAGTTTTCATGCTCAACCATCGCTTTCAGGAAAACTCACTAAGGGCGGAAATTTAAGATTATTGTCGCTACCATTGTTGAAAAGTATGCTCAATTTTCATCGTCGTTTAAACTGGCGTAATACAAATAACTTTACATTCAAAGTGAAGTTGCAATGCAGAATCTTGTATTTTAGCCACTCTCAGATTTAAACCTTCAATTTAAAATGGGGCAAATCTGTTTATGTCTGAAGAATACTCGTGTCTAGTTTACTACGATATTGGATATGTCTTAATGGGCAATACAATTGTTTCTTTAAATTAGAAACTATTCCAGTTCCTGGATTTTTTTGAACTTAAGAGACTAAGTATCTAAGAGTCCATCTAGAAATCTCTCAATAAGAACAAAAATACGAAAGGCGTTGATTTGATTACGAGAAAACAAATCAACTCTTCTTGCTTTTGTTCTTTATATGCGTATGAAAAATATATTAAAAACTAATATCTCTTTCTTCTCTTCTTTGTTCTATCAATTAATCACTTCAATTCTTCATTGCTACTAGCATTATTATTGAATAAATGGTAATTAACACAAATTATGCATAATCTTGCTTGAGCAGCTATCAGTTACCATTTATTTACTTACAAATTGCTGTGGCGAGCTTCCTAACATTGGTCCTGCTCATTTTATTGGTGCTCATTAGGTAATCTCCAATTTGGGAAAAGATGTAGGCAAATAACATCCTCAACATATGAGGAAGTCCAGATAAAACACCAGTCTGAAAAGCAATATTAACTAATCAGAAATGTATGCATTACCGCAATGTCATTAAAAAAAACAATTAATTTAGTAGGTAGGAGGTTTTATTTTGACCCTCCGTTTATAAATGCTTTTTTTAGTAGAATAGTTGGGAAATTGATGATTATCGGGGGTAATTGCACAAGTGCTTCAAAATTACCGATAATTTTGCATGAAAGCTTGTTGTCTAAAAACTGCATGAGTTTATTTCCATATTGTGGCGAAAAAGCCCGACTCCGAAGGAGGAGGGCTTTTTCCTTCCAATGTAAAAATAAACGAATACAGTTTTTACAAGACAACAAGCTCGAATGCAAAATTATCTGTTTATTTTGATGCACGAGTGTAATTTTGATGAATATATCC
>NW_026019016.1:9779852-9820437 GCF_020466585.1 Dendroctonus ponderosae | reverse complement strand
ATATTTTATTACACTTTTAATTTTATTACTTATGTTTATTAAATATAATTTGAATATCTTAGGTATGTCAGGAAGACATTTGATGTCTAATTCAATATGAAAAGACACCTGTCAAATATTTTTTGTAAACAATGCAATTATCGTTGAGTGATAATTGCACACTGTGCAATTATTGCTGTAATTTTTCGATAATTGCACACTTCAAACTGACAGATTATCATACGAAGGAAATATTCATTTTAATTATAAAATGTCATTCGTTTTCTTTGGTTGATATTTAAATGACGTTAAAATTTTTAAATAATTATTGCGCTTTGCCTCTCAATATTTTCTTTATTGATCTAATAATTATCGAATTAAATTTAACGCTACTAGAAACTTCCTTCCGATAAAATCAACATAATCTTTAGTTTGAAGTACTTTCGGATCAATTCCGCGTCTTCCATACTTACTGCTCTAATATTCCAGCCATGTATAAACTTAAAATAGGTCGGAGCTTGTGTCATGAGAGTGAAAAGCCCCCATAGGCCGCCCCATTGCGCCAAAATGTTCATCCAAACTGTGCGGTTTCGAAATATTTGTGCCCATGGGACTGGAGCCTGAAAAGTAAAGTTTATTGACGTTAAATTTAATTAATATAAATCAGGCTTTCATTCATTTGGATTTGTTTCCGTTTCTTAATTATGACGAGAATTTTCTTTTCTATAGGTATCCAAAAACTGTAAAATTAATTTCCGTGCGTTTGCCAACAATGTAAATGTGAAAAAAATGTACGGCGTTTTTTTGCAATTCTGTTGTTTTATTAGTCCTCAAAATTAATGTTTTGTATTTTAAGAGTTTTTAGTTTTTATTAAGTTTTACAAATTTTAATTAAATGTTCGTAAAGGATATTTGCTATGCACAATATTGAAAGCAATAAAGCATGGCGATCTGAGCCAATAGATGTACACAAAAGCTTTCAATTATGCAACCAACCCACTTTCCGACGAAGTTATATTTTCTATTAAATTTTAATAATTTCTCTACTTATTAATAAAGCGTGTCGTTTAATCCTGGTGTAAATTTTACAGTGGATTTTAGCGTAAACTGTTTTGAATTTCCGATATTACGTGCATGTCATTCGGAATTTCAACGGTGTGTAGGCTTTTCATAGCTTATCTATGGTGTGGTAAACCTCAACAATTCCACGTGCAAAACATCATTCAGTAGCTCAGATATTACACTTTCATGTGGAATCTCTATAACCAGTAAACACAGTCAACATTGTCGTTAATGCCTGTATCGACTTACAATTGGAAACGAAATTCGTTTTTTATTTAGATTTTTTATATAGATCTCAAATTGCTGATTACCCACAACACACTTATTATTACTTGAAATTCCATGAAGGTTTTAAAGGGACTTGAAGTGTTAATTCTTACTCTTTCACACAAATATGTATTTTCAACCAGATTTTCTTCGTAAATTAATATTTGGATTTTGCTCACCACACAAGAAAGCCAATACAAATTTCAAAAAGACTACTCAAAATTAACTACGACTAACACACGAGAACGATTTCTAAATATTTTTTGTTCAACCTACAACTAACTTTCTCTATGGGTTACGTTATAAATTGAAGAGGCTGTCACTAATGTTCAATAAAAATAGACTGAAATATTTTTTCTCCACTTATCTTTTCTCCAGCTTGAAATTACCCTTTGATGGATAAGAACAGTTGGGTTTATAGTGCAAGAATGTTAGAGTAGATAAATATAATTTAACAATTTTCCTGTTTATCTGTGTTGCTGGTTCTAAAAGCGTAAAAGTTGGTTCTGGGCTGGCTTCAATACAGAGTCGCATTACTTTATAAGTATACGTTTTCTTCCAATTTAGCAAGACTCTATATAACAAGCAATTTATTGTCGGTGAATATTGCTTGAAATATTCAACTGAAACATGCGTTTTGCATTTTAAACAACGTCTTCATTTGTCAACGAGGAATATAATGTTTTGTTTAAAAAGTTCTTATTTTTCCTGGAGATTTATTTTAGTGTTATTCGCTGCAGTATTTTACAATTTGCTCTGAATGCTCACATATAACAAGTTCTTGTTAAATTATTAAGCATACGCAACAGGCTAATTTATTACCGTCAGCTTTGAGACTTTGTTTCTTGTTTATATAGGTGAGGTAATTTATAACGAAACTAACTTCTAGGTGACATTTTAGTAGGTAATTAATTAAAGATCGTTTTGCTACTTAGGAATAGAGAGACCATGATATAGCAAAGGGTTTAACAACTGATTGTACAGAATAACTTGTATTCAATTTAATCAATTTTTCTGGTGCCTGCTAGTTCAAATCTGTATTTTGCTTACCCTTTTCTTGGCCACGCTCTGTCCTAAACTTTTTAGAATGTAGTTTTTCTCGTGCTCCGAAATTCTGGGGTGCTGACTAGGACTGTCATGAACCAAAGACCACCACGCGATGAACCACACGGTACCAAAAGCACTGCTTGCATAAAATACATACTCCCAACCCCATTTATGAATAATAAAGCCGCATATTGGGTATGTAATTGCTGCGCCCACCGAACTACCTGAAAATTGCAAAACACAATTTTACTAAATATTTTATTACATAATAAGTGCTATAATCGTGAATATTTTAATAGCGAAAAATCGCATTTTAGAGCATAGAAAACGGTCCTTGTGAACACGGTCCATACGCATGTTGTGGGAAAATACGGTCAGACTTGGGTTAATATGGAATGACAAACGATTTTCATTTTCATATCGCTCGAGTCGCGTTTACCAGCAAATATTTGCGATATTTTCGCACAAGAACGGAATGCCATTAATGGCCTGAACAGATTGAAAATTATGTTTTGCTATCCAAGTAATGTACAAATTGATTGGATAAAAGAAGGGACAACAAACAATTTCGTAACAAAATACGTAACGAGTAAAATATTGAACATATTTTTCTTTTTTTATGCACGAGCAATTTAAAGGATTCTATTGAAAGTTTCAAAACATCGACTAGAAATAAATAAAAGATACTGCGAAGGCAACCAAAAAATTTCCAACAATTTCCCTAAAACGTTTTCTCTAGGTTTGTCAATTTATTTTAAAGTAAAAATTATATAAGATTTTTTCTTATTAATAAATCTTTTTTATTCTAATGAGTTTCAATAGATATTAATAAAAATAATTTATGTACTGCTGTTATGGTGTTCTATTCAAGGAACCGAATATAAATCAAATACTATATTAAAGTAAAATACAGCAAATATGAGTCAAAACTGGTCAGCCAGACCCTTTTTTAGAAATATAATAACAGAAAAAACAGACATTGTACAAATATTTTCTAACCGTATTATTCTGGATTGCCATTAGATACATGACATGAAAAAATCAATTTAAAGTTTAATATTTCTTTCGTACTTTGGGGCCAGCAAACACAAATTTTACGTTGATTTCTACTAAAAATATGTATATTTTTCAAATATCACGAACTTGGTGGATCTACTTTCTATTAAATCACAACTATCTTACTTTAAATGGAATGCTATGAAGAAAAAAATATCAAGTTGCTATTTGACCTACTTGTAGATTAGAAGTTGGGAATTTTTATTGGAGAACCTGAGGTTGCGTTCAAACGTTCGGTCTTCGACCAACAATTACAAAGAGCGCAAAAATCAGAATGCATCGCTATTGAAACGAAATTTTGCAAGAAGTTCAATTCATGTATTTGCTATAGACAGAGAAAATATAAATTTTATTCCTACTCAGAAAAAGATGTTGAGAATTTTTATTGGAGAGAAAAATTGTTAATTTTTAGACCAACCTTTACAAAGATCGCAAAATTTTAGATTAAAGTGTTTGCCGAAGAAGGTAATAACATGTATTTTTTACTAGCTTTAAATTACAAGTTGAGATTTTTGGACGGAAAATATCTGGGTTTTTGCTGCGATTCGGAATTTGCGATTGACTGTGCTTAATTCAATGCAATTTAGCGGGCTTAATAGAAAACGTTGCACTTATCGTAATTCAAGTGTTGCAACTTAATCGCCCTCATTATAATGAAAATATCTTTCAACTTACTGTTATAATTTCTAACTTTTAAATTTATTAAAGCAGGCCTGCTTTAATAAGTAAGCTTTGATCAGTTTTCTAACTCTTCTTCTTTGCCATCGGTCAATTGAGAACACAACGTTCATGGTGCACATGACCAGTATCTTTTATTTTTTGAAAATTATTTTCCTTAAAATGAAACAAATTCTGACCAGAAGTTGAGCGTTCAACTAACTATGGTTGATTGCTGCTAAGCAAATTAGTATCCATAATGATCAGTTGCACCTCATAGATCTAGAATTTCATGTAGAATTAGATTCTCAAAAGTAAAATGGAGTAAAGTACAGTAAAAAATATATAATGTTCGGTCAAGAATCTAATTTTCAGTCACTCTGTAGTGCCGAAAATCTTCTTGATGGAACCTAAGTTCAATTTAAAAAAAATAAATCCTCGAAATAGACCCAAAATAAAGCCGAAGTTCAATCAGTTGCTCGGATGAGAAGCGATTAAAGTATTTTCATTTATTGGCAATTGCAGCCAACAAAGAAAGTTTTATAGGATTTATAACCTAGATTTTAAAAATGAATAAATTAAACAAAACAAAATTGGACTATATTTTAGGAAATAAGAAGTAAGAACTTTTTCAATTTCATACATATTATAGGTATGTATATCCTTTCTTAATTTGAATTTAATATTCCTCAACATGAAGCGGTATGTATGTTTCCATATTTTCAAGCATACAATAAGTCAGTGGCAAATAAATCGATTTTGGTCAATTTTACTGGGTCTAATCGACAACATTATTTAGAATTTAGCCCACTGAAAAGCGTCGAACCTGCCAAACGGGTTTTAAAAATATTGTTTATATTTGGAACGACGCATTAATCCTGTTATTTGAGCCTTTGTATCGAGCAGCGACTTGTCTGGCTGAATATTTTATTCCAGTATGGGAGTGTGTAGAATATTGTCCAATTTTTGCTGATTTTTGTGAGGCGCTTAACATTTTTAAGAACTAAATAAAACATTCCCGTCATTCATTTTGCCGCATGTAGACGTGCACTGGATTGAAGGAGACTGAGCAGCGAATACTGAGTAAGATACTAAAAATGTAATCTGTTTGAAGTTTTTAGAGGTATATAAAATCTTTTGTACTCATAAGGCACTCATTTACATGAAATTGGTGCGCGTAAGCCAATTTTTCTTGCAATGCAACGCCAAAATCGCTGAACTAACTGAACAACAATCTTACCTAAATATGAAGTAACAAATTTGCTGCGTTCATTTGGGGGTATCCATCTAGCAGTCATATCATGCATAGAAGGCCACGCAAATCCCTGGAATTAATTCGTAACATCACTATCAGAAAGTTCATAAATCAAAGCTATTACTTTTTCAGTGAATGTTGGTAAGTAATTTGTTTAATTAAGCGGAAACACTTACACACAATATGCCTTGAATTAGCCGTAACGCCATCAGTTCCGTGGACCCCAATTTTGCAAAATATGGAATGAGGAAACATAGTAAAACGCCGGCAAAATTGGATAAACCAAATATCATTTTGGTACCATATTTGCTGGCAAGTAAGCCACCTGGTATTTGGGTTGTCCAATGCAGCCAAAAGAAACTCCCAAGCACATAACCTGAAGTACAAATATTAGTAAAATATTTAAATTTTCAAGCAACTATTCATTTAATATTTTCGATAATATTACTTGGGGTCTATTCTGCAAATTTACCGAATTTTTTCAGCTTGATTAACATGTACTTGTCATTACCTTGAATCTTTTCATTCCATGCAAACTTTGCTTCATTTGGGTTTTCAGACAATGGATGTTTTAAAGCCGTAAAAGTAATAGAACTAAATGGCTCCGTTGCTGCAAATTCGGTGCTCCAGTTTTCACGCGCAAAAGATGAAATCCGTTCAGTAGTAAGTCTCTGGAAAATATGATCGGTGTTTCAAATTTATGGGAATAAGCTTTGTGTAAAATATGCTTGCAGGGTTTTGACAAAAATGCAGTTTCGAAAAATTTCTCAACTCATTCTGAATTATTGCATTGAAACCAATAATTATTAGCTTCCGCCATCTCTTCTAAGTTGTATCTTTTATAGATATTCATCTCAATTTCCATTAAATAAAGCATCTTTATGCGAACTGAAGCGTTTTAAACCTACCAAATTATTCATTGGGAAACTTGAGTCCCATCTTTGCGTAGCATTAAAGGTCTGTTCAATTGCCAAACATTCGCTAGTCAGGGAAATATTATCTTTCGGTTTGGCTTGTATCATTGCAACAATCGCTATATTTAAGTTTATTCTGATCATATAGTTTACTGCAAATCCTACGAATACCAGGTACCATAAGACATCTCGGGCTTTGCAGCATTCTTTCACTTCTGAAATGAAATAAAACGAATATTAGTTAACATCGAAACTGAATCAGGTGTGCAGCTGAAAGTTTTTCCAACAAAGCGATTTGTCTGAGAACTTGCGAATTTGCAAATAATGTTTGGTTGAAGTTTAACTTGTAACTTTAGAACCAACCAGAAATTAGTGATGGCTTCTATTAAATTCTTAGACAATTATATAAGTGATAGCGCTGAGATCGATTTTGTAGTTAGCATTTCTGACTTCACATCTTATAATTAAAAAGTGATGGATATTATTTTCACAAGCAATACTTGTGATTTTACGATTTTACATAATTGACTTGTCCTGTTTCTAAATAGATTTTTCTTTAATTTTATTAAATCATTTTTTTTGCTCTTCAATTTTTTCAATTTAATAATCACATGTAAATATAACGCTCATGCTACACAATGCCTGATTTTTCAAATTTGGTTCTCGTTTGTAATTTTTTGAATAAAAAAACATTGTCATAACATAGGTTTAAGCATCTCAAGTGCTTCAGTCAATTACTCCCATTAATATCTTAAACTATCTTTTAGATAATTCGATGGTTTTGACGATGTGTAAATGTGAATCGTTTTTAAAAATAATATAAATTGCTTTAGAAATATATATTGAGAGTTCATTTCTACACAGCCAGCAATAAATATGCCCAAATCTACATTTAACTGATTTAAGCAATTACTTCTATGTGTTTGCTGTACTTTGCTATTCTCATTAATGGCTGAAAATAGTTGTAATTTTCTGAAGATAGTTTACATAAAACATAGAAGGATTTTTGGTTAACATTGCCAAATTAAATTTTCTTACCACACCCATTACTGTTCTACTAAAATTGCATTTATCGGTAAGCAGATAACGGATGGAAGCATGCTATAAAATGTTGTTTTTATGTAGGATTTTATGTAGGATTTTAATATTTTTAAACGATTGAAATCACTTTTATTCACTTTTCGTTTTATATTAATTACGTAATTACTAAAATCACAAAAACTTTTATGAATAAGTTTAAATTACAAACAACGCGTGTTATTTCCGCCATATATTCACACATTTTTGTTATCTGCTGTTGTTCGCACTAAATATCATTATTTCACTTACGAATATAGAAAAATTCTTATAACTGAATAAAAAAGTTTTTCACCGATGCCGTTAAAACTTGAGTTTCTAATAAATTTTTCGTGAATTTCTATCAATATCTTAGAAACTTGTACAGCTTACGGGTACGGGGAAATACGGGTTCCTTTGTAAATACAACATGTGTTCTTTTGAATCGTTGATATATTATTTAGAGCTGCATTAGGTGAAATCTGAATTTCATAAATTTGACATTTTTAAAGGCTAGCTTATATTTTTACTGCAAATTTTAATTTGGGATAATATTTTGATCTAAAATCGAAGCAGTGAAAACATTCCTAAAAACTTTTCCCAAAAATACTTTTTTTGAGCAAATCTCATCAAAATGGATAAAAAGGGCTCTCGTAAATATCTAATAATTTCATTTTAAATTTTGATGAGTCTATTGAATAAAATATAATTTTTAGACCACTTTTTCAAAGATTTGCGACTACATTGGGAAACGCGGAAGATAGAGATAAACCTGCATAAGTCTTTTTGGGTGCCGGGATCAGATCAGCATTGTTTTCAGTTCAGAAATATTACCATATTTTTCGAAATATGAATAAATCATTATTATCCTTAAAAAAACTGCTTTCGAGGTTGGTAATCTTTAATATCAACATTTAAAATCAACATAGAGGAACTTCTCGTAACAATTAACGGACTTATTTGTATGAATGCTCGTATCATTGTCTAAACAACTTGTTCTCAAAAAATCGCTTATCTTTAAATCTTTGTAAATTCCTCATGTTGACTAAACCGAACTCTATATGCACGGGAGTGTTCAATAGTATCTGCGTCCATTCTAAAGACATAGAAATAAAATGAACCGTTGACAATAATACGAACAATTTACTCTGTAACTCAATATTTTAAGATTAAACTGATTATGTAAAATGGTCGAAAGTTGAATGAAACTATCAACGCAACATGGAGTTTTCATCACCTACTCTAGAAATAGCAGGTGCATTTTTGCATTTCGTAATTTTTCGGGTCTTAATAACAATGTTGATGAACCAAGGATGAAAAAACTACGAGCTGGCTTAAAAAAAAAGAACAATTCTTGTTTTCTGACATTACTTGGTCAGTTCGTTAGTTGTAATACACTAATCATAGACTACTTACCTTCCACAATTTCTTGGTCTTCCAGGCCCATTTTGAGTCTCTGTTGAGACTATCCAAACCCACTTCTTGAACCGATTACTTCACTGCAACATTATAAACACTACCGCTGAATTAAGTTATTAGAATACTTATTAGAATGCGATTTAATTTATTGCCCTGAAAGAAGTAATTTGTTTTCCTTAGATTAGAGAGCTACTACTCATAGTAGATGTTCACTTCGTATCGTTGAAAAGAAGAAAATATACGATCGTTTACTTGTCCTAATAAGTACTACTGTAACCAATGTGATATGCCAGTATGCCCAATACTCGTCTGATCATTGAGTTATGTGCACGTGACTTCTTATCGAGAAACGAGTAATTAGTTCTTAATGTATGTTAGTATTGTGGAAGTGGTAGCATCTTAAGGGTCTAAACTTAAACATTCTATTAGCATAATGATAAATTTCGGTACCTTAGATAATAAACCCATTCATCTAGAGTCATGGATAGCCCAAACTATTTAAGCTGTTAAGGGCTTATTAAATTCTCGTTTACTTTCTTTAAGCGTTAATGCTCACAATTCTATCTGTGTCGACAGTATGTTGATTATAACTATAACATTACGATTGTCTTCAATACTTGATGATTTAAATCACGAAACATTTTCCGATGCATATTATCATGTATTATGGATTACGTTTATCTTATATCTATATTATTAAGCATACACACACACAAATCTGGCCAATTATAAACATTATTATTATGTCTCATGTTTTTAGAAAATACTCCGATAAACAGCTTATTTATACTCTTAATTTAATGAGTGTAATAATAATGTGTTACCTTAGCATCCAATTATAATATTGGTTTTTAGAGGCCATATATAAATAGCATGGCAAAAAACTATACAATTTCGATTTTCAAGCCAATTTTTACACTTTTTCAGCGTTGTAGCAATGTGGTTTGAATATCAAGCTACGTTGTAATATCCTCCCTATTCAATGAGATAAAAACAGATAACAGTGTTTGCATTTTCTGTAAATACATAAATATTAAGACATTGTTTCACACAGGCACAGTAAAATTATTTTTAATTGTTTAGTCCACCTTTGTCATTGCTAGAAGAATACAATAATGGGAAAGTTCAGTGCCACTCAGCAAAGCATGCCCCATTAATGCCAGTGCTATATTTTTGTTTAATCTGGATAGATGTTTGCTTACCTTTTTCGATAAGCTGAGCACAATAGCAATTTAAATTAAAAATCATTGTCTGACAACGCGTACTTTTGCAATTTGTTAACATTTTAAGTTTGGAGACTTAGATGTTGTTAAAATCTTGTTTTGGAGTAGTCGCAAATTAATTTAAACATTTTTATTTTAATTAATAGGTATACTTCAACAGTTTATTCATAATTTTTTATTGCGTTACTCAACATCAATAATATTCGCAAATTCATAATTCTAAATAAAGTGTCTGTTGATTTATTTAGAAACATTGTTCTCGTACATTATAATTATTGCAATTAAAATTCCATAACGAATGATTTCTTATACATAAAAATCTCATTCAATTTGCAATGAAGAGTACTTATCCATATTTAATTAGCTATCTGATTAGATAATATATTGTTGTATTTCAACCAGATATATGTCTCTGTTCTCGAGATTTACTTTATCTGCCATCTTACTGATTTGAAGTGAATTATCATAAGTATCCTAAAAATAAATTAATTTTGCTAGGAGGACATTCTCATAATTTGAAAAGTAGGTATGGACTTCATATCACTGTTAATTTTGTTTCCTTTAGAAACTACCCCAAATTCAAAATTTGTGAAAGTATTATCAAACAGCATCTGATCCCCTTGTTTCTTTTGAAAAGAGGAAACTCCTTAAATTGCTTTTTAAATCAATGACCAGCCAGCGTATAAATCAATGTTTTCCAGTCACTAAAGCTGCCTCTAGTGAGTAGAATCAACATTGGGTTTTCCAGAGTAATTCTTGCCGCAGTTGCCAGAGGTCTATACGTATATAACCTTTCGTATTTTCAACAGGTTTTAGTAATCACTCACAGCTAAATATTACCATCAATGGAACAGGGAGTGTGGGTAGGAAAAAAATTGAATAAAACCTGTGACAATAAAATATAAATGTAGATTTACTTTTAAAGTTGGTTTAAAGAAATATTATTATTACTCCACTCAAAATTACATTGTCTCTAGCTTGCAGTTGATGATTAATTAGTTTGTTCAACTGTTTAAATTTTTGCTTACATTCAGTATCATCCTTAAATACATCAAGATCACTTATTTAGTTTTTTGTAATTTGAATTTTTTTGAAAAGATCTGAAGGTGTTTATATAATTGTCGTCTTTTTTTTTTGTTTTTGGGTAGGAATTTGATAGTAAGTTTTATCAAATTTTAATCGCCTCTTTTTCATACTCAGACATTTTAAAGCAATGTAGTAGTCCATGCTCTCACAGTGGAGTGTATGCAAACGAGTAAAGGTGAATAAATCACAGCCTTCTCCACAAAAAAATTATTGTACCTGTAGTTTAAGAGGACAACGTTCGACATGTTTCGGGCACATAAGTACCCATCATCGGGAACTGGAAGTGGTACAAAGCTACTTGAGCAGAACTTGAAACAAGAGAAAACATATCTTAAACGATAAAAGTGCGCTGGCTGTCTTTCTATACAGGGGAGACAGCGAAAACCCAAAATTAAATTTACTCAAGGCGAGAACCATACATTTATGTTTGAGGTGAATGAATCTGTAATTAAGTTGAAATTTATTATACGTAGTAATATGGAAACATATTTTTAATATTTACCTTAATGTGGAGAAAAAACGGGGATAAAACTTAATTACACATTAAACACATAACGACTACAGTAAAAATATGTTATTAATTAAAGCGAAGACCGAGATGACCTTTAAAATTTAAAAGGGTAAAAATAAGAATTTTTAAGCGTCCTGGGGTTTACAATAAATAGCACCTTGGTCCAGAACAAGTCGGATGTTGAAAATTCTAGAATTTGAAAAAAGGTGTTAAATACTCGTTAATTGCTGCTTCCTTTTGTGTCGTTTAGTCATTTTGTGTTTAATGTGTAATTAAGTTTTTTCCCCTTTTTTCTTCTTAAGTTTTCTTTTCTATATTACTACGTATAACAAATTTCAACTTAATTACACATTTATTCACCTTTGATTCAAACATAAATGTATGGTTCTCGCCTTGAGTAAATTTAATTTTGGGTTTTCGCTGTCTCCCCTGTATAGAAAGACAGCCAGCGCACTTTTATGGCTTAAGGTATGATTTCTCTTGTTTTAAGTTCTGCTTAAGCAGATTTGTACCACTTCCAGCTCCAGATGATGGATATTTATGTGCCCGAAACATGTCGAACTTTGTCTTCTTTAACTAGGGGTCCAATAAATTTATTGTGGAGAAGGCTGTGTGTTACTCACCTTTACTCGTTAGACATTTTAATTGCTTTTTTTCAAATTAGTGAATTTATTCAAAACCGTCCAAATAAATAGTTTCCAAAATTACTCTTGGAAAATTAATTCGATTTTGAAAGCCAAAAGCCACCAAAATGTGGTACTAAATATATGTACTGAAAAGACACCATACTAAAAAAAAACAGTAATTTTTTACAAACTACTAATATAATTTATCGTTTAATTTACCCTAAACTACAGCAGGTAAATTTGGACAAAGTTTTATGTGACCTATATTATATACCTATAAGTTTAGCTAATTTTTATCTAATGTGAATTTTTTGTTAACTCAAATAAAGGTTATTAGAAAAATAGCAAAGGTTTTTTCCAATTTACCTTGTTTCAAATTTTATTTTTAAATTGAATTCATCTGTTTAAAATATTGATGTTGTTAAACTGATGCTAATCAGGATTGCTCATTAAATTTCTGACATTAACTCTAAAATGGTAAAATTCGGGACTATATTTTGCAATTAGCACTAGAAATACATAATATTATTTTGAAAACGCTCCATTCAAATACGAAGTTCTCCGCTATTTGTACTAACAAGGTTATCTCGGTTTAGTGTTTGCTAATTTGATGTATTCCTTTGCAAGACGTTCTAATACAAGTGCTTTTTAAATAAATTTAATTAAAAACCATTAGACAATTGAATTTTAATTGATAAAAAATCTATACAAATGAAATTAAAAGAAAATTGCTCGGACACGTCAAACTTAATGCGAAAATGAATATATTTCGACATCAAATTATTCCTTGTGATGTGATTAATTTTGTAGATACTCAGATACTCGTATCACTTAAAAACTTTCAGTTATTGACCACTACCTTAGTTTTCGATTACACCTTTGAACAGTTTATTCTGCAATTTGAAAATCCGCTCAGTTTGATCCCCTACTTAAATTCCTCGTTTTCTTTGTTGGAACCTTCTTCATTTTGGTTGATTTTGTTAATAAATATTACTATTATAGTGTGTATTCACTTCCTTTTTTTATTATACTTTGTTTTTGTGACGATAGTATAACAAAGCTTTTGTTCGAAAGAGCAAAAGAATATACTTAAAAACAAGCAACGTATAGATTTTTCAAATTCTTATAAATAAAAGAATACTCAGTCTGTATGTAAAAATACTTATTGTACAATACGAATACTTAGGTCGCCTTTAAAATTATTAAAGTATAACCCCATATCTCTGGAAGTAAATATTTCAGCTTTAGATACAATATTTTGTCAAAATATGCACATTTACAAATTAACTTTAATGTGTTTAATATTTTTTTCTTCCATCTGCGTAAACGTTATTTAATAAATTTCATACTTTACTTTCACACGCTATCAAGAAACTGATGCTACCTGCCTATGCAAGTAATGTTTTTTGTTATAAATTGAGTCTAAATTGAATGCATTCGATTGCGCTTAAAAATAAATGTATTTTACTTTTTTTAACTCCAAACCAGTTGGTTGTTGAAATCAATAATTTCCCGCTTTTAAAATGAGCGAAAACTTAAAACGTGTTTAGTAATTTGACGAAAATCTATAATTAATCAACAATTTTTGCATATGAATAATATACGAGTTGGTCTGTACTAGGTATAAAACGAAACTTTTCAATAAAAGATACTAGTGGGTTCGATTTTAAAGTGGAAAATAAACATTGGTTTTGAAGCAAATTTATTCCCAAATTTTTAGAATTTTTGTAATTAGTTGGCATTTCATCGTTAAAGTTGTCCTGTCGATGCTAATTTTATTAATCGCCAATTAACAAACTACTTTAATCATTATTACAGAACTGTTAATTACAGGAAGTAATATATTAATTTGCAATTTATTTAAGCTCTCCCTGTTAATAATTAGTAGCAATTGATAATTTAATTGAACTTTTATATTTACATTTTATAAAAATAGGATTTAAAATCAAATTTCATCTCGTATATCCGATGCACTAAACAAAAATAATTCCCGATAGAGGATATGAATTTTCGCTATACGGCATCCGTAAACGGTTCAAACTGGAAACTTTAACGAAATATCAATATACAAGAAAAGCTGTTGCCAGGTGCTTTACTTTGAGGACAGTAAAGAATGCTCGGCTATTTAAAAGTTTTATTATTGTGAGAGTTTTTCCATCCAAGCTGGTTACTTTCGCGAGTCAACATTATATTGCAATCTTATTAACGGCGACACAATTTAACTTAGACCGGGTAGTCTCCTCAGGAGGAAAGTTGCTGGCCATTTTTCAAAGCTCTTGAAGAGTGTAGATAACATGACTGTGCTGGTGTAAACTTGCAAAGTTATATTAGAAAATACCTACTTGACTGTATAAAGTTGATTCCATTAAATTTTCTTTCTTGAGAATTTATACCCAAATACTTTTCGCTGGCTTTTCAGAGAAAACATATCGGTTGCCTCACAGCAAGGAACATTACACTGTACATTGTTAACTTTTTTCATACTCGACAAGGGAAAATGTTTGCGTGTACTTATATATGTAATCTAAAACTTTATTTATACAATTGTCGAACACTAAGTTGTTCATGACGAAAGAGTCCTTAGTTAGAAGATTATTCATATAATTCGCCTCTTAGTAATTTTTTTTTTACTTTCAAATTTGAATCCTCACGAAATTAGGTGCTCTAGTCCGAATAGATTGGCTGTTCTCGGCTCCATTAGTTTTAACGTGGAAACATTGCAGTGTTTACGGTTTTCGCGACTTTGATTCGTATCGATCTTTCAAATAAATAGTGCAACAATTTTTTTCGAGCAAATTTTAAGCTGCAAGTGTGACCATATGCTGGAGGCATTAGTTGGGTTGGTGATTAGTTGGTGAGTAATTTTAGAACATAAATTTTAGACAATCATAATAAATATGATGGTTTATTTTCACAATTATTTTGGGATTACTGTTTGATCATAAGACGATTCTGTTTGAAAATCTGGGCCGGACCGGTTCGGGTACTTGCCCACCTAAATTTGTATCTGGCGAACACATCTAAGTAGGAACAGAGAAATTTCAGCAGAAGATTTAGTAAAAGCACAATCAGAAATTTATCATTATTGTTGGGACAGGGACTAAATCTACAGACTAACTTCTAAACAAATTTGAAAAACGCAGTCAATTCGGTCTAGTGTTTGAAAATACTAGTTTATTAGAATTTATTATGCTTTTCTCGGGTTAGAAACATTTTGACTCTCAAAAGATATTTTTTATAAATTTATCTTTCAAAAGGTTGCATATTCTTTTTATTTAATTTTGTCAACTTCTCTCATTTTACTAGCTAATTATTATCTTTTTAATTTGCAATTTTGTCATTTGGTGTGATAATGGTGTTTTCTCTGTTAGCTATTTTTTTTATTCTCAAATCATTTTAATTTGGGAAAACCTCTGAAGTTTTACAAATACAATTTTAGATTTTTTTGTTGTGTTTATTTGCAGGTAAAACAGATATAACTTTATCGGCGTCAGGTAATTGATTATTAAATAAAATTCTAATTCCGCTTTATAGTAAATGGGAATTGCCTCTACTTAAAACTTCTCTATTCTCTTTTTCGTTAACAAAATACTCCGGTTTTCTTTTTAACATATTCCTTTCAATATTCGTTTTTATTGTGTCCGAATTATTAACTGAAGTACGTCCGTGAATGTGGTCATGAAAACGTAAGGTGTTTTAAATTTAATTTTGTGATGTTTAGTTTATTTTTTGGTTAAATTTTTATCGTATTAATAACATGTTGAAGTAAAAGTATTCCTAATAACCGAACATTTTAGAGTATGACACCTAAGTGAAAACATTTGTAAGTATTTATGGATAGTTTTTGTTTCATTTAAAACGTTTTTCCATTTACTTTTTATCAATTTTTCTTCTGCTTTGCGACGTTTATAAAAAGTGACGTATAACAAGAATAAAACAACTCGAATATATCAAGACGGTGATCATGAAAGGGATTTGTCTTGTCTTTTCCGTAAACGAGTAAGCTGCTTTCCGAATGCTGCCAACGTCAAGAATTGCTTTACGTTCTCTCAGCTCTTTCAGCACTCGAATATTGTATATGATTTTGTCATATTCATGTATGAAATAATTTGCCCAATTACTTCGTTAAGCGGCTAAAATAATATTTTTTCGTGATAACCAAGATTTGATAACTTTTTTTAATCGAAATTGCCTTTTCTGTTAAGAAAAGCCAGTTAATTCGCCTAGCGTTTCACAGTACAGTTCTCTCGTAAAATGAAATTATAATAGAATTTAAATGAAATGGCTCGAAAAGTTGCAGCAGAAGCATTTCTCTAATAAAATTTTTCCGCAAAGTTTTAAAGTTAAGGGGCTGTTTCTCGTGGATTATGAAAGGTCTAAAAGATTACTAACAATATTTATCTCGAGCTGAATATAAGCAAAAGTCTAATTTCACCGGATCCACTCAAAGTTTAGATTGAACTTAGAAAGTTGAACAGGTAGGATTTTAGTCGCAAGCATTTGTTTTCGAATTAGTAATGAAAGATAACATCGGTCAACCACTTTCTTGCTAAATCTTGCTAAAAAGTGAATCTTCTGGAAAATTATTTCAGATATATTGAGGATTTTTATTCGGTATGGGAGATGATCATATCTTAGTTAGGGATCTCCAATATTTGAACCATTGGGGGTAATTTTGTTTGCTGTTGCTGCCTGTTTACCGTACTTGCTTATTTATTTCAGCAAATTTCGCGAATATTTTTCTAATGGATAATATGCCTATACCTATTATTTGACTTATTTTTGAGCTGTTTAGATGCGGACAGATTAATTTATTTTATTTTTGCTACTTTTCTGGTGTCCTTACCATTTAGAATTTCGGCTCAAATCGAATGTATAATGAATAAGATGTGTGTGAAAACCCATACTTTTAAATCGGGGGATCATTGGTTTATACATTATTCTGTATTTTTGTTAAAATGTTTCCATTGTTTTAAATTTAATTGCACTGAGTGAACCAACTTTAGCTAAATGTTGCTTACACGTAAATTCATAAATCGACTTTCAATGACGACGGCGTGGTTGTTCGCATTAGTTAGGTCATTTTCAGAGCTTAGTAGGAAACTATTTATGTTTAGACACTTTATCCGAACTTGTAGTTATTTTCTAGGTGTTAAGCTTAAGTGAACATAAGCTTTTCATGGTAACTCTTAGAACTGGCAGTATGTTTCCAAGTGCTAACTTAGATCATGTTTAATTAATTATCTACACTGGTTTTTGCAATCTGAGTTACAAATAGCGCTCCGATGTCTAGAGGGCCCTGCGGGCAGTTTTAAACACAAACAACTTACTTACCAGTTTCCCATATGAGCTTCCTACTCATAAATCTCTGAAATATTTATTTTCTTGGCCGTATTACATCTTATCTAATAAAGCTCAAAACAACCCCCGAATGTTGTTATTCCTGAGTGTCTGAACTTGGCGGAGTTCGGGATTTAGCTAATTAAGTAAAATGAGACAGATTCAACCAAATTTAGTGCGAAGTTTCCAGCTAAAACTTGTGCACCGAGTGACAAAGAAACTTATTTCTAGGTAAAAGTAGTGAAGCAGGCGGGGTCTGGCAAACAGGAACATGTAACACGACATGTTAGAGATTATTTTATTTGTTTTCTTCGAGATGCTCGACTAGAGATTCTATTTTGGGCAACTCGATTTCCAATTCAATGATTGCAGAAAAAAACACGTCTATTCAATTTGCCTCTTAAAAATATCGGCATTTTACGAAACTCCCATGAGAATGGAAAAGAACACGTTTCCGTTTTAAAGGTCTCCAATGACAAATATGTAGGAAATGGAGGAAAACGTAGGAATCAAGTGTTAAGAAAAAATAGCATGTTACTCTTTAAGCGGTTTTCGGTGTGCTGTTGAAATGAACAAAAATGGAAAAATATGCCACTTTCTTTCATTCTTTCAAGATCTTTATGTTATTATTGTGCTAGTCAGTGCTCAAGCGTAAAAATCATACGTGACAAATTTTTGGAATCACATAATTTTTGTATTTGTTTTGATTTTCTAAGCTGCAATTTTTACATGATATGAAGGACCCTAAAAATCCTTGAAATTGCTGAAGTATAATTAATTGCGCTATGAAAAAGCTAGTTTTTATCAATTATTTTGAAACCAATCATACATATTTTACAACTTTTCTTTTATTTATTCTGAGAAATTATCCTCAAGCTTAATATGAATACTCCCGATTAAGTGCTTTATGAAAATCCCTTAAAAAGAAAATGTATACAATAAATCTTAGATGAATGAACTAAAATCTAAAAAGGAACAAAAAGAAAACTTCCGAAATGTGGAAAACCTAGAATATTTTGTGGTAGAAATGGTTTCAATCTACGACGAATAAAAAACTGTTTCCTTCCTATTTGTTCTGTTTCATTTCAGTTTATGAAATTATTAATCACCGTCATTAAGTGAATTTGTTGCAAATTTTGTTGGCTTGCAAAATGAGCTAATCGCGTTTTACAAACATATGAATAATAATTTTGGTTTTCTAACTAAATCTATTTTTTATAATTGGCTTTATACAGAATAATTCAAAAGTACTAAGATGAACTTTGGGAAGTTATTGTTGGTATCATTTTAAGATCATAGGTTCTAATTAATGAAGGTCCTTTAGAAGATGGTTACGAAATTAGAGGGTGTTAAGTTTTATAAAAAAACAAGATTTTTAATATCTCCGAAATTGTTTGAGATATTTTATTGGAATTTTGCGGATGTCTATATCTGTCGAGGGATCATGTTTTTATTGAATCTTATTAAATATTAGCAATCACTTTTTGTTCTCTGCTCAATTCCAAATAAAACAGCTTGCTTGAGTTAATTTCGTAGAATGCAGGATTTGCGAGCAAAATAATAAAAAATCGAATTAATACGTCTTAGAATTGTCATATGAACAGTTATTGTAATTGAAACTTTGCACTTATTGAGTTTAATGAGTAGATCGTTAGGTGACTTTTACTTAAAATATAAACGTCTACAAACAGATGACGCATCACTGGATCTTGATGTTTGGAATTGATCAAACAATGAAACGGTATTTTTTTTTGATATATGAATGGTACATCATTTTTGTCTTATCATATATATATAATATTAAATATCATGTCGGTACTCGTACCACTAGTGTATCAAAAAAACATGTCGAATCGATGTCTATCGACGACTTCAAAATTAAATTAAAATGTTTCCGAAAAAGGGTTCCGCATTATATTTTTGATATAGAACGAATGCGCCCTCTCTCGTTCCTTTATAGATAAGTTATTAGAACTTTCTGTCTTAAAATCATCATTACAAGTTTTCAAATACGAATTTTATCCAGTTCGAAAATGTATCACTTATACCCTTCCGTTCTAACTCCTTTATATTTTTTTAAATTTTGCTAAAAACTGCTGATCGTCTTGTATGTCCGGTTTATTTTATATACTTTAATTAAGGTTCTCAAACATACCTTTAAACACTGACAGTTAAAGCCTTTTCAAAAACGTGGTCAGAATAAATCCGTAATTAAATGAAGAAAATAATTTGAAATTTACATTCTTGCTCGTAATAGACACAACTTTCTAGGCCCGAGATTGAAGTGCACTTTGCAACTCGGTAAACTCAAGCGATTCATAAATTACGTCTACCTCGTTAAACTGTAATATTTCGTTTCTGTGGCCATTCGTTCTTCCTGCCACTGTTAGAAGCATGATCCTCTTTACTTTCTTGCTTTTTAAAAATAAATTAAATGGAGTTTTTTAACCAAGGCAGAAATTGCGGTTATTTTAATTATGCTTTTCCATTAAACAGTTCAATTGCATTAAATATTTCACATAAATTGGGGCTTTCGAATTAAGCTGCGGTTTTTTTCCTCTGGAGAAAAGGTTGTATTCTAAACAATAACTGCATCGAAGGACCATTTTTTACGTACTTGTATCGGCTCGGGATACAATGGCCTGTCAACGAGTTGTTTATAGCTGCCATCAATTCAGGACCGTAAAACTTGTTCCCAAGTAGGGTTTAATGTGTCCAGCATGTTCTGCAAAATTTGGCAAATGGCTTGGTTTCCAATAGGCTAAGAGGCCGTCGTGCCATCACCATAATATCAATCTTTAGATAGACATTTATTGTTCTCTATTTAAATTGCCTTTTAGTTTTGAATTATAGCTTCTGAAAAAAATCGCAAAATTTAATAGCGCTAATTATTAATAAAATTTTAACATTTTTATATAACAATGTTAAAAAACAATGAACAATTAAATGTTAAAACACACTTTCAGAAAATTAGTTTTTAATCAGTTTTAAAGTATTATCGCAATTACTAATTACATGTGCTAACACGATCAAGTAAATACTCCCATATCACTCATGAAACCAGGCTTTCCATAAGTAATATCCTTTCGTGAGAAGGGTTTCGTCAATTTTGAGAGCCTCTGGATACTGGAGTTATCCCATATTTGACAAGATTCTGATTTCACACTCGAGAAGGGTGTGGAATATTAATTTATATTAGTCTAATAAATTTGAACTAATTTATGGGGATTGGATTGCATCGGTCATGTTCAGGTATGTAAGAAACTTAGACGATAACTCATGCTCGTTTTTACCAACAATAAATTTATTTAACAATATTTGTGGACATTATATTCGTAACTAGGCACGGGTTTATTACACAATTGACGGAAAACAGAGCAGTTTATTTCTTCTTTTTATTGGTATTTAGGTCCTGGCTTTTAAGCAACTCATCCAGCTCTTTTAAAACAGATTCTGTTTTTAATTTTTCTGAAACAAAATACGAACTGGGAATATAGAGAGCAAATATTTTGCAAACATTGGCACGATCACGAGTTAAATGAGGTCGGATTTTATTTCATTTTCATTGTCTCGAATTCTATAAAATATTGAGGCAACACCGCACGTTATTGAGTCTGGGAACAAAATTATTTTTTTGGGATTTATCGGGTTCTGAATACTATGCTGTTTTTAAAGCAAAAATATTATTTAATGAAAAATGGAAACATTTATTCAATATAAATGTGCAAATCTGCAATCGTGATCGTGGCTAGTAACCCACTTTATTTCAACTTACCAAGATCTTCAGCAGTTTTGATAGAATTCTCCAATTTGGAAAAAATCTCGTTAAATAAATTACAGCTCGTTGGATAATTGTATTTATTGTTGGCTTCAATCGAGATTCGCCATGCCCGCTCCAAAATATTTTCCCTGCTAGGTATAATATTGGAGTATCCAAAGTACGTTCTTTTATACTTGCCTCCTTCATAGCATAAATCGGCAAGGTCTGTGCGCTTGTAAAGCTGCATATCTAACGAAAGCTTTATTGCTTCAGATTCATCTGTGCCCTTTCTTTCTGGAAATATAGCAAATTCTCTGTCTAGACAGCAACTACTGATGCCCATCTTCAATTTTCTCTGATTTATTTCACTTTCTTCGAGAAGTTTATTGATTTCCTCCAAATTATTGCAACTCTTCGAATAGTCGCGAAATTCCTGGAAGTTGGTGCTGAAATTTCGGTTGATGGGTTTAGTAAATGTCGACGTATTTCCAGCTTTGACTGGTTCCTTTGGCTCCTGGTTGGGACATATTTTGCAGTCTTTTTTGGTGGCTTTAAAAGTTTTTCGTAGGTCAGGAGGCAAACAATTTGGATCTATGACTACCAGTCCTGCAGCGTCTGCAGCTTTCTCTGCTTTCTGTTTCAAGCTTTTCTTTTTATAGTCTCCGGGCTGGGGGCAATTGGGGCGAGCTTTGAAGTAATTCACGATTTTCTGCCAAACCGATTCCAATTGCGTGAAGCTTTTGCTTTTCTTAGGACCACATACGGGCTTGACTGCTATGTTTTTGCAAGTGGGTTTAGGAGGGCATGGCGGTTTCGGTGAGCAGATTTTCTTAACAATTTTTTTCTTGGCTTTGTCACATTCGGTCTTGGGGTTTGGTTGGTCCGTGCAAGCATCAGTTGTTCTTTTCTCCTCCGCTTGCAAATTTCTTTGGGCTTCACACTTTTCCTTACAGTCAAGTATCGTTTTACAGCTATCTCTGCAAATACAGTATTTTTCCTCCTCCGGCAGGTCGCAAGGTATCGTCTTGATGCACTCCTTAATACAGATGTCTTCGATTTTTTTCCTATCCAAGTCGCAGGGATCAGGTTGACTTGGCGATTTCGGACTCTGACTGCAGCAAGTAGTTTCTTCTAGTTCAGCGAGCGGGCCTTTTCGGTGACTTTGAACTAGAAATTCGAAAAGAGGGTTTTTCGCAGATTTTTGAGCAGATGAATCGCAATCGTTGGCATCTTTTGAATTTGGGCCACTTTTTGAATTAAAGTAGTCACCGTGTGGGTCGCAGCCTATTGTTTGTCCCTCTTCACCTAAACCGTTCTTACATTTATAGTATTCAACGCCCATACCTCTATCAATCCTTTCTTGTGCAGGATAATCTTTTACTATGGTAGTTGAGTCGCGTAGAGCCGAAAAGCGTGGCTGCAAGTCGGGCCTTTTTCCCACTTCGTGTCCACATTCGCATGCTGGAGTGATTCGTTCATCAGGATGGCATTCCGAGAAGGCCGGATAAGGGCTGATTGGTCTAGCGCTATCTTGCAAGGTTGGCGTTCTCTGGCATATTTTCCTATGCAGCCTTGGAGGACAACCATTTAGAGTGAATTTCGAGAAGGACTTTTTCTTGCATTTGTCCCGTGTTGCAGCCCCATTAGGTTTGCTTTCAACTTTCAAATATCGTCTTCCTCGGTAATATTGTCCTGTAGATTTCAATAGAGCTGATGCCCGAGAAAATCGTCTGGCCGAGTTAATGCTTTTTAACAATTTTGAAATCCTCCAGTGTCTTCTGGATTTGAATGTTGTGTAACACCTGGTTACTCTTCGAGCAACTTTATTTTGCCGTTTGAGGTACTGGAAGATTTTAGGGTGTTGAAGTCTCCATAACTTGTCTTTCAGCCTAACAACCTTGGTAGTGTCGTCCATATTTGGAAATACCTTTTGCGTAATTTCTTTTAGCTTGTCTATGTTGTCACCCAGTACCGCTTTGTCTGTGTTCTTAATAAGAGCATGAAATTTTCTGACGTAGATTCTTTTAACCTCTGCCGGTGGTTTTTTATTAATTTCTCCGGTCGTTTTAGCTGAAAATGTACTAAAATCTCTGGGTTTTGTGATTGGTTTCGGATGCGGTAAATGCCTGTTCTGTTTGAGGTTCCTTGGCGGCCATCGGCCTTTCATCGTTTTCAGCTGTTCTTGAATCAAGCAATCTCGATTCACTTCCTGAACCATCTCTTTAGTTTCCATCAGCGGAATGGGCTTTCCGAAGTCTTTGCACGATTGTGTCACACCCTCATTTTCCATGCAAAGTTTCTCTCTGAGACATTCTTGCTCCTTCATTAAATCAATTTTTCCTTGCGATGGTGGTGGTGAAATAAGCAGCTGTGGTGGTGGCTGTTTAAACCTCGGCTGCATTCTATGGAATTTCTCTTTATCCAGAGGACACTCTGTGAGGATATCCTCCATTTCTTCATCTAGGCAATCTGAAAATGCCGGAAAAGGTGGTGGACGCCTAACCGTATTAGGATCACTTTTGAAGTCTCTGTAACAACATCTGCGACCCTCTTCGGCCACGCAAATGTCCTCAGTTTTGCATGTTATTTTCGGTGCTGAAATCTTCTGTCTGCATTGATCTCCGCTTTCTTTGGTGCCTTTCGGCTTTTTGCATGGTTCAGGAAAACGAATTTGGAAAATTTTTGTAGTGAACGAACGGCTGTGGTTCGATGACAGGTTGGGCATGGCCGTCTTCTTTAAAAAAACTGAAATTGATAAATTCACGTATTAGATCTAGGAATTTTACTGATGGCTAAAAATCTTACCTTACCTTTGGATGGTGGTTGATAAATCGATGCGTTTGAGCTTCGCACAGTTAATGGACGAGCGGTTTGTCGGCTTTTGCTCGATTTCGTTTTAGGCATAGCGCTACTAGATTCACGCCTATAGGGACTTGTAGAATGGTTGTCTGAAACATTGCGTTATTGAAACCTTAAAATTTGTTTATTTGAGTTCTTGAAATTAAAGTTTTCTTGCATCAAGCATATGCTTCTTTCCCGCATTAAATAAATTGTTTGTTGAATTGTTTCTCACTCTAATTTTGTCAAATTTTCTTGCTGCCAATGCATTTCCTTAATTTATTTTTACCTCAATTTGCATGGAGAATGCTATTGCTGTTGTATCTTTTAACTTTTTTATGGGGACGTTTTATGTGATCAAAGGATTCACATAAATTTGTACGCTGACCTTTCAGCACAATTGAAATGCACTCTGTGGCATTGTTGTTCAAGGCAGAAAACAGTCCAAATTTAATGATAAATATAAAATATTAACTAAATACATTAGTTACACAACGTTAGTTAGTACATGGTATTTAATAATTTGCCGTATAATTTCTTAATCATTTCTTGAACAAAATCTTTTTTTTAGTCTTCGGACAGCAAGGCTATTCTAATTTGCTGTTGAGTTAATGTTTTTGCAAGCAAGTATCCGTACGTGATAATAATACCGTAATGGGAAAAGAGTAAATTACTATAGTAAAATTTGTAAGAGGAGAACGCTCAATTTGGTCGATAGCGTTTTTCGAAATAAATAAACATTATTATTATTATTATTATTATTATTATACCTATTTTAGTTTGTGAATTTTAAGTTCAATAAATTGAAAATCCAACCAAACAGAAACCAGACGACACTTAAATCAATGTATGATGGAATTTGTGTATTTATATTGCAAATCTATTATTCCCCTTGATTCCAGATAATATAAAACATGGTTTTCCATTTCAGAGTGTGGTTTCCTCTTATACTTGTTCTAAACTGAAAACTGTACTACTAAGAAATTTTTAATTGAACAAGTTTTCAGTTTTCGGAAACGATTTACCATGACCGTTGTTCTTTTACCAAATGACCCCTCTGAAATTTTCGAAATTTTGCTGGGTAATGTGAAGTAGAAATAAAGATTACCTGCTCGTTTTACAGAGTCCGTAGGAGGAAGCTCAGCAAGCAATGTGGAAGTACTATAACGTTTTAGATTCTTCGTTTTATCTGAATTGGGTACATCGTGCTCTTTTTTGTAGACTGGATGGAATCCATATTGCTTCCTGTTACATGTCCACTGCGGAGTTTTAGTATGCGTATATGGTTGAATTTCTCTGTTGAGGTTATCTGAGTATGCTGTATAGGGTGATTCTTCCTTCTCGCAGCAAACTGGAACTCTTTCCATTTTGCAGAATGGTCTGCACTCTCTTTCGTTATCTGCATCATGGCAGACGTGATACTTGGGACATGATTTCTTGCACATAATCGCCTTCAAGGAGGGTTTAATTTTCTTGCATTTTTCCTTTGCTTGGCACTCCTTTTTCTTCTTCATCTCCGTCTCACTATGGGAATGTTCTGTGGTTGAGATTGCTCTTGATGTTACTCTCAGCGTAGTTTGTTTAGGTTTTTTCAAAGTCTGGGCTGCCATAGCATTGGTTTTTGCTATTTCTTTTTTCTCCAGCTCGGCAGTAGTACTGGCGATAGTTTTCAAAATATGGTTGTAGTCCACTTTTTCTACTTTTTCAGGTTTAAACAGCAAGTGTTGGCTTTCTCGATTGCTAGTTGTCTCTAGCTGGTTTAACAACTTTACAAGTTGCAAGGCCGGAGCGTTTGCTGACTTCTTGGACGTCCCTTTTAGTTTGGGTGCAAATTGAGTGCTTTTTCTGGTAGGTTGGCTGCTGGATAGCGAAGTTGGTTTACTAGCTGCACTCCTTGAAGTCGTTTTTTCACTGGTGGATTTCATTCTTTGATAGAGCTTTAACGAAGAGCTGCTGCTTGCGTTGCTGTATTTCCTTTTCGAAACATTTCTAAAGACAGAGAATTGCATGCGATTGTATTCATCAGTGTGTTCATTTACCGATAATCCAAGACCCCGGCGCCGGCGTTTTCACATATCGACGGTTTGCGACACGGTTTTTCTTTCTTCGGTTTTTCGCACTTTGGTTTTGGCGGCAGACATTTTTCGTCTACATCTTCGCAAACATCTTGCGTATACTCCCAACATCCCCAATCTGCTCGTGGAAATGCCCGGCATGGATCTGGGACGATGCAATCGCGTGGTTCGTCTTCACACACCAAACGTTTGAGATTCCAATCGATCATGGGTTTGTCCTCAAATAGATAGAAAAGTTTCGTCTTTACTTGGAATTTCTAAAGATCATCTCAAACTGTTTGCTGATTATTCATCCTTAGATAAAGAGCTTAAATATTGCAAAATAATAAAAGTGGAGGAGAAAAGTTCAAAAAAAAGTTTTATCATCTATCGAAAATGGGAGATTTCCAAAAACCTTTTAAACTCTGGTCCCCAATTATCAGCAGTTGGATACAATTCTATGATGTTTAACTCTCTCTAATGTTCTCATAAAAAATATATCCTCTTCCATAAAATGTCTTCAGCAGAAAGCGCTTCAATAGAAATTGTTGCATGCATTGCGAAAATATGAAAAAATCTCCTTTGTTACTCTGAAGAAAGTAAATCTTGTATAGGAAAAGAACTCAGTCCCGCATTAGTTGGTAGGACGTTATAAGGTGTAATTTGGATATACAGCCTACCAACGTGGCAAATTCTTCATTTTATATTGATTTGAATGATTCCTTTTTTGTTAGTTCGATACTGAAAATAAGTATTCGACTTATAAAGACGAGTAACCTTTCATCTTGTTAATTTGAAAAAATATCCTCAGGTAATGCAATTTTTGGAAGCAAAATTATGGGCGATTCTTACTTAAAATGGTCTAAAATCCATCTCTAACATTTTTTATTATACCGGGTCTACATAAAATTCCCAAAATCAAGTTTTTTAGTTAATCCACCAAAAACCAATTATTCTTGCATAATATTTTATGATTATTATATTGATTTTCCTCAAGACGATATCGCAAACCGGAAATCGGAATAGATGGACTTTAGGCCATTTTATGCGAGTCGGCCGACACGTTTTTCCTCTAATGTGGCCTTTGTCCTTTATACCTTATATTTGATTTGACTGTTATGCTGGTTTCTCTTTGTTTCTGTTGTAATTGCATTTTAATCTTCTGCTGCTATTAATAAACCCACACGGTAAATGTTGAACAATTCCGCTGAATCGTTAGGTACAAATTGCATTCAACCCTAAGATTTGTTAGGACTTTACCTCGCATGGACAATCTCCTGGAACAAACTTGGGAAGTTTCTTCCTGCGTTGTTTCAGATTGTCGTCAGCCCTTTGCACCTCATCACAAGGGCGCGGTGGAGGACATACACGTTCCGGTTCCGGAACATGCAAGTCTAGCCTTTTGATTGGAGGAGCTACTGCGGGGGGTGGGGTATCGATGCATGGGCACGGTGAATCTGGTAGGAGGGGTAGTCTTTTTGGGACAACTTTGAAGCATTTGTCTGCTCGCTCTGGACAAAGGTCGATCACTGGGCACACTCTAACCGGTCGACAAATCTGCAACCCATAAATTATAGGATCGTACAAATCGGAAACGTACTACTTACTTCCTCTGGTTCGCATCTGGGAAGCCTCTTCAATTTAACGTTGTACATCGGCGGCGGTTCTACACATTCGCACACTTGAGGTACATATGGTTTCAGTGGCTTGAACTTGTAGGGATTGTCGTCATCAGCACGAGGAACATCGCATGTAGGCGGATGACAGATCACCTTGGGAGGATCCTCAAATTTAAACTGTAATCTTTCCAGCTTCGGATTTACAGTCGGCACTGGCGGATCTATGCATGGGCAGGGCCCTGTACGAAGCTTTGGAAGCTGCTTTGGCCCGATTTCGAGACATTCGTCTGCCCTTTCGATTGTACATCTAGTATCTGGTTTACAGTCCCTGTACTCAGGCCGTTGAAGGCAGGGATCTACAGGCAATTTTACTTTTGATGGTAGATACACACTTTTGCGTCGTTCATGCTCTTGTTCGCATTTTGCCGGCTCGTATGGAAATCTGGGGCTTTTGCTCTTCTTAAAGCTTCTGATAAACGGTGCACAAACGTTATCGCATTCGGGGTCGTACGATTTATTCATATCCGACTTTTTCGACTTCTTTTTATTTTTAGGTGCTCTTGAATAATTTCTCTGGCTCACAAATTCACCTGATAGCTCAATTTGTTGCAACGGTTGCTGAGTTAGCACTGATTTTTCGTTGCAGTTAATGTTGCTCTTCGACCGCGTAGTTATAGTTCTGTTACTAGGAATTGATTTTAGATTTTCCAGCATTTTATCTGACCGCTCTGAAGGCGTAGCTACTGAATAACTGTTGCACATTTTCAGAGCATCGCAGGGGGCCAGAAAATTTCCGTTTAAGCCCATTTTGGCAGTCTGCTCTTCTTGTAGCTTACATTTGATGATATCTGAGTAGGATGAGCGATAATGTATTGACCCTTGGCGATTTTCGGCTTCTTTTCGTTCTTTTCGCATTGCAGGCGTTGATATTTTCAACGGAAGTTCATCTGTTTGTTCAACCAAATTTTTCGGAAGCGCTTGGTAAGAGGGAGGCGAGAAATCGACAAATTTGCTTCGCATTGCCCAGGAGTTTTGGTAAGCAATTAACTGCTGCTTAGAGAACTGGCGATAACCCGATAAGTTTAAAGTGTTAGGAAAACGAAGTTGCTCATTGGGTCGCATTATGCCACTGCTATGTTTATCTTTGGTGCTGTCGCCTTCTTTTGAAACGCACTTTTTGGTCGTAGATATTTTCCGCGTTTCTTCCGAGCTATGCGTAGCTGTAGAAAAGTTTCTCTGTCCTTTTGCAGGCGTTTCTGTGCTACCGACAGGTTCGAGTTCCGTCGTTTCTCTAGTCATTTGTCTTTTCAGTTTTTTCGGATACTTTAAAGAATTGGTCGGTCTTATAAGCATGGGCGAATAGAGATTGTCTGATGAACCGTACGGTTTCATCTGATTGGGCTGCAAATGAGTATATCTGTCGACTCTTTTGTATTGTAAAGCAAACGCGTCAAATACATCTCGGCTTTTTGAGGGACGAGGCCGCGCTGCTTCCAACTCATACTGTTCTAAAGTTTCAAAGTGAACGGAGTCAGATTTTGTGAAATCCGACTCGCCCTTTAGCGGCTCAGCTTCTTGTAGCCGCACGGAATTTTCCTTCCATTGGACTTCGCTTGCATCTGGCTGCTGTACTTTAGCTAAGAAAAATGAGAACAATATACAATTGCTAGTAAAGTTGTTGCTATCAATTTCTGCCAAAGTACTATGGTTAAGAGTTAGGGGCGATAATTTTTGCAGGGTTATTTACGATTAGTGTGTGGTTTCAGGAAACACTGGAGGTAATAAGCTCCAATTTAGGCTACCTGAGTATTTTCGTAATGTATTTTAAATTATTAAAACGATGCGATTTTTTAAACCAAAGATGATCAAATCTTTTAGTAATTTGGCTTTTGTGAAAAGAATCGTTGCCAATTCGCATGTGCTATTGTTTCATTTTTAGTCGCATAACAATTTTTTCTTAGAATTAAAATAAGTTGCAGACGTTTCATAGGATCTGAAAATATTGCAAACCATTAAATTGGATTATGGTTGCAAGCACATCTTGAAAATTTGCATTGCTGAAATGATTTAAAACCAATATATCGGGTTTGTTGATATAGTAAATAAAATTAGTGATTACAACATTACGTTACATTCGCTTACTTTGAAACGCCATTTTTTCAAACTCGAATTAGTTGACGAAATATTGATCAGAGAATAAATTGAAGCATTTAGACCATAATACAGAGTGCCCCGTAAGCACATGATCAAAAGAAGACGATCTTAATTAAATTTTACTACTAAGAAAAAATTTGTGGCTCCTCTGCTATTGATGGTCAAAGCTATGAAAATTGCTGTGAATTTGTTCCTATGTAAGACTCATGTTTTGCTGAAGTTCATCCGTTTTAGGCAAGTGAAGAGTTCTTCAGTGTCTTGGTACGAAAACTACCAGAGCTTTTTATTCGATAGCTGGAATCAACTGATTTTTTTGAGTTGATGCACTAAGCTTTTTAAAACATTTTTGCGCTCTTTGCAAAATCTTGTAGCATTGATAAGTTTAGCGCAAAAAATAATTCTGTCCTCTTGCCAACTGACGATCGCGCGAAAAATCGCTAAGGTGGATGTTAATGAAATTGTGGGTTTGTTCCTACGTCAGGGCCATATTTTGCTAAAATTGTGTTTTTATTTCATGAGATATCTGATGAAGTAATTCGCACGAAAACGCTTCCAAAAGATAACTGGGATTAAGACTTTGACATTGTCGGTCAGTTAAAAATTGCAAAACGCGTGCCAATTAATTTATTATAAAAGAACATTATCGCTTACTACGACATTTGCAGTTAATGTCTGAAATTGTTGAATAGCAAAAAACAGAAATATTTTTGCGTAAAAACTCTGGATCCTTCAATATTTGACAAAGGGCCCAAAAGTGTGCAAAGATGATTAGTGCATCCACTCAAAAAACCTCAGTTAATTCCAGCTACCAAAGAAAAAGTTCTGGTGGTTTTGTGCCAAAACACTTAAGAATTCCTCACTTGCCCAAAGCGATGAACTCCGTTGCTTTATCAAAACATGAGCCTTGCATCAAAACAAATTCCCAGCGAGTTTCATTTGAAACCGTTGCACTATGTTCCCAATATTTAAAAAAAACACATTTTTTTAAAGAACTTTGACCATTAACAGCAGAGGAGCTGGACATTTTTTCTTAATAAAATTCATATGGTCTTCATTTGAGCCAAATAAAATTGCAGTGCCCTTTTAATCATGGGCTTACGAGACACCCTGTATAATACTGTTATTAACTGTGAAACTTACATAGAAATGGCTTTCCTCAAATATTCGTGGAAATAAAAACAAGATCTTTTGTAAAAAGACACTTTCCAACATGTTTTGTTAAACGACGGTAATTTTTTGTGTTCTTTTAAGTCTTAAAATTCATATCTTCCTAAAATCTGTAGATATTGAGAGACATTCACATTTGAATATCCCAAAAGAAACCTATAAGTGGATGTCTTTAATCGCGATCTTTAGACTTCATTGTTTTTCAGTTTCATTCGTGAACATCAGCTCTTGCAGTTGTTAGATTGATATATTATTCAGAAAGGAATACGGAATTGAGCTTGAAATAAAGGCGATGTTTCTGAGATATTAAATCTCAATTACCCTACCGATAATAGATCATGGTTAAAGTTTTAAAAAGAAACAAATGTTGCTTATTAGTGCGCATTCTTGAATATTAAATTTCGAACATTTGAGTATTAATTGAGAGAAGAATCGTGTTATGTAATTGATAGGTACTGACTTTCTGGATAAAATAATCAATTATTCAATACCAGCAGTTGAAATCTTCAAGCGTTAACTTCATTGTAAATCCATCCTGTAATTTGTTCTTTGATCGTGTAAAACTGAAATGAAATTAAAGCCTTTTTTAGCTGTTTGGATGGACAGACAATTGTAGGAATCAGAAAAACAATTTCTGTGAAAAATATCTTCATTAATAACTGAATTCAAAGTTTTACATATTCGAGCATCTTCATTAAACACATGTTGTACAAAAAGCTGCCTAAACGATCAGTTTTGTGGGTGTGAACTTTTGCAAGTACTTTTTACGAACACGATATTTTTGGGCAACGCCATCAGCGCTGCTAATAAAGTATTAATAACCTTCTCAAGTTGTAAGAGACAGAAACCCATTGCATATTGAGTGAAATTTACAATACATACATTCGTCATTGTTTAATCGAATTGCTTCCGGACACGTTTGCGTGTAGTTGAATTCCGCGTCTTTTGCATTTCGTAACAGACAAATGTGCAAAAAGAAAACCAGGACATTTGTCAAAGAAAACTACTTCCACGCAGTCAGGGAAATAAGCAAAGCGAATAAACATTTTCCACTCTTTTACCGTAATATTCCTTACTGAAGCAGAGCGCCCTTGCCGGAGGCTTTCCGGATATATCTACTGGTGAATTGCCTCTTTCTGCTCTGGAACACGACACGGACCTTTCGGCAACCGCAGAAGCATCGGACCGCAGCCTTTGAATCGGAGACAAGGATCGGAAACTTCTTTTACGATATAACGACGAAAAGGCATATTCCTGAAAGGAAAAGTAACATATTGAATTTATACATGTTGTTTTAATGGACGAATAGACGTCAAACACTAATAAACTATCAAGTTTAGAGATGATATTGATATTTTCGATGCAAGTTTTATTAAGCTGCCTTAATAGCAACATCCATGGAGCTGGCAATTTATGTTTGTGCTCAATATGGATTGGAAAGCAATTTGAGAATCAGTTAGTATAAACACACACAAGCTATTAGTGCCGTATTCGCCATTAATAAAGTTAGGCTGTTAGCTACCAGCTATATTAAGAGAGCAGCCCGTTAACTATAGTATTATCATCCCATTTTCCAGCCGAGAAATTGATAATAAACGAGTAAAGTAACGGGTTTTATAACTCCTTTTGATCGTTTTGAGAACTAATTTTTCCAATTCTAAATATTTTATTTGTGACTTGTTGAAAATTTACGACATGTTTGTCAGTAGCCAATGTTTCACAATTTTAACACATATTCCTGCAAAATGTATGTCAATATGTACTTACGCTGGTACATTTTAAACTGGGTAGTTTCAGCACCAAGTTACGAATCATTGTACGGAAATTTTGCAAAATTTTTGAATGAATTCTCGTGACTTTTACATATCTGGCCGCTGCAGTCACCTGAGAAGTTGTCACTTGTATCCAAGAGAACTAATGATTCAACAATAGTTCGCGGAAGCGGTTTACGGTTTAACTTCAAGATAGAAATTTCAAGTTTTAAAAATATTTCAGGTAAGTTTGTTCATCTACTTAGCAGTTTAGTTACAACTATTTTAAACCCAATTTTGTCACCACGGGTGGAAATACGAAAAATTCGGAAACACGTTTTTCTATTCTTGCTCCTAATTGACCTGAAAACTGAACATAAAAAATATATCGAGTTTGCATGCTTTAGGTACTTCATTGGTTCATAATATACTGATTTGCGGAAACGCCTTTTTTCACTTCAATAATCAGGTCAAAGGGAGAAATTTCCTGCCACTTTTCGAAGACTTTTGATTTGTCTGCTTTGCTAGGAATCTTTTAGATCTTCAACTGCTTCTGTTGTTTTCAGTGCAAAGTCTGCTGCAAATGCAACAGTTCGCGACCCATTGTGGTGCACCCATAGAGTATGAGGTAATAATCATTTTAGTAGAACGGACAGGACAAAACTGTTTCTTCTTTTTCCAAACAGGTTTATCTCATGTCTCTTTATTTTCATGCGAGGCGTCACTTGAGAACGTTGTTTTTTTACATTTAAATCTTTCTATTCAAAATTTGGTGTCAGATTGTGATGTTTAATGATAACCACATTAAATTGAATTGTTTTTCTAAAATTCAGATACTGCTCATACACGCTTTCACATATCTTGATTTCAAATTGTATACTTCCTAAATTTAATTTCCCCTGATAAATGTGCGCTGTAACCATCCCCAATCTAAGTGTCATAAGAATTCTCAATTTTGGCGACACTCTTCTTTAGTGAATAGATCTCCGATTTATCGGAAGATTATCTGCGGTGTGCATTCTGATCACTTGAAGTTGCAAGTGTTCAAGTTTCAAGTTCAAATTATTCATGAAACGGACAGATTCTAGACCACCAGACATTCTAAAATATATAGCTTTTTAGGGAATCTTTGTCATACTGATCAAATTTACCTTTCACTTTTGGTTTCATATCTGAAATTAATGCATTATGAAAAAATCGCTAAAAATGCGTTCAGAAAATGGCGAAAAAATATTAGTGTCCGACTTTTAAACCATATGAAATATCATATGGATTAGTGGTCGGACAATTTTTATATGTTTTAATCCATGTACGTATTTGGTTTTTGCCGTCCGTCCACTAAATACGGGTTAAAACTTTTACTGTATTATATGAAATAAAAAGAAAATATCGATATGGCTTGCAAATAAATAGATAGTGACAAGAACTAGAAGGCCCATCTGTTTTCAGTAGTCGGAGGCGCCTCCCCCTACTGGTTTTTATTACAAAATAATATTCCAGTTTGCCGGCCATCTAAATTTTAGTTTAAAACATTATTTGCGTTTTTGTAATGTTTTATGTAAATTTAGACTGTTATTAATATATTTAACGTTTCCGCTTTTCCCAAAATTATTAACTTTAAGACATAACTCACCTTTGTGCCTCACACCAATATTTAACACAGACAAACTGGAGAGCACCAACACATCGTCACTTCCGCGCCTTTTTAACGGTTCAATAATCACTCCACAAATTAAAATGATAAAAAAATCGTAGGGAAACGTTGACAGAATTCATATCTTAATGATCTACGGCGATAATGTTTCATGATTTCAAGTTATTTTCAAATATATACGTTATGGCCGACTACTGGCTGTGTCCGGCTTACTGCCGAAAGTTACCCTACTTTGGTAAATTCTTAGTATTAATTGTGTTGAGCTTGACTTTCTTGAGAGTTTGTCGAAATTTATTACAAAACAGTTTCGATGTTTAACCGCATTTGGTTGCACAAAATAGAGCTTTGCAACCGATCCATCTGGAACATAACATATAATGAGATTAAAGTGTAAAGAAATTGCGAAGAAATTGATGTAATTTCAGCTGCGTAATTCAGGAGGTAAATAGTGAGAAAAGAGAGCGAACGGCCGAATACGTCCATGCAAAGGGGACGGCTAGAAATGTTTAAGAGTAGAGCAAACATTTTGGGGAAACACATTTCGTTCTTGTTTGTACTTCCATTACTATTAATTAATCGGTTCTCTTTTAGCTGGATTTGTTTTACTTCATCACGCTTCATTTCTCGCTGAGAGGATTTGGTTGTTTGCTTTGCACTCGTCAAAGGCGAGATTTAGCTCGATGCATATGGACTAGATTAATGGAAAAATAATGTTTTAAAGGTTTTGGCATGGTATGGTTAAGCTGTTATTTCTCTTTTGTGATTTGATAACTGATAGTACTAGTCCTTCCGTCTCGTCTTTACTGAAAAGCTATTCGTAATTAAACGATCGCAATAATTTACGAAGAATTGAAGCAGCTTTGAAAAATGCCATCGAAAAGCACTGAACTGGACTTACTTCTCTCTGTCCAGTTATAAATTTCCTTGCAATTATTTCAATAAATGCAAGCACAATCCTTATAAATTCACTACCGGGTTTCTCATTTAGAGATATCTTTGGCCATTAATAACGATAATGCTCCTTATGAACGTGCATCAATAAATCACGCATTTAAAGGGGGAAAGATGAGAATAATTTTCCTTCACGGAATTACTAAAATTTGCTTGGTATTAGAACAAAATAAAGATTTTTACTGTGTGCGTAAGGCTGAGATTCATTGATTGAGGACTGGAAATAGTATATCATTTGTGATGCTAGATGAAACGCATCATTCTTTTAGGAATCAAGAGAAACACTCAACACATAAGAATGTACGCCTTCTTGTATATCTCTGGGCTTAGTAATATCGAATTTATGCAGAGCAATGTTGCACATCTATTTGAAAAATAACTCTCAAGGATTGTCATCAATAAGAAAGATTGAAATATGAGTACTCACGCCATTAATATAAACGAGTCCTCGTTTGTACGGCAGAGCTTGTTATTGATTGACCTGGGATTGGAAAATTAACACTTCTCGTTTTATTTATCTGAAGTGAATTATTGATATGTATTACTTGCTTTGAAACGGATCTATCGACTGGTGGATATACAGACTCAGACGGAGTCTCAAATGTGATATAAAAAGCGCCTGTAAATCGATCTTGATAGTCACACAGGTATTTTTCTTTGAAACGCTAATGAAATTTATAGTCGAACTAGGCATAATACATATGCTGTTAAGCTTCTAGGTTTCTAGGTTTATTTTATAGCTAAGTTGATTCTTTATATCGTAAAGACTAATTAAAGATAACATAAGTCTGAATTTAAATAGTCCGTAACTATCTTAACAGTTGTGGAGAGTGCACGAGTCTCACAGTATTTAACAACATGTGGGTTATTTCGTTCCTTCTTCGGCTCATTAGGTATTTTTTCATTTTTCATTTTCATTAGGTAAATTAGATTGATTTTATTCGTGTGAAAGTAATAACACATTTATTTCTTATGGTATATATCACATTTAGGCACTACTTCCACGGAAACTAATTTGAATGTTTGGACTGTTTTCTAGGGGAACATTGAAAATCTTTTCCATCTAAACGAGATATGTTCTCATAATCATGGAGCACACAATAGGGTGCTATTGATTTATATGTATAAATCATATAATAAAATTATTCTTAAAAACAATAGAAATAGTTCTTTTAAATGAAAATGACGGAAGATGTTCTGGTTTTCAGATGGGCGGCGGCGGACAATCCATCTACTCCCTGTCGGAAAGAGCATTTGGTCTTGAAGGTAAGTCGTTTTATTTATATGAAATTTGTGAATTTGCTTTGAAATTTTTGTAAGCTGTTTTATTGATAATTTACACAGTGTCTGTACGTATTCGATTTTTGAGTTATAACGAGTGGAAATCCCAATTTTGCATGTTGCAACGTGCATAAATTGTTGATGTATGTTGGATGTTGAAATTTACTAGGGGTTTGCGTATGTTCAAAGTCGACGATTGACAAATTGTAGTTTATAATATATGAAAATATGAATATTTTCAATTCTCAAAAATCAAGAAAGAATTAGTTAAAGTTTGCCACCAACTATAGTAGGGTATGAACAAAAGCGCGTTTTCAGATAATTTGAGCATTCCAAAAAAAATATTAATTAATGAATCTGTTTAGTGTAATAAAATTTACACAATATTTTACCTTAATCATTCTCTTGATTTATTGCAATCAAACTTATAACTTTCTGCTCTCTACTTAGCACATGTTCAAAACAAATTTAATCAGTCGTTTTTTATAACTGTTTTCGTGATGCTTGACACTTTCTTTTATTTTTTGTTTTTTGCTTTGATTTTATAATGGTAATTATGTCTTGTGTAGTGAGAAAACACAGCGATCGTACAAACATATTTTAATTTCCAATAGCCACATTTTATATAACTGCCAATATATGGATTATGAGAAACTAGATCTTCAAATTTACATTCCATATCATCTGCCTTGGCATCTTAGAGGTAACATTTTACTGATAATGAAAATTCACTCATTCAGAATTCACAATATTCCTTATTTGTAATGAATACGTTGAATTAATCTAGATTCGTTCCCTGCCATAGACCTACTGTTCATATGAAATGTGATATAATTCTCGCTTTATTACGTAATAATTGTAAGCGAATGATATGTTAAAATATTAGAGTCAACGATTCAAAGTCAAAGATTATATTTTTGGTTGACTCGATGATGCATTTTTTTTATCAGATTCTCTTTGGTTTCAGTGTTTTTGTTTCAACATTCATAACATCCAAGTGTTTCTAGTAGTGTACATTGTTTTACGTAATTTTCCGTAGCATATTTCTAGAGAGTGAAAAGGGCATAACAGACAAACGTGCTCCGTTCAGTTTTCTTGCTTGCTGCAATAACACTAACCGATATATTCTAAAAGGGTTAGCGCGAACAGGCGAAGCGATTGTTTGTATTCTCCCCTATTGCTTATTGAATTTATATTTGCATTTTATTTTCACGCAGTAGATGAGCAGGAAACGAAAACATTTGCCTGGAAAAAATTATCCCCAAGTACAACGAAAAAAAAAGTATAACCGAAAACCCGTGTTTATCTTCAGTTATTACGAAACCCAATAACTGCGCGGCCCATCGATAACGAATTCATTATCGCAAATTCTATTCATCGAGACTCAGAATTCGGACTCCTCTTCGCAATAAGCGATCATTTTAAAATTAGATAAAAAAGTGTCGACGATTCGAAGCGAAACTTTCGAACGATATTTCCATAGGCAAGTTGATATCTAACGGTTTGCCTCGTTGAATATTTATATAATCTTCACATTTCTCGCAGCGAATGGAAATGTCTTATATAGATCTCTTTCAGCTTTCCCGTGTCTTTCAGTTTAATGAACCTCCGAATTCAGCACTTTGTCTCTTTCATCCTCTACTCGAGTGACGTGATGCACGTTCTTTCTGCGGTTCAGTTCTTTAAGCAAATTGAAACTTTTTTCCTATTTTTCTTGAGATGATTCATTGATCAGTCATTGCTCTTCTAGCTGAAAGTTTACAAGATTACTTCCGTAAGTGGTATTTTGATTGCTCAAAGTCGAAGTAGTGGCGGTTTATTCAAATTACTTTTTAATCCCAATACAAATTTGAAAAACTTAATAATTGATGCCAACATTTCAAACCTCTTATCGAACCGAAACCAGCCCTAACGATTGCTCTGTAATATCTCTTAAATTCAGATTCCCGATTACTGTTGTGCTTGAAAGACATTCAAATGTATGGTAATTTTCAATTTTCAAATACGTCTAATGGCAGAAAAAACGTAGGCAGAAAAATCTTCCCCTTTAGTTAAAATTCTGCCGAGTTAGGTAGCTGAACCGGCTCCAATTTGTAAGTATTAGGCGCCTCTTAACATATATGAATAATTGGGGAAGTTCGTACGAGATGAATATTTGTTCGGGAAACTCTTCGGAATTATGTTTTGTTCTCCACGTTGCCAATAGCTCGTCATTGGAATTTATTTTGGTAATGATGCATTTAAATGTCTTACTTTCTAGTGAAGGGTCTTTATGCTTGAGACTTTCAAGGGTGAGCTCATTTACAAAGCAAATTTACTCTCTATAATATACGGATGAGAACGAACCTATATGTTGGGTGTAGGTGGAATGAACGAGCAATGAGTATGTGCATTTTTTGTGTCATTAATTATATTGATTTTCTTTGGGGCAATATCGGTTATTTCAAAAAAGTAAAAATGGTGAAATAAGAAAATACTTTCTAAAATTGTGTGACTGGCAAAAATCAACATCCTGTAGTTTTTTCTTATTAGCGTGAAGTTTTACTGACTGTCTCTTTTCAATTAGTAATAATATTATTCAACATATAAATGATAGAATTAGGAATTCATGGCAAGTCAGGAAAGTCAAACTGGGCATTTTAAAAGAAGCTCCACATACTGCTGATTATATTTCTTTTTTTTTCTTGATCCTCTGTTTTGTGGCATTTGTCATCTTCATCACTTTAAATATTTTGTAAGTGAAAAATTATTGGAGCGGAGTTTTGCAACCTTGAGGACCAGGTTAGACTTACTTATCCAAATGGATAACTTATACAATAGTGAAGTGAATGTAATGAACATGAATAAGGCACCATAAGAAGAATAATCCAAAAATATTTTTTTTATAACGCTAATGAAAAGCAGCAGAGGAAAAAGCGTACACCGAAGACAAATTTATCCCGTAGTAAAGAACACGGTGACTAAGAGGAAATGGAAAACGATGATATTTTTCAAGATAAATCGGAAGACATACCTACTAATATTTTGATCAAAATAAAATGAATTGACTAAAACTAGTCACACTAATATGCGGATAAAACAGAACGAAAATGAGCAAATAGTGTCTGGTCTGCTCCAATACTATATGGTTAACTTAATCAAAAAGGATCTTAGTAAAAAAAACATTTTTCCTGAAAGAAAATGTAAAAATAAACGTAAAATTTAACTTGAAGCGGATTTATCTTTCATAAAGCCTGAATGATTTACCAGCAAACATTGATGTGTTATTTTTTTTTAAACAAGGGCTTATACGTTTCTATATCCATAAGATGTTCGGAACAGATACGGTTTAGCAGCCAAAGCTTTCGACGGACCATTAGTCGTAAAAGATTTAGAACAATATTTGGCTGATCTTCCGCTGATAATATTAAGTCGCCCAAAAAGATTTTATTTACATTTTTTGTGCTGCATATGTGACAAAGCTAGTATTAACTGAATATTTATACTAATCAAGGAAATTACATATGTAAAGCGGTACAATTAAAAACAAAATGTTAGCAACAATATACAGGGTTATTCACGCTATACGGCACGGACGTTTGCGGTTAGCCCGTTTGTTTTTTGCAAAGTATTATTTGATGAATCCACAGACGCCTATCGGGTGTACATTTTAAAAATATTTTTGTAATGTACAGAGTGTTCCAAAAGCCCTAAAAGTATCAAAGTTGTGTTTTTGTAAATGAAATACCCTACATATTATTGCATTTTTGGATTCTCTGAGCAAAATAAGTGTTTGTTTTAATAAGATTTATAATGTCTAAATCTAAAGTTTTTTTAAAATAATTCGAATTTTATCAAAATCTAATGTGTCAAATACTT
>NW_026019016.1:9739970-9779802 GCF_020466585.1 Dendroctonus ponderosae | reverse complement strand
ATAATAAACTTACCATTTTATACAGAGTGTCCACAAATTTAAACTAATCAAATAAGAACTTTAAGTGGCTATAACTTGATTAATTTAAATACAACCCCATAATTTTTAGCTTACCAGGAAATGCAATTTTTAATTACCTATCGATTGGTACTAGGATGTTGATAACTAAGTTTTACCTTTTTACAAAATACACCAAATAATGGATTTGTGCACCATTTGGTGTTTTTTTAAATTAAAAGGTTAAATAACATATCAACAGTAGTATATACTTTCCTGACTGTGTTTCAATTCCAAATCAAATTCATTCCTGGGTTTCAGTCATTTATTGTCTCTATTTATCAATCAAAATACATTTCGGTGTATTTTCCACCATCATCAGTTTTTATGTGTAGCGTTGTTGCTGCTTTAAGCCTTGGCATGCATTTTCATGCATGCCAAGGCTTAAAGCAGCAATAACGCTAGGCATATCAACAATGCCATAAAACCGAGGCAAATTAATTATAACAAATGTTCGAAATGTTGACCGTCCATTTCCAGGCACTTGTAAATTCTTTTTTCAAAACAACTGCTAACTCTGGACAACATTTGCGGAGTTACAGTTTTAAAAGCGTCTCTTATGCGTGTTTTCATATCGTGTGAAGTTGTCGGAAGCGTATGTTAGACAATTCCTTTTATGTACCCCCACAAAAAGAAATGTAGTGGAGTTAAGTTCGGAGATCTGGGGGGCCAATCTTGAAACCCATTTCTGCCAATCCACCTGTTTTGAAAGTTGGCATTTAAAAATTGCCGAACTTCGCAGTGATAATGAGGCGGAGCTCCATCCAATTGAAGCCAGATGTTGGTTCTAATATTGAAAGGGACTTCTTCTAATAATACTGAGAGATGGTTTATTAGAAACTGGAGAAACATCAAACCATTTAGAAGTCCTTCAAAAAAATAGGGTCCAATTAAATATTGGCCCAGTATTCCACCCTACACATGAACTGATCACCTATTTTGATTTTTCATGACCCTGTATGCGCGCGGATTCGTATCAAAATAATAATGAAAGTTGTATCTATTCACGACACCATTGTTATGAAAAGTACATTCATCACTAAATAACACTTTCGAAAAACTTTTAATTTTCTGCCACTTTATCTAACACCCACATGCAAAACTCAGTTCGGTTTTCAAAATCATTTTCATAAAGTTCTTGGCAAAGCCGAATTTTATAAGGATAAAAGTTGTACTTTTTGATAATTCTGGAAATACTTGATTGACTAATATTAGTACTTTTAGATATTAGATTTTGACTAACATTGGGATTTTCGATAACTGAAGCAATTACCGTGAAAATATTTTCTTCATCTTCAGTGACAGATTTCCCTGTAATGATTTTTTTATAATTGACACTCCCACTTTCCTGAAATTGGTGTAATAAGCGCTTAAAAACTGTTGGCTTAGGATGATTTCTTTCAGGAAACTTTTGAGCATAAACTCGAAAAGCCAATAAACAATTTTTATGATATTCTCTAAGGGTGAAAATCATGTCAATACGCTCTTCTCTTGGATAATTTTTCATTTTCACTTAGCAACACAATAATAATATTAAAATAACGACCAACACGTCTACAATTACAAAAAACAATACCACTCTAGCTATCAAAAAGATAAAGTATCTTTTTCTATAGCGCAGTCTAAACTGAGAAATAAAATAAATGATTTGACATGTGTAAATGGCATAGGCAACTTAGATACATTGGAACCTTAAATTAAACAACACCAAATGGTGCACAAAACGACTATTTGACGTATTTTGTAAAAAGGCAAAAACATAGCTATTAACATCCTATAAATTACGCTTACATAACTTAAATACTTCTAAAGTATTTGATGCGTGAAAATTAAATTAGATTTTGATTAAATTCGTATTATTTAAAAAACCTTAAGATTTAGGTATTATAAACCTTATTGAAACAAACACTCATTTTGTTCAGCGAATCCAAAAACGCAATAATATACAGGACATTCCATTTAAAAAAACGCAACTTTGATACCTTTAGAGCTTTTGGGACACTCTGTACATTACAAAAATATTTTTAGAATGTGCGCTCGGTAGGCGTCGGACAATTCATAAAATAATACTTTTATACATAAAATAACCCTGTATATTCAGTTCTTTTTGCAAGACTTTCTGAACATTGCAAAACCGAAAACATTATTTGAAGTAAAAAAAAAAAATAATAATAAAGTTGATAGACAACTAGTAATAGAAGTAATGGAATCAGTTTCAAAACCTTGGACGGATGAATAGTTGGAAGAAAGTAATTTTCAATAAATTTTTGAATATGACTACTGATAGAAATATTAAAAGTAATTGAAACACAGACAGCCAACTTAAGCAATGTTTTTATGATATTTATATATTTCTAAAAGACTTCCCGCATGACCTGGAATATTTAATCCAATATATAAAACGCTTCGGGATGAAGCATTGATTACTTTAAGTTTTGGTCGATGATAGGCAAATTACGAAACCTCTGCGTCTGCAAATCCAAATATATTTTAAATAATTACCAGTAATATTTTCAAAAGGGCCCCACCGCTCATCAAGATTAGTGCTCCATTCGTCGTCTCTTCCAACTGGCAAAAGCGCAGTTTTCTGTGTCTGGAATCTGGATGAAGCCCTAATGTCTTCCCTTTCTAGCGTCTGGGTAATGTAGAAACGGGCCAAGCTGTTGCTAATTCCAGCTAATTGTTTATGCAAGCTGAGTAACTGGTATTGCATGAGTAAATTATTGCTACTTCGCTTTTAAATTTGTCCTGTGATAAAAAGACATAAACGTGCATTAGCAAATAGAGTTTTTGCAGCACACAATCTATCTCTCTCATGATCAAGATCATGGACAAAAATATGACATGATGCAAAAATGGACATAAATATTAATTGTTTGCGTATATTTAGAAAATCCAATGGCTAGTTATAGAACAGAACACTGCGTAAAATAGCTTGGCTCTTGAATGTTTTTCCGGTCAACCCTTATTTGTTCGTGTCCATGAAACGGCTTATGCAAATCGCTGAATGCCAAAGCTGAATCCATTTAACAATAAAATTGCGAATATGTAAATGGCACGGGAAAAAGAAAGAAACTCGTTCTTAATTTATGCCCAGTTCAGCAAAAATTTTTGCTGAACGAACGAGAAAAATTTCCATTAAAATAAACTTTTCATGTTGTCCTGCTTAAAGCGTTTAGAGCCGAAATGAAATACATAATTCTCTGGATGATGGTAATGTGATTTTTATTTCTGAATTTTCTGGACAACGAGTTGTTTTTATTTTATTTAAACCGACATTAGACGCGTTTTTCCTTATTTTGGCTGTTTGGAATTATTCTGAAAAATGGCTAATTTATCATAAAGTTTGACTCAATCTAATTAAAATCTAAATGAACAAGGCTGGAGAAAAGAATGGATGGGGACTAGATGTTTTGTTGCAAAATAGTTAGTTTGGATTAAACGATTGCCTATAGAAACCGAACCACTCTATATAGAGGTCCATAAAACACGAAACTGAATATATGCGACTGCTTTTCTTCTCCATTCAACCGTAAGCCCGGTTGTTTCTTTGGAAAAAATCCAGTGGGCGCCTTAAGCTACTGAAAAAGTAGAGCAATTTCATGTCGCCTGGTCCTTTTTTTATATCCTTAACTTTTCCTTTTTTCAGTAGTGCAAATTGGATGAATAGGAACGGTTGGTTGGTCCTGCACGGATAGTCGAGCATTGTAATAATGCCTTTTTATTATTCCTTTGAGGGCATTCTCTAAAGGGATCTTACGGTTTTAAATGTACGGCCGCAACCGACTTATCTTGATAAATAAGGAGATTTTGATTTTCATGCCATGAGCAATGTTATGGAAAATATAGGCTACTGTCAGCAACTTTATTGTGATTGTTATACCACATTTCCCCGAAAAACGTATTAGCTTTTTTTCGAACCTCGATCTCCGATTTGAAGCCCATGCAATTTCCACACCCACCAGGCTCAAAGTCAATTTATACCCGCAATCTGAACGGCAACGTAACTCCAACAAAATATACAGAAGACATTCAATTAGGAACCGATTCGATTCACTTCGAAATTCCACCAGGTATTTACACGAAAAATATAACTTTTCGGTCGACGTAACATTTCTTTTCTCTTGTCGATCCGTCAGACGCATATTGGCAGCTCCCCACAGAATAAAATCCAATCATTATGATGTATAACGTCCATTGCCATGTTCCCCGTGGAATTGCCTATATGGAATTTTAGTTGAAATAAAAATTTGTTAGTCGACGTTTTGTTGTATTTTGGTCGCCATTGAAGTGTGAAGTAGTTACAAATGAGATTGTTTTACTGCGTATCGGGCATGGCCGGTTCACGCAAAATCAACAATGAAAAAGCCTAATTAATCGATTTTACTTTTTCACTGCACGTAATTGGCTTGAATTAACTATTCCAGTTCAGGCCGTATTTTGTGTAGAATATCAGCCCATGCATGTTTTGAAAAAACCATTTCCGAAATGCGTCTTTTGTTATTTATCGATCATGTTCCAACACATGAGTAGGCAATATAATACATTTGGGAAGCGAATGGGGTCCACTTTTAAAACGCTTATTGCTTAAGTTGCGCATATCCAATTTGAACGTCATCAAGGATTATTTCAAAATTAAACTTTCGGAATTTTTGCAAGTATTTTTAGCTTTATGCAAAATTATTTTGAAGAAGCATAAGAATAAACCAAATACAATATAGCTCGAAAGCGAATGTAAAATATCATTTGACTCTGACACATGAGGAGTAACAACCAACAACATTTATTTTAAGCATTGTGTGGAAAGGTCGCTAATTATAAGATACATTTGATTTTTTTACTACTAATCTGAATCGTTGAAATTTTTGGTACTTAATAAATCATAAATGAACTTGATCTCATTTGAACGTTATTCAGAAAGTATTAGGCGATAAAACATCCTTTTTATATTAGTTTCTTAACTGCATGTGGAGCATATTTTATTGACGAGTGTTTTTATTAATTTGAATTTTTCATTTTAAAAATACACCTTTCCTTAATGCTAACAAACTATTTACCGACCGAAACATTTTTTCTAGAATAACTAGTTTTAATTTTCTAGTTTTAATTTTCTGCTACTATCACTTGACTGAAACCTAAGTAGGCATATTTTACGAATTATTTTAAATCCTAAGAACTAAATTGAATTATCTTCAGTGCTCGGTGTACTGGGTACTCAGTAGCTAAGTAGTTTCCCGTCGCAGCAATAATTCATTTGGTTTGAAAAGTTTCACAAATTTCAAATGGGGAATTGATAAAGTAACTTGACCATATATGTTTCATAGTCGTTTCAATATAAGGTTTCGTATTTTCAATTTCCTTTTTCCACAAATTCACAAATTATCGGATTTTTTTAAAGTTTTCCACTCAAGTTGATTCCTACTGATTTGAAGTTCAAAAAGATACTCAAAAAGCTGCATTTCTTTCAAATACTTATTTAGCTTTTTGCGATTTTCATACATTTAATGGCGCAAAGTTGTGCATTATTTCCAAGAGTGCGAACTGATTTATGTTTATAATGGCGATAAAGATTTTATGACAAATTATTTCCGATGGTGGAGCTTTGTTATCTTGGAAAAATCCGTTTTCCCGACTAATTCTGGAATGCGTTTTTATTAATTTTTTCTGTCAATTGTGTAACACTTTACGAAATTGTCAATATTAATTTTATGTTTAACAACTCTGTACAATTTAAAATTAGCAATGTTTCAATAGAGGATTTAATAAAGGGGTTTTCAAAAGTTGAATTTAACTGATGCACATTAAAATAAAAATATATGGTGTATGCATGCACATGAACAGCACACATTTTCATAAAACACCAACCTTTAAAATAATTATAAATTATTAGTGTCTTTGATGCAAAAGAAAACCTGCTGCTCCAACAACCTGCTGAAGAGTCCAATGTTCATTATATATCTATTTACGAAAACAGGTTTCATCTACTTACTCTACTGAGTAACTTCGCACATTTTCATCCATTTTGCTATCTACGCAATATTTCATTACAAAAGCATGTCGATAGGTACTCATTCGTGATTTTCAGTTTTCTATCATGGCCTGGTTGTAGTCACACTCGAAATGCTCTCGTGTGACAAATTAGGATTATTCTATCGTAGAGAAGTCCCTATCCATTACGGTAAAACAGTATTTATTATTTGTCAAATACGGCACCAAAGCCACAAATTAAACCCATTGTTACGACATTGTATCTGGAACTGAGCACGCTAACCTCAATGCGTATTTACCAAATTGACGAAGGGTAAGCTGATTTCACTACAACTAATGTAATATGCGGTAAACTATCACGAGGTTCATTTGTTACAAGCTCACATGCATTTCTTCTAAATGAACACACTAAACTACATTTGGAAATAAATCTTTGGACTGCTGAAACAGAAGGCAAAAGACAATTTTTGAGTTAGACGTGAAGAAAATTAGAAAAATTGGCAATAAAGACCGTATTGACATTTACATTTTTTCCAGTGGGTACTTAATTTGCTTTCACTATGTATAACATATAAAGCAAATATGCAACAGGAACGGTTTCTGCGCTCGTAGGCAAAAAATCCATCCATTTTGCAATCGTTTTCACACATTTTAATGATTATTAATTATATTAAAATACTCGCAAAAAGAGACACATGTCAATTGCAAAAATTATGTAATGTGTTATTTATAAAATATTTATTGATTAAATTATGGACTTTTTCACTACCTTCAAAATTGTTATGTTAATATTTTTTCTTGTACAGCTCGTATTAATTGTAGATACTCTAATGTGAGTTTGCTCGGCAAGAACTGCTTAGCCTTATATTAGACGTGGGTAACACTGTGTTGCGCTTTCGAGGTGATGCCGCTCTGTTTATGGTGAGTTATAATTTATCGCGCCTCACTGCGCCGCGCCTCAAATTGCGCCTGTGGCGGAATAATTTTTGAAATCCGAATTTTCTTTAATTATTGAAATTAACTTGGTTTCTATCATCGCTCCTAAATTGAGTTACAGTTTAATTTTAACTTATTTTGATAGTCAATATTTTTAGAAAAACAAAACTAATCCGGGTGTTAATTTTAGTTTTGGCGTTGTGCATTAAATACTGCAGCTGAGTGAAATTCAGACAAATATAAATGGCTCTAAATTTAAAATTAAATTAGTGAAAGATCGGCATTTGGAGCGTTTTCTCTTTAGTTGTTGTTCACTTTCGTTAAGTGGGAAGGTGAAATTTGCAATTGGAAATATTTCCTTGCGAACAAGCTATTTCTACAAAAATGTTAACAATAAACAAATTGAAATGGACCTGCCAAGTAAAGCACGAATCATCGAAACGGCGAACAATTAGATGATTGAATAATCATGATTATTCTGTAGTTCGGTGTCTTTGATGGATGTTACCGACAATGGACGAAATTAGTTGATTATCCTTTTGAGTGAATCGCGTTTTACATGAGAAATATCGAATCATTGTGACCCTTATGGCAAGCGCGATAGAGTTTTTGGGGACTTATGGGTAGAAAATATGGAGGATAGGCCGCCAGCTTGCAAAAATCTGGTAAGAATGATCTCTAATTTTTAGTATTTTAACTTCAACTGAGTTTAGTTTTCCGACAAGGAACTGAAGGTTCATGGATTCTTTATATTTCTCTCTCTTTGCTATGATGATTTCAAATAAGTTTGGCTTTGGACAGATTTCCTGCTGTATTAAACAAATTGTTGCCATGTACATGTAGAACTTTTAGTTTCATATTCATCCATTGATTTGTAGGGTGGATTTGGTATCAATTGGGTCATTCGTAGTTAATTTTGAAACGTTGAGAATATTTTGGGCGGCTTTGTATTTTTACATCAAGCTCATCTGAATCGTGTCTTAAAAGAACCGTTTCAGATATGCAAATATGTCATGCAAAAAAGTCAAGAGTTTTAGTTTTGTCTGTTTTTTTTTTAATTGTGAAATCGACTGAAACATGATGCCGTCCTTTTTAACGTTGTTCCAGAACCATTTCAGTCACAGAGTTCGTTTTTATACCATTGTATAGAGAATTGGTATTTCGATTCAGTTTTAACAAGGTGCATGAATACATCCTGGAGAATTTAGCACAAAAAGTCATCCGAAATTTGAATTTCAGACATATAGGTGCAAGTTTACGCCAATTTTATTAAGAAAACAACGTCTTCTACAGATTGTTAATCTTTCAAGTTTCTGCTGGCTGGTTAAATCGTTTTGTTGATTGGTTCTTTGAACGTCTAAGAAAGCGTCAAAAGCGATTCTATTAAGTGATAGTGCTTTTTCGTTTTGCTAACACTGTCGTAACCCAAAGAATCTTCAAAAGATTTCTAAATTTAATTTAACTTGTTTCAGTTTTCTTTACCAGAGGACACTATTGTCATATTTTATGCAATACTACAAAACTGCTACGCTTTTACTGTTTGATATTAATTACTTTGCCGTTATTATTTTAAATTATTTGGTTCCCTAGACATCACTTACATTATAGATATTTACATGTTTTTGATAAGGCAAATTGAAACTATTCCACATGCGGCGCATCTAACTAATTTCTCAACTTTAGTGTTTTCTTGGTATTAGTAATTTATATGCAAGTGTAAAAAATGCATTTTAAAATCTACTGATCGCAATAGTTATAAATGAAAAGTTTTTACGCTGATGTTATGTTTTAACTGCTGTCAAACTTTCAGCAAATATTCAGTTGAGTGTAAAACAGAACACATAAGGAGAATAAAGCTGTAGCCAGCTCCTGAATAAAAGATAAAAAAAACGTTTTCATCCAAAATCAACGTGTTATCTCCAACTTAGTTTATTTAAACTAACTTTTTATCTGCCTTTTGAATGTGATCCTGTCCGTTACTTTGAACATTTTTTTTAATGTAAATTATTTACATTTTTATAATTTTCTTGCGGTGCCCAGTAGAATCCTACAGCTTATAGTATATCATATTAGGTAAACAGACAAGCAAACGCTAACAGGATCTCGGGAGAATCCGAAACATCCGCATCGTGAAGATAAGCTATATTTGAAATTTGAAACCTACTCGTCATTTACTACAGGTAAATATTTCAGTTTTATCAGTACTGACGTGCGACGTGTATGACCGCTACTCAACTAATACCTTTCTAAATGTTCAAAATGACCGTCTTTCGAAACCTAAACATTTTCATTCATTGAGATTTTTTCCATATGGGTTGGAGACATCTTTGTCAGCCTTGATTTCAGCTATTGCGTTCTATTTTCATATTGATGGTTATTTGTAGCCTAAATGTTGGAATAAGCATATTTAAGTTTGTCTCGGGTTTTTAAATGATCGCAAAGCATTCAAAGTGTTAGTTAATGCATGGATAAAACATTAGATGGGTATGTGTGCGCCATGAAAACTAAAAAAATACGTTTGCTTTTCGAAAATGACAAAACACCTATTGATTTGAGTGGTTTACATTATCAATATTGCACAATATTGATGATGATGGAAAACTATCTATTTTCGACAACTTTTAATTGGGAGCTGCGACAAAATAAAATGGGTACATTTAAAACAAGTAGTACACGTAAAACAAGTACATTGATAGAACTTTAAGCTCATTAAGGGATGCTCTGATGGTTGATTGGAATTAGTAGGATGGTTGTTTATGTTTCGAAATTAAGCTGCAGGAAGGACAAGCGCTAAATTATTAACAACTTTTATTATTATACGCGAGTGGCATATTCTAATAAAATGTAAATTATTGGAAATAAATTGAAACAGAGAAGAAACTCGAACAGCCAAAGTAGCATACAAATTGATATAAATTGGTCAGGGCTGCCAACAGGTCATCAAAAATATTGCAAATATATAAACAGCGACCTGCAGGAAAATGCGATTGGCCTTTCTCTAACCTGTCTAGGTTTATACCTTTTTGATAAAATACTTCACAGCCAGTAGCACGTAGTTATCTGCATACATATTGAAGTGCGAAGGCCTATGGCATACGAAATGTTCGAAAATGCTGCTGAATATTTCGATAAACTTATCATTTTATAGTCAATAAGGAGACGCTCCAGTTCCGGAATGTAGAACATAGGCAGCAGGTACATTTATGGAGATTCTCATTTTTCCTTTGGGTGTTTTGAACGGAAAGGATTGAAACAGTAATTAAACTCAGAGCGGTTCGCTAATATGATTTAAAAGATTCTTTGGGCAATTAACTCGGTAAATGGCCCAAGTCTTTTATTCCCTCGCCACATTTCGCTTTTACTTTGTCGACAAGAAGAGAAAAATGAAAGCATAAAAGTGTCTGTTGTTCAGTTCACTCAAGGCTTCAGTATATTTCAAGCTTAAAAGGCGTACGTAGGATAAAAGCATTTTTAAAATGTACCTTTGGAAATTGGCTCGAAAAGCAATATTTAACTTGTGTGAGGAGTGATAGAAGCTTGTAATTAGCATTTGAATTTTCATTTCCTCAGTAAAATTATTTTAACAATTAAATATATTAAACACTAGTGTTGCCTGTAAAAGGATGGCTCTCCAGCTAATATGCGAACTACACGGCCCAGAAAAAACGTTATTCTAAAGAAATTGGGAAATTTTCGCTCGTGTTTTCTGCTCCATATTTTCAGGTGTCCGATTTAGGTAAACGAACAGGGATGAGTCTGCCCACCCCACATAAATATTACTGTTTCTGACCTTAAAAACATACTTTGATTTAAAAGTTTGTTTTATTATTTTAAGTAGTTCAAATTGTATTTAGACTGATTCGAGGATGATAATATATGGTAAAGCTCTTTCCGTTGTTTTTAATCACGCTCTCTAATGTTGCTTCCATTTTCTGAACTCAAATGAAAGGCGTTTGGAGTCTTCCGTTTGATGGCAATTTTTTATGTTTCATCGTACATTTCTAACGGGAATTTCGTTAAATAATCTGAAGCCAAGCATTGGAACACATGCAATAAAGTTTCATCGCAGAAAAAGCCAATTTGCGTAACTTTCTCCCACACAATCTCGGACTTTTACCCCACAGGCTTTGTAATTTCACGAAGGCTTTGTAATACTACATCCGAAAATAAAATAGGCACTATTATTCACGCTATGTAAGTAAACAAGACTGGAAGGTTGCAGGTATATTGCAATATAATCTAAATTTTCTGAAGTAATATAATCGTTATACCTAATGATGAAAGCATATCATTTTTTTTAATTTGTTGCAAAATTTGTCCTCGCGTTTATGTCAACCCTAACACTATTTCAACATGGCCATAAATTGATTTTCAATTTTTTTATGTTCAATAAGCAGCACCTGCGACGTAATAAATACTGTTTCTGTTTAATTTCTTATTTTTTGTGATTGGAATTTCAATGATTCTAGCACCATCTGTGCATTTACGCTCCCAATGTATTTGCATGCAAATCCGCTCCAAAAATTCTATTAAGTGCATGGGGTTGATTGCAACTTGTCCAGCTATACGAATTTTCAACAAATCCAACTAACAGAAAACGAACAATTCTCGCAATAGTCATATATCGGGCTGAAACCTGCGTGAAACTCATCAAAACATATATTATCGTTCTCAATCACGAACACCGGGGAAAACACCTGTTTTCATACGTTTTCCCTCGATTTGGTGATTTGAAGCACAGCTTGCACTTTATTTCCAGACAATAACGCATTGTTGTTTGTAATAACAAGTAATTTCAGTTTTCATTACTTTTGGTTTCGTACGCCCTACTAGCTGTTTAAATCCAATAAATTCGGCATTATTTGTGTTGCGATGAAATTTCAAGCACCACAGCTAATAAATAGAGAAATTTATTTTTATTTTTAGTTTTTCCAACATTTCCACACAGCAAAATGAAAACTATATACACATGTAGGGTAGGTAAGGGTCAAAGCTTTGTCAGTTCAAGTTTTCGCAAGATTCATGAAAGTTGAAAGGGCATGAGAGCCTAAATTTAAGTGGGAAGGGTAGGCCCAGATTTCTGTTTACACCACTTTGGGGCGTCAATAATATTTGCGGAAAATTTTCTACATTTACGTTTCGGAACTTAGCAGAACTTTAGTTAGCAAGTTTTTCATCTGTAAGACTTTTGATAAGCTGATAATAAAATCACTAATGTTTAAAAATGACTCATAACCACTTTAAAATTAAAGCTAAAACGATATTATTTCTTCTTTGTTTATTAATACTGGATATTTAGAATGTGTTTGTTTTTTTCTAGAATTTGTTGGTTTTTGAACTTATGCGCTTAGTTGCTTTCTGATTAAGAACATGTTAATATATTCCTATTCAACTCAAAGTTTTTTACATGAGGCTGACATGTTTAGATCTTCATCTTAGCCATCAAATTGATGCGCGTGTTCCGTAAATTCTTGTTCGAAATTTCGAGGTTTTCTCAAGCAAACTTATTAAATTACTGTTTCATATCCAACGAATCCTAATTTTGAGAAAGTCCGTTTTCCTACTGGCGCGTAGAAGAAATTCTACGATTGTTTATTCGTTTCTGCTACAATCTGAGGTTCTTTTGCTCAAAAATTGTAATTATCAATCAAGACACAATCTTTGTCATAAACCTTTGACCAAAGGTGCACTTTTGTTCGTTTTACGAAGGAATCGATTAAGTCCAAATTGATTTGGTTTCTTTCATTTTAATGGCAAACAAATTATATGTTGTTAGTTTTAATAATACCTAATCCATCTGTATATTTGTGTAAATAAAATTATCTGTATACAGGGTGAGTCAAAATTGGCGTCATTCCTTTTAAGGGGTGATAGAGGTCCCTTGGAAAGTACGAGAAAAATATTTTAAAAAAAATTTTCAGAATTTTTAGAAGATATTAACAGTTGAAGATCGAATTTCAACTTTGTTATTAAGCATTATTTTGAAATAGTTCCATGTTTAATTGGTAGCATATTGGAATACTTAAGCACTCAAAAAGAAAAATTACGATCTTTGCTTCAAATTACGAAAATTTTTGATATCAAAAACGATCTCTTCTACAATTTTTTGATGACAAGGCACAGCAATGCAAGCAAGGCAATTATGTTTTTTGCCTTTAATAGACAGTTACAGGTGGATAGCCCTTGTCAACAATAACAATAATTTCTCAAACTGTGACTTACTTTGAATTTCCTTTCACGAATTTTCGAATATCCGATTAGGTCAAGGAAAAGGCTACAGTAACATAGCAAAAGCTGAAAGAACTCACGCCAACAAAGGGCGAGGAAAGTGGTCCCAGGACGATAGATTGTTCGGGTTCCAGGCACAGAGGAACAAGTATTAGACATAATCGAATCAGAGCCTTCCAGGGGTACTCAGAGCACAATAACTGACACTTTCCCAAGTACCAAATAAATACCGAGGAAGGGCTATATTCCTACCACGCTTGTACGATACACACAGCACAAGGAGATACAAATGGAGCACGAGTTAATTAACTGAATACGAGAAGCTGCTTGATAAGAGGATTACACATACATTAATAAGGAGATTACACAGGCACTAGCTTGTTTGGAGTTAACCATTCAAATGTTTGGCGTTGTATGGTTTATTTTTAAACACCAATATTCGAGGTTATGAGACCAGGTTGACATTTCGTCCACAAATATTGTTGAATTTACCGTTTATCCTTGTCAATCTTATTGTCTGTATAATTCCATGGTTACCGGAGTTTTAAATAATTACGAAGCCACAGGTATTTGCGCAATGTTAATTAGGCAGATTACCTTGAAAAACTTTGCTGCCGTATTTCTGATATAGGTTTTTGCAAATTTCTCAGTTTTTAATAACAATTAATTTATTTTACAATTTTTTCTGTACTCCTATAACAGCGCCAGACAACACCTCTGTAGGAATGACGCCAATTTTGAGTCACCCTGTATAATCTGCAAATTATATACATATAATATATATTTTTCTGTAAATAAAAAATCAGCGGTTGATCTTTAGTGAATAAATCGGATTATTTGCGTCAGTTGTTGATGTCTATTGTATAAAAAAATGACCTGGTAAAATTGTAAAGTCAGATATTCAGCAGTTATATCGTTTTTTCGGTTACATAAATTCCCCTTAAATGAATAAACAATACAGTATTCGTTTTATAAATTCTGGCTTGTCCATAAATTCCTTATAATATTCAAGATGCGGGCACTTTTCAATATCAGTTCATTAATTTTGTACATCCATCCACCAGTTCTATGTCCTTGACACGTTGTCAAATAACGTAAACTTTATGAATTCGTGCTTTTTTCCATCGGTCAGATAAGCTAATAAGTTGACGGACAAAAACTATATGGTTTGTACATTATTGAAGAAAAATCTTAAAGTTTCCGGCACTATAATAAATAATGCATCGTTGTGCAAGTTCAAGTCACTAATCATGTTCCTCGGGGAGCCCCTCTTTAATGTTTGATGAGATGTCCCCGCACGCATTTACCCTCACAAAGAAAAACACGAAAACTCCATTCAAAAATTTAGATCGATAAATATCCGACAAGAGAAATCGGCGGCTTAGGAATTGGACTGAGGTGAAAAACGCCTTCTCGTTGCGTGTCCAAATTGGAAAGTATGCCGGAAAATAACGGAAGCCATAGAACTTTTATGGGTCTTTTTGCTGTAAACAAAAGAAACTCCCAAATAAAATAAAAGGAATTGTTTGACATTCAAGGAGAAAAACATTATGTTTTCTTTTTCAAGGTCTGAAGACAGTGTGTTTCCGATCCATACGATCGCCGTGTTTGGTGAAACCTCATGTTTAGTAATATGCATTTATATCAGAACTCATACCAGAACTTTGGTTCAATTTCATTAAATAATTAAAAATGTATACTTTATTTGACTTACGGAATTAAATAACACTATAAAAAGTCAGAGAACATACCTAAACAAATGTTTGCCTTTATTATACTTACTATTAACTGCGCTTACCAGACTGTTTATAGCTCTTTAAAATTCTTCCATCAACAAAAATGAATAAATTTGACTACGTTTACAGATGTTGGCCATTTTAATATAAAATTGTTGAGCTTTTGAGCCTTGTCGCTAGTTCGGTTCGGTTTAGTACTTAGCTGCTCCTGTAAAAGACCAGCTCGTTTTACACCATCCCATCTAACAAATTCCCACTTTTCTCTAAGCAAACTTATCGTCGTCTATTCACGAAATTTCCTTTTGGGATTCCAGATCTAAGCGATATACATATTCCAACTTTTATGCGGCAGAATGGAGATGCTACAGGAAATCACTTTTTTATTCACTTCTCTGTAAAGTTAGCTTCCGCTTTAAACGATATTTCTTGTCCGTAGTTACCGATAAAGGTAATCTCGGAAATAAATTTGTAACTTTTTGCTCGCTTGCATGGATAATTTAACGACATGAAGACTTAGATGGCTCATTTCTTCCCAATTGTTTAGCGAAAGTGGATTAGTACAGGAACAACTCGCTTATTAGTTCAAGTGATTAAGTAGAACTATTTCTTAATACATAATGAAACCGCTAGTAAAATGCGCACTGTAAAACGCAATTTAATAGTGCAATATTTTTTAATTAAACTGAGCCTCCAATGCGGAATTGCGTGACTTAATTATACATTTTTCTGGAATGCGAATCATTAATTATTTTACTTTTAACAAGCACAGCTTAGGTCTATTTTAAGCTAAAATTAGTTTTTTATTGAAGCATAGAATATCAGCAATTCACTAAAATCACACTTTCGCAATGCTACATAGGGTATACATGGGGGAGCAATATTTATGATTTAACCACTTGTCAAGAGTTTGCAACATTTCAGAACAGCAAATAAAAGTTTGGTACTTGAGAAGTACATAAATAAAACTAAACTGTTCGTCGACATATTTGGCTGTATACATGAAACTTTTTTTCAATAAACACGTATTATGAGTGCTTTGTGACTGGCTGGAGTTTCAGCAACTTTCAACTTTGCAAAGTTTTTCTCAACCTGCGGAAACCTTGAAAGTTTTCGAAATCCATATATGGTGCAATTTACCGTGAGAGTGCTCTTTCTGCACAATTATATTATTCAGTTTTCCTTGTTCTCTGAAAGATGAAAGTTTGTGCGCCTATTTCATGCGTCTCAAAAACGGGTTTCAAGCCAAAACTTACACTCTTGTCGTTATTTTACACCTAATATATTTAGCTTTGGTGAAGAAATACTCACTCGACTTCTATTGATTTAACTCTCATTTAGGGCCTTTGAAAATTGCGGATAAATTACTCAAGACTTTGGAGGATAAATTTATATTGGGACTGTAAAGTCTAAATTTTATTAGTACTGTTTCAGTGTCTAAGCCCCAAATAGAATATCTGCCGAGGCCATGCTATTAAAATTGAATTTCGCCATGAAAACTTTCTATAATTTGTCCTCCCAGCAACTTTCACCGATAGTTTATGTTGTGCATTTTAAGCTATCAAAAGTTTTCCTCATAAAATTTTCACACCATAAGTAATTTATTAGGGGCAACGAGGAGGAAGGAAAAATCATCGAAAGCAGCAGCCCAGGTGCAGCATTAGTCTTCTGTCCAACGTGAAAACTTTTATCTATAAATCTTCCTTGGCATAAAGAACGTATAGCCCTTTTGGGATACTTTCCCGCTATGCTCTATGGAAAACATGTTTATATTTCAGGATCTTACCTGTGGCGCTCAATGATTTATACGCACTTTTGTAATTTACATTCTCGTGCTTCGAGAATGGTAATAACTAGAATTGTGCGAGATAATGTTGACGCGTAAATATAGCAGAGTAGCATGCATATGTGCGCTATTTTTACTTCTTGGTATTTATCCGCGGTAGCTGATTCGCTGTGTGTCTGTCTATTGGATTAATAGCTACGTTGTATTTTGCTTTGCGAGATTTTGGCAGAAAAATGGATTTTTAATCTGATGGATATCTAAGGATGATTTATTTAATACACATAGAAAGAACAAAGCAAATCAACTTTGAAACGCCATTTACATTTTAATGTGGGTGACCATCAGAAGACTTGGAACGGGAGTAATATTTCACACTGAAAACTTTCGATTAATCTAAATTAGATTCCAAACTATAATAAAAATATCAACATTTTAAAACAAAGTCTCCCCACATTTGTGTTCGCTTCTCGAGCGTTTGAGCAAGTATTGACATTTTTTTGGATTTTTGGAAAAGTGAATTTAAGGCAGTTAATATTGAGCTGGTCGATTTCAACATTCCAAAACCGCGTATAAATTTATAAACCTATTGCTCTGAAATCGGTAAGACGCGCTACTTGCGAAGGGCAGAAAACTGCGAAAGGTAAAGTGAGAGGAAAGTCACGGAGAGGCTCTAAGTTTTTTAATTTCTTCCTCCATTCTAGGAGTATCAGGAAATAACTTGAATACAAAATTGGTACACATCAATTTTTAGTTGAGATTATTAGATCTACATATTTGCATTTTGTTCTCTTCTTGTGAGACAGGTTTAGTCCCATTGTCTCAAACTTTTGTATATGTATGTTTTCTACTACTATTCCTTGCATTTTGGGCACTTTGCGTATGAACGCTTTGCAAGATTTGATTTTGAACCAATTCATTAGTAAAAATGTATATGTAGTTGAGCTTGGCCAAGCAGGAAGCTTTTGAAATATTGGCTGTTAAAAAGGCAAATACTCTCCAGTCCCTTTCTAATATTTTAAAGTGTCCTTTTTTGGGTAATTATATATGCACAGGTAAATAAAAATTCTCAGGCAGAAACGTAAAATCACTTCTAGCTGTTGGACAATAAAGATGTTTCAAGATCTTGTTTTGGGATGCCCATTTCAGATAGTCATTTAAGGACAGCCTCTATACAGCAAAGAATATCTGCTCAAATTATATGCTCTTTAATGAGATTGTAACACCGCCTTGGCTAGTTAGCAGGCAATAAGATGGACATACAGTAGTAAAATTAAAATTGAAAAAAATCCACCAATACGTTAAGAAATGTCACAGTTATATCTCCCTATGTAGAATCTAATTTATTTTAGTAGTCTGTTCTATAAACCTGTCGCACAATACTAATTGAGAAAGTTAGAAATTAAGCTGGCATGTACTTTTCTTCTGTCTCGTTTAGTTTTCTTGCTGAAAGCTTCTGTTTCTAAACACGAGTAAAGGAAATTAGTGACAGTGTGAGAAGACAGACCAGATATTTCCTTGCCAGGGCTCGACGGCTTGTTAAGCGGCACGAAAAGGGTTTGTGCAACTTGTGTAATTACAGCAATTTCCACTGTTCAAGGTACACAAATTAGCTGGTATTAATTTAACAAATAATGGAAAGTGCCAGATTTGCACTGATGGTATGAAAACACAGGCAAAAGATATTAGGGAAAAGATTCCTCCTCAAAAGTGGCAAGGTTCTAATTTCATCAACTGCTAAACTTTCAGAGTAACTGTCGAAAAATTAGTTGCATCATTAGATACTTATTGAATTTCCTTATACCCAGCATGAAGGTTTTAGTGTGTAGTTTATTGAGGCAGCATTACATGGGAATGTTTTGAGTCCATATGCAGTTGCACTTACTCGCGATCTCGAATTGTCGAGACCTGTTTTCGTCCAGTTTCTTTGTGTCGCAATCTAGAAATGGCCAGATTTGTCCTATATGGTTTAATAAATAAGGTGCAGCAAGTTTTTCCGCTATAAGTAAATTAGATATTTTATAGTAAACCAATTGAAGTCTTAAACGAAACTGCCGTAGTGAGCCAAACATTACTTACGATGCAGTTAATCCGAGCAAATTATTTTATATAAAAATACAGGAATTCAAAACGATTTCAAATTTCGACAATAATTTTACTATAGTTAATTATAGTTAATTTTATAAATACTTTCTATAATTAACAATAAAGCACATTTTTGCTAAAATAAACTTAACATTTTTACCGTGCAAAACTGCACATTTTAGGTGTTAATTTTAGGCAATAATTTATAAAATTTTTAAATACAATATTTAAATGTAATGTATAAAATATGGAAGAGATCAAGATTTTCAGTGATGTTATGGGTTTTAGCTAAATAAGTAGAATAATGAAAAAATATATGTATTTCACTTTTAATAATCTGGTATTAGGACAAATTTTAATAGCAAATCCTTTAGAGGCTCATATAATTTGCAAAACAATTAAACATAAAAATTAAGTGATATATACTTTGATTTGAGGTCCTCAAGGTACAACGTTATCATATTACAAAACCCAATGCAGATTTTGGAAAAATAGATATTTAATAAAATAAATACAGAGAAATTTAGAAAAATAATAGATCTGGATTGCAAGTGAAACATCTAATGAATTACATAGTTATTTTTTAGTTCGTACATGCTTACGCAATACTTTTGCTACATTTTGGAGTCATTTCATTCTGTCTTTTCATGTGAATGGAAACCTTTTATTAATGGAATTGAACAAAAGCAAAATGGTGAGCTCACATTAATCAATTACCTAGCGGAATGTCGTCGTGTATTATGAATGGTGTTAATGAAATTTTTCGATGATCAATGTGCGAATATTGGCATAGCCACGGACGCAAATAATACCCAAATCGGTGCACTTTTTAATCTTTTCACCAAATTAATCAAGCTTTATTTACTTAAACTGGCGTAAAAAGTGTTTTTGTTCTCCAATAGGAAATTCATTTAAAGTATATGGCTGATTTTTGTATTGCTATTTGATGATTAAGTTCAGGACGTACACCGAACCATTTTTTCGATACCTACTAGTTTTTTCTCCCAAACTAACCCAAACTAACATATTTTCTCTTAAGTAGTAGCTGTGTGCTACGTTTAAATAAATATTTTGGAAAGCAATAAGTCTTCAAGTTTTCACTAATGTAATATCTCACAAACTTAGTAAAAGTGTCTAACGAAATGATGCAAACTATGCTTATTTAAAGCGCTGATGCCTGTATTTCTCTCATAATTATATTCGCATTTGTATATCATGCCTCTGTTAAATTCTAATTCCTTAAATCAGTATTTATGAAAGTCCAAGTCAAGTGTGTAAAACCTTGTTACCAGCACGGGTGAAAATGAATTTTTAATAAGATTTATTCTGTAAACCTGGAGCAAATTATAACCGTATTTAGTGGAGCGAAGCTTACCTAGTGGTGCTTTTTTCCATATGATTACGGTTATTAGAGATCATGTTCATTCGTTGCAATAACATTTAATTTTAAACACCTAATTTGCTTGCTGCACGTTGTATAAAATCTAATTTCGCGCCTAATAAAGACCCAACAAATCTCATAAATTTTAAATGGTAGCCCGAAAACGGAAAGCCCATTTAACTCGAATGCTCTGGCGAAATATTCCATAGCCGCCGAAAATTATTGTTTACAACCGGTTGCTTATAAGAAAAGGATCCCACGATCCCTTACAAATTATATATGAAAATGCATATTTTATTTGATACATCCTGTAGTGCTTTATTAAAATTGTCTATGCTGCTGATAATATATTAAATATATTTTTTTTATTTAATTTTTGAGTGAACTCTGAAAATGTCTCGTTCGATTCTAACCGGCGGCACTACTTGATCTGAATTGAAACACTTTCAAATTTCGATAATTTAAAAAGTATTCTGTATAGTGTCTGAAGATGTTATCTATATTTCTGCTCTCTAAAGTGCTTTCAGTTAGTAAGTACCACAATTTTGAAATTCTTCTTTGCCAGCCAAGCACAGAAATGCATGTCTTTTATGTTCGGCTTTAGTTACTAAATACAGTTTGACTTGCATTATAACAATTGCCAATTGTCGCAATTTTCATCATTGCGTTATTCCATGCGAAAAATAGTACATCAAAGATTCACCAAGGTTCGGTCAAGAAATTATTCCAGTATTTTACTACTTTATCGGAGAACCGCAAACCGAGCGCAAGAATCGTTTGAAAATAGCAACCTAGGTGTTGCATTAGTCTCCTGTCCAACCTGGAAACTTTTACCAATAAATCTTCAGCGAAATAAAGAATGTATGATTCTTCGGGGATGCCAGCCAGGGCTTATTCACCACGGAGAACATGTTGTTTATATTTCGGAATTTTACCTGTGGAGCTAAATGATTTATTGTCGTTTCTTACGATTTTACGTGTAAGTGTAAACAGTGAAATATTTTGTTTCGTTGCAGCAGTTACAAACGTAATCGCTTTAATAAAAATTTGACTGCAAGATTGAATAAAACATCGCAAAGTTTCAGCGGCGAAACTAAATAATTTTTGTTCCGTGCTTACCATACCAGCTATCGATATACAATACATACAATTCTTTTAAGTAAAACGAGTGCCCAACATTATTCTTTTGAAATGTTTTTGTGTTTCATTTAAATACATTTTATACCAATACGAGCATTAGAATTGAGAACTTTTGAAATGAAAGAGCTGATCTTGAAGTTTTTAAAATTTTAGGAGTTTAGTAATTGAGAAATTACTGAACGAAAGTATTTATGTTGCTGCTAATTCTACAACTGAAAGTCATTTGAGAGAATATCTGACATATTTAGTTAAGGCTTCGAAATAAATTGTGCTCTTGCTTTTAAGTTTGGGAACAAATTAGGGTCATTTGCACAGCTACCTCGCGTATATAGAAATCCTGATTTACTCCAAATGCCATTAAATTAAATTCCATTTCGGATAAATTCAATTCAAATGAAATAGCCATTCCTGTCTGGCTCGCTCTGTCACGCCAAAAACACTATTTGTCTACTCTACTTTTTATAATGTTCCGTGTACGTACACAAGCTGGTAATCGAGCAGCTAGCTGGAAGTAATTTCATGATGGTTAACAAGCCGTCAAGAAATGGAAAACAACTAGCTGTCTGTCTTTTATCGCGGCCGCTAATTTCCTGCAGTTGTAATAAACTTTACTCAAATAGGATTAACCCTATTAAATAGTATTGCGGCAAGTTGTTTATCCTTAGGGAAATTTCATGTTTTACCTATCTAGTCAATTTGCGGTGTGGTGTATCAAATGAAGTTAATCATAAGCAAAAGCTGCTTGAATTTGTTTATTTTCAATATTTGTCTTCGATATAGAAACTATCGTTCTAGAATAGTTTCTTCATCATACTTGAAGAGTGTTCAAAATCCAGCTGTTCTAACCGTACAGGAGAGTCGATGAAATAAAGCATCTGATCATGCTTCATCCGAATTAGGAGCTGTAGGCTAATCTCATGAAAGGTTGTGTCATGCCTACAAATCGTTTTCTTACTCAAAACAGCACCTAGTTTTCTTCTCAAGTTCATATTAATCATATACATTGTTTTTCCAATGTAGGTATGTAGAGCAATGCTGAAGTGTTTTGGATACTATGCAACGTTTAATTTTTGTCGAATTTATGCGGATGCCAAAGGTTTCACTGCTTCTAACATGATCCATTTGGCGTTCTTGAGCTATATCCTCATGTTTTATGTATAATTTTGCCATCCTTTTAGGTCACCTACTCAACTTTTTACAACTTGAATATGTTCTAGTTGTACTCAAGTGTTTTGTTTGTGTTACGTTTCTCGCGCACCTACTGTTCTCTTGAACTCTACACGTGCTCTATAATTTTTTTGTTCGATGAAAGAGAATGTTCAATTAGAATATGCTGGTATTCTGGGATTTATGGCGTTTTTCTTGTCAATTAATCGGTTTGGTTTCAGGAGGGCTTCTTGTTCACTGTCAAATTTTTCTTTAATGTCGACTGTTTTTGATGCTGCTTCCTCAGTTTTTCCTATTGCCTACGAGTACAAATTTGCAATTGCTCGATTTTCTTCTCGATTTCTTTCTATTATTTTGAGAACTTCTGTAAAATTTCCATTATCTTCTTCGTCTTCTTCTTCGTTGCGGAAGCATTTAGGCTTGCTTTACCCATTCGTTTGTCCCTCCTGGGATGCCGACGACCAGCTGTCCTTACACCTCTTGGGAGACCATCTTGGTGGTATGCCGGATGCTGGTTTTCCATTTCTGGCGATATTTGCCAGTCTGTGGTTCTCCATCCTGGATATGTGCTCGTTCCAGAAGCGCGAGACCATCTAACCAAGTCCTCAGTCTTGCATTCTTCCCTAATTTCGGCACTCCTTCTTTAGTCCTTTAGTCCTTAGTCTTTAATCCCATAGTGTATTTCCTATGATCATTCCTATTATTCTCATTTTGTTGGTTCGTGCCATCCTTTTTGTCTCCGCTATGTCACCATGCTTTTTGTTTTGGTGGTTGATATTTCCATATTAACTTTTTCGGTCTGTTTCTTAACTGCCTGTATGACCCATTGCAGTTCGTCTTCCGTGTCCGCAAATAACGTTGCATGGTCTGCTTAACATATTATCTTAAGTTGATGGTTCATCTTGTAGCCTTCGTATATCTTGCGCACTTGCTCTAGTATTCTGTCCATTATGGTGTTGAACAGAATCAACGTCCAGCTCGTCCCTAACTGTCGAACGCTTTCGTCAAATCTATGAAGCACATCTATGCTAGTTTGTTATAGGGATGGTCGATATTTGACGTAACCGCTAAAATAACAGTGCTCCAGACAACTACTTGAGGTTTTACTACTTTATAGAATTTGCATAATAAACACATTAATTAACTTGTACAATTTGAAACTAAAATTTACTAAGAACTGGATCCAAAATGGAAAGTTTTTCTCCACATAGAACTGCATACAAATGATATGATACAAATGAATACAAGCTTTACAAAATGTGCATGACCAAGAGCTTAAACAGAGAAACCAATACACTTATTCATTGGATAATCGGTAGCGATGTTTTCTAATAATTAAAAATAATTTTGCTAAAAGTCTTTCGGGTGGAACTGCATTTGGAGGAACGACATTAATACGTAAGCTATTCGGGATTATTTTACTTGTATTTTTCAAGTTACGGATAGCAGCCTATTTTCATGGAACATCCTGTATAGTGTAAGATATATTCACTTCTATAGTATTACCTCTTAGATGGGTATTGAGCAAAACCAATTAAATGTTAGCAAACAATAAATATATATTAAAGAAAGATAAATAGGTATTAAAGCAATTAAAAATAAATACTAGAAAATATAAATATATATGTATTCAGAGATAGTGGAAAGGGCTACTCTATGAGACAAACTCAGCTTGTACTTGGAGAAACAGAAGGTGCACAAACACTAATCATGTCGAGCAATAAACCATTGTACGTAGGCAATATCGTCAACTAACGAAATTTGTTTGCAAACATTTATATCACCTACCGCCAATTTAGGTAATCTGAAAGAAAAGGGAAAACATCTGGAATCATTTACATTTTACGCATTGTTTTATTTATGTGACACTTGTTCACAGCTTTGGTTTCTAATTTAATGTTTTCAGTTAAGCGTTTAAAACGGTTCATATTGCATTTCTATCATATTTAAGAGCTACGAGGTCAGATTTAATGCGGTTCAATCGGGTCACCGTATTGGCCACAATTCGTTTAGTTTTATCGTTTTCTGCCGGGGCAACCCATGCTTGAACCCAAATATTAATACGAGCCGCATTGTATCTTGCAAAAGTTTTGGTCTTGCAGGATGATCTTGGTCTTGTTCTTGCATACATAGTGTTGCATACATCTTATTCACGAGACGAAAAGTTTCGATGCATTCCATTCATTCTTTTTTATTCTTGCCTATGTTGGTTTCAGGAGGTCAATCGTTAAACGCAGTTTTGTTATAGAAAAGTGTATCGGTGTTATAGAAAAGTGTAACCCTTGTTCTTCATTTTGATTTTCACATTTCAGATTCAGGGTTTCTGCTCCTATTACTATCTATGCAGAATTGATTTTTTTACTTTGACCTAAACGAAATAAATGAATAGGTGAATAAATATCAGTTAACAAAAGTTCAGGTGACAAGAATATAAACATGAAAACACTGTAGGAGAAATACTTCAAGAAATGTGAGCTCTTGAAAAACCAACGTTAATTAAACAAAACTAATTCGGGTTAACAATAATTGAGTTATTTATACCAGATAATGATTATTTATTATTATAATCATGGTATGCAAAAAATAAGTTGAACACATTTATTCAGTAATATTCACCGAATATTAATATCTATGCAAATGAAGAGTTTTTTGGCTTTTTTAAAAAGGATATATTCAACATTCAAATAATTATTTATTTTCCGCACATTAACAACATGTCAGAACTATTGAAAAATTGAAACATTGAAATGTCCAGTGGCGTGCTATTTAATATTATGCAAAAGTTGACGACTTAATAGGGAAAATCGTCAAATAAACAGTCAAATCAATTCTCAAATCCTATTGTTCTATATTGACTGAATTGACAACATTTAATTGCATTATTAGAGTCATATTTAATTGGATTGACAATATAATGTAACTAAAAAAGAAAAAATAATAATCAGACATTTTTTATACTTTGTATATATCTTTGGCATGTCTATTTGTGGTGATAAAATTTTGCAAATGCTGAGACCAACAAACCCTTTAGTATATTCGTATAGGAGTTTCTGCCAAATGCTAATAATTTTCCCGAAACGTTGTTTAAATTTGTCATCCTGCTTAATATGTAATTGGTATATTGCAATTAGAGCCGTATTAGCATTAATGGCAATTACTATGAAAATGCATTCAAAAGGACCAGGTCTAGCTGGCCTTTAATAACTCAATTCATGAATTCATATGTAACACCAACAAGTTCGGCAAAACTTCTCATTAATTGCCATCATAACGGAAATTAGTTGCATGATAGTTTGATGCGGTCAGACGATTTATGTGGCCAGATATTAACGACTTTATCAAGCTGTCACTGTTCCGGGAAATAATATAATGGTGCATAGTAATAATGAAAGCTTGGGTATATAATGACCAAGACAAATTGGCTTAGTTTGTCATATAGGAGCCGTGTAAGTGGTTTATTATTTAAATTGGTACTTACTTGCAAAACTTTAAACGAATATTTATGCAGCTACTCTCATAATCCTTCTTAAAACTCTATAATGTAATTAAACTGATTGAACTTTAATAGTTGCATGAGCAATATCTAAGCAAAATACGATAGTGTTAAAATAGTATACACAGTGTCTGGAAATTAATACTCAATAATTTAACAGCATATTCTAGAACGTGAACGCACTGTCCGAATGCTTCGTAATGAAACCACATATTTTTCTTGAACACCGTAACGCTTCCATCCTCAATACTTTCCAATTTTAAAAGTTTTGCAACACTTCTGCCATGATTATCACTGATTCGGTTCAATTTTATCTGTGACTATACATTTTTAACATTTTCCACTGTTTCTCAGTTTGTACTTTTCCCAGTAGCTTTGTTTCCTTTATCTACTTATTTTGATCATTATCGTAGTTGCTGGTTGTTGGCAATTTTGAGTTATGCGTATTCATTGTTGAATTCGATATTCAGTTTTAAAGTTAAAATCGTTCAATTGATGATTCTTCAAAACATTTTCAGCAATATTGTTAACAAATACGGTTTATTTAATAATTTTGAACAATGGCATAAATTCGCTTGGGAGCACATAATATGGTGTTATTTTTGGCGATAATTGAACGGGCAAAGATTGAGCAATGTTATTTTTGCATTTCAACTGAAAGTTTTTAGATACTTTTTATGCAACTGCTGCATTATTTTACCATTCCGTCCCGTTTAGTGTTTTCGCTGAGTATTGTCCTATAGAATTTCCCCTGATTAGAAGAAGATTACATAGAACGTCGAATACCAATCGATTTAACAATATTCTCGGTCTGCTATCTGAAAGCAGTTAAGTCCCTTTGAAGCTGCCCATTTACTCACAAAGCAGTTTTCTCCGATTCGATTTGAACTAAATTTAGAGATGAGGGACTCATTCCTACAAGACTTAATTAAAAGGAAGACCGGATTATTTCCTTTTTAGTGGATGCACCTCGCATTCGAAAAGTATTATTCGCTATGAATAAACGACTGCATTTTTCCTCATTTTCTTAATCTTATTCACACGCTTTTGACGGCATTTTTCACGAAAGGAACTGGAGTAAACTTGGAAACGTGCTGATAATAGTTATAGGAGTTGCTTTATTACGACAGATAATCTTCTCATAAGGGAATAAAACATCTTCATAATATATGATAAATTCTACAAGTTTATACAGAGCATTATTAAAGAGCAACATTAAAGTTTTTTGTTTGAAATTACTGCAAGTAAGTCGCCTTTGAAATTTGATGTTACTTAGTCGCTAAACGATCCGTTTCGTATAATCTTTACCGCTATTATCAAACACAGACTGTGCAGACAGCGCAAAACCGTAATTAGATCCACTTAAAAATGGATTTAAGCCTTTACGTATTTGAAGAAACCGTGTCTTCAATGGGCTGCTTAGAGTACATATAAACATCAAAGCGAACATTTCAGCTAAATTAGTTACGAGACGAGGGTAAGTCGTCCAAAGATAGAAACATATTCGGCTCCACTTTAATTACCGTCTTAAGACTGCAAATAACCGTGTACAATTAATAATACATGCAAACACCATATTGTTCATTTAATTAATCCCACTCCAGCATAAATTCTGCTTTATGACTAGAACGTGGCAGTTTTATAACATAACGTGGACCATAGGAAGGAAGCCATATTTCACGGATGGCCAATATTGCGTAAAATCATTTTGATTGGCCATATATGAAAATCCCATGGTTAGTTTCGAGAACAATGCTTCGAGCACTACAAATTCGTTCCTTCGAAATCAATTTATGGACGAAATGGGCTGTTAAATTGATACCTCAACGTATAATGAACACGGCTTACGTCAGAGTGTATTCATGTTTAACTAAGTATGTAATCTTAATATAAACCTGGTCTTTAGTATTTTAACATGTCCGATTTTCCCAGTCTATATTTTAATGTCCGTTATTTACTTAGATTCTTTAGGAAATTGTTTGTTTTCAGATTTTGTTCTCTATTTGTATGGACGTTGAGCTTGATTTATAAGGGACATGACAAAAATGTCTCATATCTACAAAGCGTTGTGATGTTTGAGCGCAAACATGTTTAAACTGACTAACAATAAAATATTGACTATTAATTAAATAATTAAATTACATTCGAGAGTATTCTAAACAACTCTCCACGGTGTTGATGCACATTTAATGAGCATATTTGCAGCATGCGGCGATGCTAATGGAATCTTTGCAAATATTCTTCATGCGATTCTAACGTAAGGTCTAATTCAATTATCGCATGTTTCCATACCGCATTGCATTGTCTAATATCGGATTTCTTGAGTTGATTGATTCGGGACTAAACCGAGAAACAACAATACAAGAAATGGTTTCTTTTATTCACCATATAAAAGACCGATCTTCTTCAGTGTGATTCAATAGTTCACTGAAATCAGAGATCCACGTGTGGAAATGCATGTTGTTTTCTGATTGTATATCGCAAGCAAACGACTTAAATATTTATTTTCACTCTGGAATTATTCTGCATATCAATTAAATAAAATGTTCTTTTCATGGCCAAATGCTTCCAAGAAAACAGCGGCAGAAATACGTTGCGGGGAGAAATCTGAAATTCAATGACTATCTCTAGACATCAATATGTAGTTAGTGTTAAAATTTCAATTCGAAAAACTGTATGTTCTCTTGGGTCTCCTCCATATACCTCCATGGTACTTTTCAGAAACCTGAAACCCTTGCGCTATTATTTTTTATTCTGTTTTATTCTAAATTTTCATATGTTTTACTATTATAATTGTCAGCTCTATTATGGCTTAACCAGCGGGAATCTTGCGATTTGTGAGATTTCAATGTATTAGAAAGTGTGCACCCTATATCGATAACGTTTAATGGTCTAATGGTTTAATGTCAGTTAGTTGAGGTGGAATATACCTAATGGTTGTTAAATACAATTTTAGGCCGGTATGTTTAGTCGATCTTTTACGATGCGCCGGCCTCCCGACGCGGGAGACAATTTTGGTTGCACACCCGATCGGTTGGGCATTTGACGCACGCATGTTGTTGGGCGATGCGGTGGAGATTTGTTGGAGATGGGTGTAGACATCTCCGAACGATCGTCAAAGCTATTTTGTGAGCGTTTTCTCAACTTATCGTGTTTTTTATACTGGTTTTGTTTTAAATATATACAAATTTAAATATATAGTTAACCATCTCCCTGTATTGTACAGTGTTAATTGGGATAATTCAGACGGGATTAAATTTGAACATACCATAAAAGTACGTAAAGAAAACATCAACAAGCTTGATATGCATTCAGATAATAATTGTATTATTTTCAGGTATATTCGAGGTATGGAAAATACATTGAGAAATTTATTGAAGCCGATTTTAGAAATCGCTTTCGCTTCTCAAAGGAAATTGTGGAAAACGTTTTGTTGCCATTAATCAATCACTAAGAACAAACCACAAATCGAGGCTATTCTTGTGATAATAAATGTTTTTAATTAATTTTATCGTCAGTCCCTACTTGGTAAAAAATAATTCAAGCTAGTATGTATGATGCCAAACCTCCAATGCTTGTACTTAATTTTAGTTTATTCCTCTTTTTGATTGCGTGATGGCTTGTGTGATTATGGATTACAATGAGAGTGTGTGTCTAGGACGAGAACGAGAGGCCATCTTCCTTTTTTACAATCTCAAGACCATTGACGTAATCTCGTCCTTCGCCCTTCGACGTTACATAACAATAAACCGGTGTTAAAGCTATGTGGCAACGCCGATACAATAATAATAATAATAATAATAAAGAAAGTTATTACTGCATAACATTTTTTGTTTAGAAAAGAGGTTTCGGAATTAATTGGTTGATCCTCTCAACGTTAAAAACGCTTTTTACTGCTAATATGGGAAAAAATTGTTATTTTACGATTTATTTACACAATATCTCCTCCGAGGCAACAAGCCGCAGTGGAAAGCCCTTAGAACTTTTATCGGCAAATTAATAATATCCCCGGAAAAGCGAACGGCGGGGACCAGCAGAATATTGCACATCCTCATTCTATGGGAGAATCGTCGGCGATTCCACGAAGAATATCTGTGCATCGAAAACTCGTCGACGACGGCACGCTCAGCTATCCGACACAATATCCGGAAAAGTTGCAAAATCGACTAAACATACCGGCCTTAAATCTTTCTCTAAACTATATATTTTTTAGGCTCCGTTAAAATGTAAAATTCCCTTGGACAAGCACTTCTTTTGTGTTTAGAATGGAACATAAAGAGGGAAATTGACTAAAAAATAAAATTATGTTTTATTTTCATCACTTATCACATTTCATTGCCTTCAATTTCGAGTTTTTATTCTTTCGTACTTTGCGCATATCTGCAACTATCAGAATTATTCTCTTATTTTCTGAATGGCTTCATTGTACAAACTATAAATCGTTATAAATAACGATAGAAAATTTGTCGTCTGCTCTGTAAAGACCTTCTCAAAGTGTGGATTCTATGATTGCTTAAAGCCTAAAATATAATATAATATAATAATATAAGCAGGTAACTAGCACTTAAACTTTAGTTATCTACTTGTTATCGTTTAATTGCATATTGTAGATGCAAACTTCTGTTCCGCTTGATTTCTTTGAAACCTTCTTCTTATTGTCGTTGCTTACGTCTATGGAGATCAATTCTGTTGCATAAGTTTTCGAGAAGTATGTCCATCTGTTCATCAACCGATTGTTTGGTCTGTTTTGGTCTCCATCCATGCTTCAGGATCTAAATAGATTATTTTCTAAGTGCAATAACCGCCAGTTTTTATTCAAATTCTCTCTGCAGTAGGAGAGTTGCAAACTATTCGGTATAATTTTTTGTTCTGCAACTGCTCTTCTCTTTTGAGCCAAACCGGCTATCTGAATGTTTCCTGAAAATCGCGATCTTTTGCATCACATTCTTACTTTCGTTTAACCCTCACAAATCTGAGGAAATTTTGAAGTATTCTATGCCAGTTAGATATAAATTATGCAGAATGAAGGTACGTTTTGTCGTTGTGGCACTTAGTGATAATTTAAACACTGTCAAGAAAAACCAGAGAAACAAGAGAGGAAAATTGAAATTGAATTTGAGTCAACGAACTGTTGCCTGTAAAATTAGTGTCTCTTAAAGACGCCATCCTAAAAATATCATGTCTTTGATGTCGCTGATAGGCCCAAGCACTTAAAGCGGATCCGTTCTCCAAAATGGCCGCCCGGGAAAGACCTGTCAGAAGCAAAACATGTTTTCTTAAGATGCTGCGGGAATAAAGTGGATTTGGAGGAAAATATTTTAGCCGCATTTAGTAGTAGTGGCTTTTATTTTAAAAGTGTGTCTTGGCGAAATTAATTAGAAATTTGAATATCACCCGTGGCAAGTTATTGTCTTTGTTGCGATTGTCCAAAGCAACTTTGTCCTTCATCAAAACCTTTTCTTACCCAAGAAATATCGCTCGAGAGCTCTTATTATCTCTAATCCACCCGATTTCGAAAGGTGATAATAGGCGTTCGGAGGCGCAATGCGAAGTAGCGCTTTGTGCAAAGATCGTAACTCCAGTTGGAACCCCTTCAAAATATTTTATGTTTTGTTGAATCCCATTTAAGTGCTAAAGTTTGGTCCTTTAAGTCGGCATTTCCGGGAATTACTAACTCGTTTGTGGAAGCGAAGCCGAAAAGGACATAGATTTAATGCGCACGTTGATTCATGCACGATGGTGTTACATCTAATTTTAAATAATTTCTTCGCAACAATGCATTATAAATTACTAAATTTCCTTATTAGTAAGAAGTATTTACTTTTGTGTTTCAATGCTGTTCTTTTTAAAAGGGCATTTTTTTTGCTGTGTCACATAATGCTATTCAATTTGTCTTTAGTTTTTTGTTTACCTACATTATTATGTTCGCCATCTATTTTTAATATCGCTTTTTCTACCAGATCGAAAAGAATTAAGAAGTAGGTCTGCTTATTAATAGGTGTTTTATATCAGGTGATTTACTTCACTAATCTTGCATGAGAACAGTTAATTGAGAAAAATTGCCGCCTTTCGACACTTGATGTATTTTGTACACAATCTCACATTACAATAATTCCAAATCAAATTCATTCCTGGGTTTCAGTCATTTATTGGCTCTATTTATCAATCAAAATACGTTTCGGTGTATTTTTCCACCATCATCAGTTTTTATGTGTAGCGTTGTTGCTTGAATTTGATTTGGAATTGAAACACAGTCAGGAAAGTATATACAAATTACAATCATTGATTTCATTTCTTTTGGCTCTAGTTTTTGAAATTATTCTTATGTAAGTAAATTAGTTTCGTTTAAGTCTGATCAGAAGATTTGATATGATCTGATTGATCATTAATTATCACATTTCATTGCGTTCAATTTCGAGTTTTTATTCTTTTGGAGTTCGTGCATATCTTCAATTATCAGAATTATCAAGAATTCTCGACGTCGAGAAACTCTCGACACTGGATGTATTATGTAGACAATTTCATTGTGCAATGATTGATATAATTTATTGTTGCTCTAGTTTTTGAACTAATTCTTTTGTAAGTAAATTAGTTTCGTTTAAATCTGACCAAGAAAATACAAACAGAGGCTATCAACTAATAAGAGAATGAGAACATATGAGAAGAACAAGCAAATCAGAAAATGGCGTGCATAATTTTTATGATATTACATCTCCAAATCATATTGGCACTATTTTGAGCAAATATTCTCTCAAATGTGTTAAGTCTCTCAACTCGTCCAATTTTCACTCAAATTACACTGCCAGCAGGGGCATAGAACTTTTCTGGACCTAAAATTATTATTAAATCGTTTAAGTAAAATTAGTCATGTGAAAAGTTTTTCAGGCTTTTGTTCCATCAATTTTATCATTTACTTTGTGTGCGCGCTACTCACTAAACATAAAAACGCAAATGAGTGAGTAACGATTGGATCATTAAACATCTGTAATAAATCGATTGATGTTCGTACATATATTTACTTAATTTTAATTCTTCACACGAATTCAACGTTGGAACGTTTTGCTTCTGAAATAAGTTCATACATAGAATTATCTGTACAATTTTTGGGTTTTATTTGCATTTTACAAAAAAGGGAGTTTTTCTCCTTTTATTATGTACGGTAACATATAGTTGAAAGATCAAACAAACACCGGAAATCCAGAGAAAAGCAACTAGGCATGATTTTTATGAAGAATCAAATTTTGCACTAATTGATCCACTAATCGAAAAACTAAGTATTTCCTTTATAAAAGCCCATTGAGAATTCGCTTAATTTTGAAATAGCAATAAGGAATTTTGGCATAGCGTCGTCGCTTTGTCACTTTATGGACCATAAACGTCGTCTTTGCGGTATATTTAAATAACAGCGGCTGATTGCAATCTCTGTCTGCTATAATTTCCAGATTTTTCCAGCTTCCTGATTGCCTGCCAGGATTTACGACTGGATTATTTAAAATTCTTGAATAGCTCGATTATTAAAGAGACAATCATGGAAATGTGTATAATTAACCTTCATTATTTGCCATTTTTTAAATCACTTTTTCGTACATTGCTGATTGATTGAAGTACGGCTGCTTTTGTTTCCTGCGATTAGAGATCCGTGTTTAGTCAATAAAACCTAGAACAATTATTAATTTTGTCTGTGAAATTGGCCTAATTATAAAAATAGCCGAAGCACTAGATATGTATGTAATTCTTAACATAATAAAATAAAACAGCTGAAACCAAAGCACATTTTCCAAAAACTTGAGATTTTAAAACTCACTGAAATGGCTTAACTGGTACAGATGAGCTCAAGTCCAGGTTGACGATTCGTCAGTGAATTTCTAATAATTGGTCACCAAATTTATCTGGAGCGGCCCACTAGAAATTCACAATTCATACAATACGCTTTGTCTCCTAACGAATTACAAATATAATTACTGGAAACCCAGACGTGGACTCCCGGGGGGATAAAAAGTTTCCATTATTTGTTTTAGGAACTACACAGTAACAACTCGTTATTAAATCCCATATGAATGGAAAAGTTGGTTTGCGGATTTGTGTTTCAGAATTTAGACAAGAAAAACGCGAAACAATCCACCAACCGCATTTGATAGTTTATTTTGCAAATGTGTAGTGAATTATTCCACCATTACTTGGAAATAATCCGCAAAACAAGCGACAGTTATGATGAATTTCCGTTGAACTGAAGTTCTACTAAATCGGCTCTATCGAAGAGCTTTTATTGTGACAACGTATCAGGATTTGGATGAACAATTCTTTTCTGAGCAATGGAACATATTTCAATTTTCATTTTTTTTCCGGGTTCTGCCGCAATAAATCGGCTAATATTTCGAAACTCATACACTATTACATTTTTGCCATATTTGAATTTTAACATTTCTTATTGTAGGGCCATTTCGTTGTTGATTCAGTGATATGATCTTTCCGAAATTCATTTTGATACTTACTACCCTGCTGTGAGAAAATGAGGCAACAACAGCGCAATTTCGACTCATTTTTACGAAATCAGGTAATATTCTTTTGAACTAAACTTACAATCTGCTGGTGGCATGTGTTCTAGTTCGCACCAGCGAAGAAAACGATAAACTAGACGCGCTACCACCATTATTAGGATCTTCTAATTCCAATTTGTGCTCTCGTTATGCAATTTTCCCGTCGAGTCTCCCCGTGAATTTGCCAAATTAAGCACCGTCACAGTCGGTTTACATTATGACCGATCCATTTGTTTCCTAACCGAAGTTTGGATTTGGGAAATGAGATTTGCTTTTTGCTATCCCGTTAAGTGTTCGGCTTTGGCGGATGGACTTTTGCCAGCGTTAATGTATTGAGGATTGCAACAATGCGCTCTACCAACCTGGTTTTTAATTGCAAGCAAGTTGAAGCTGATAATGGAAAATCGGTTTACTTGCAACGTTAAACATTTACTTTGTGATGAAATTGAAGTGCATTTAGTTAGCGGATTATTTAGGCGTTGGGGTTATTTACGGTATACACTTATGAATTATTGTCCCATTCCAGACCTCAAAATATTTAAACTAGTTCTTTAGGGCAGCGCAATATAGAAGCTCTTAGCAAGCATATTTAGAACCTAAAAAAGTCTCATAAGCTGCATCGGAAATTGAAACAGGAATTAGGAGGAAACAAGGATCAATAGCTAGGGAAGACGCTTGCTTTGCAATAAAATAACTTCGTAAAATTTTGTCAGTGGCGTGCGGTTCGGCGCGCTACCGAAATTGATAAGGAAAAAATTGGTACGCGACTGTATTTTTTAATTATTAAAAATACTTTTCAAATCGTTTGTTTCATTACAAATAAAAAATATCCCTTCAATTGTTTCCTACAATAAGCGGTTGGGATGCTAAAAGAAAATTTCTGGTAGGTGCGCCAAATTGGACACATTGAAATGAAAATCATCGTTTGTATTGGAGTAGATAAAAACCGATGCAAGTTTCTTGCTAGAATCATTAATTTATTAATTTATCATTGACTGACCAGCACGTTCTTGTAGTGTGTAGCGCATACATGACTTAGCGGCTAAAGTACATAAAAATATTTAAAAGTTTTAAAAGGTAGACTCTGTTACCATCAACAAAAATGCAGAATTACAAGTGTTCAAAAATTAAACCTTTGCTCTCCACACACTTATCGACTCTTTCATGAGATGAGCTCAGTTATTATCTACTCCAATACAATCGATGTTCCCATTTTTCCCACCTACCACAAATTTTGGTTTAGAATCACAACCGCTTTCTGTAGCAAAAAAGTTCAAGAGATATTTGACAATTTGTGCTTAAAAAAACCGAAAAACTGCCTACAAAAGCGCAATTTTGAGAATATCTTGAAAATTGGCCATTTTTCAAAAATTCAGACTGTTGTGAAAAATAGCCGCAATCACTGCCAATTTTGTTTTTAATTCCAAAATAATTTGTACTTAAAAAAAGCGAAAAACTGCCTACAAAAGTGTAATTTTGTCAATATATTGAGCACAGTCTCATTCACAAAAGAATGGAAAACATATTCTTTATCTGTAATAAAACAAAGAATTTCAAACTCAATTGTAGTAATACAGTAGCATACCATTTTTTTTTTATCAATTTCGGTAGCGTGAAGATACGCACGCTACTAGCAAAATTCGTTAGAATTATTTCATTGCAAATCATGCATCATCCCTAGCTATTGATCCCTGAAAAATTTCGCTTAAATATATCCATGCGTTTTGAAGAAATTTGCCATTTATAATGTTTTAATTTAAAGTTCAACCGTAACGGAGTATTTTTGAGCTATCATTTATATAGCAACCTAGGGTTATTTTCGGACCTAGAATAAGTGGTTATAATAATGCCCCTTGCCCATGAAACACCTTGTATATAAACCACAAAACTTGATTTAATACTAGAACCGAAACAACTAAAGGGCATAAGATCACTTAGATATTTATTGTATTTTTAGTTAATTCCTAGTGAATATCAAATGTATAATACAATAGTTACAAGATCTCCAGTCGGTCAAAAATATATAAATGTTATTAACCATTCTTTTATGTCTATATAATATTCTGTAATTTTAAAAATTAATCGTTTGCTACATCGACAACCCAATTCATCTTTTTGGTTGAAAGTGAACCAATATTGAATTTGAATAAAGGTAAAGATGTAAATAGATGTACTATATTTCTAATCTAGATCTGAAACCAATTCTTCAAATCTTTATCCATACATTAAGTAGCTCCAGTTATTTTACAGCAAAGAGTAATGTTAATACTTTTGTACTTAGGGCATCAGAAAATCTGCATTTTTTCGTTTTAAAATCAAATTATCGTTTTGGCAAAGAGCCACCACAGCATTTCTTTATGGGCATTAAACGTCGCACTTGCGGTTTATTGAAATAAGATTGCCCCACTGCAATCTGTGCCCCAATAATTTTTAATTTTCTCCAAGTAGAAACTGCTTAAACGATACAGTTTATATTTTTTTATGAGATTGGAGCAGTGTTAATAATAAACTATAGGGGCGCAATTTCAAAAACTATAGTTACATTTTTAGTTGAATACAATGCAACTCAGCAGTTCTAATTTTACCTTGCTGACTTACTGTTTAAAATTGGATGTCCCAAAGTTAATTGATCGTTCCTGTTACCTCAATGTGAATTCGTTAAATTACTGTTGTTGCCCGATGGGTGTTTAAGATGTGATAAACGGAAAATATCAAAATGAGGTTTTATTGTTTATTCGGAAATCTCGCGCTAATTTTTGGAACACAACAACAGTTCCAACCATTTCCCGATATTTACATAATCGCTTCCATTCACTTTGCAAATTGTTCCTGATAAAATTTTACGCAAAATAAACCTAGTCATCATTTAAAGCGAAACTGCATAGCAGCACAGCAATTCGCATTAGAAGTTTTAATAACACCTAAATCACAATCTAAGTTTTAATGAAGATCCTACTTCATCATTCCGATGTTTAATCAAACTGTTCCGAAAGTTTGGGGAAACTATACATTACCTATTTAGGACAATAAAACATTTTCGTTTTGAATTAGTTTTGCCGAGTTTAGCGACATAGACGGGAATGAGGCTCAGTTTGCTTACATTTCTTTTATATACCGCGGTGTTTATTTGAGGAAAGAACATTTTTATTCAATAGGAAAATAGTGTAGGAAACTTTTAGAAATTATCACCACCCGGAACACAGTAAAGATAAAAAAAAATACTGAAATATTATTGCTTACTAGTGTTCAATGGAAAGGGGGAAATATGTAAAAAAAATCATCTTGTTGAAATTATCACAAAATGAACCTTATTGAAGGCAACAGTGTAACATTGCGTAAGATGAGATTATTTCTCCAGAAGTGATCATGGAAAAGAACATTACACATTTTACATTATGTTATATTATTGTTGACTAGTGCTTTACACAATCCCGTCAATTTTTCATGTACTAAATTTCGCATTCAGAACAATTTCGCCAGCTTTATCCGTGACAATTTTATACATTTTTCAACTCGAAAGCGAGGAATTTGTTGACATATGCAGTTGCGAATTTAAATATCCCACAGGACGTCCAGTCGATTCATACTGGACAGCTGAATGCTTGTTACTGGCGTCCGTTATTTTCTTATTACTTTCCGAACAGGCTAGTGTTGTTCGATTTCTACTAAAAGTAGAAAATAATGCGTCAAAAATAAAAAATTGTAAGCAACAATTTTTGCAGATGAATGTTCACTTCTAACAGTTTCACCGATAGATAAATGAGTTTTGGCTTCACTGCTCCAGATAGCTATTGTGTACTTACATATGAATCATTGACTTACACATTCTGAATTGTTGGTGTGAATGTAATTAGGAATATTGCCTCGCCAAGAAGTTCAAAGTGACGCCATCATTGTTAATGCATCACTCAAGTCTTCTGCGAATAGCAAATTTTGCGGCTTTCATTCCGGCTGAGGGAATATGCAGTAGTTTTACTTATCAAGTTTTGTGCTCAAGATGAGGCTAGTTTCAAAGGAGTAAATGTAAAGCCGTTGCACAAGATGATACGTAATATAACGTAGTAAATATTAAATTGAAGAAAATGATGGTGGTAATAAGAAAATAAATTTAACAAGAAAAAGTGGTTATTGTCATAAAAAGAATGCCATAACTAAGAGTATATATTTTTAAATTGCTGGCCGTACTTGTACGAATTTTTAATGATGGACTATTTACTTCCATCTTGAATAATCCGACCATCTGTCGGTACTTTTTTATTTTCCTCGACGAAGTTTTTTACCGGAATTTAGGGCTCATTTATTTAGTTTCTTGTGTACATTTAACCTTTTTATTAAATTTAGTGTATCTATCCCGTACGACCCGTGTTGTCAGACCGCGATTTCTGATGTTTTCGTGCAACAAAGAGATTATTGCGTTTGTGTCTTTTTGGACTTCTGGTCTTTGGAAATTCTGCATCATAAAATTTACTTTTCATCTTATAAATGTGACACTAAAGCAAATTCTTGGCTGTTTAATTTTAAATGACGGTATTAAGTTCGTCGTCTTCGATGTTTCTATTTGTGAGAGGCTTGGTAGTATTTCTTATCACTTGACTTACATGAATCAGTTTTTGATTGTATTTTATTTCTCTTTTGTCGTGAATTCAGATTTTATTTATCTTGTACACAAATAATTTCAGAGGATTAGAAAAAATGTCTGTTTTGAATTTCACTTTCGTTTTCGGTCTTGCTTTCGACCGCTTTTCTTCCTTTTGTGGTTTGTGGTGTTCCGTTCTTCCTTTTGTAGTTTATTTGCATGACATTTTATAATCGCCTACTTTTTTATATATTAATGTAAGCAGTTATTAATTTGTCGTTGAGTAAGTTAAATGCAATATCATGTAATGTGAACATCTACTTTGATGCCTTTTATATACGTTTTTCTCGCATGATAACGAGATGAAATAATAGAAATTTCTTGACTTACTTGAAATATATTTGCAAATCGGGACATATTTACGTAAAATTATCCTTGTAAAGTTTACAATTGTTATTACCATAAAAAATGTATTTCCCTCTCAAAATATAGCCAACATAATATAGTCATTACGGAACGGTATACAGGGCGATTCACAACCTTATGAACACAGAGCAGCGGCGTATAGAGGACCTCAAAGCAGTTTGAGTTTACATTTAAGTGTTGTTTTCTCAGGCCCACGGTTAACGAGATACAGGGTGTTAAAGTTTAAACAAAAATTTGGTAAGTATGTTCTCTTTAACTCCTACAGTTTATGAGATATTTGGCTCAATTTATTGTAGGTTAAT
>NW_026019016.1:9724080-9739850 GCF_020466585.1 Dendroctonus ponderosae | reverse complement strand
GATTTTTTTGTGGTGCGCCACTGACTTTTACCAAACACATTTTTGCATTTGTTGTTCAATTTAAGAATTTGCACAAATATAAGTTCATGTAGGCTTTCTGGGTGATTTTCTATGAAATTTTGTTGTGTCCTTTTGATCGTATTTATCTGTGAAAGCTTCAAGTGCAAGTTGAAGTTAAAATGGAAAGGATGGCTGTTAAGAAGTTAACTTTAAAATTTATTATGTTTTTACTTTAATTTAATTTACAATCATAGTTGATCGGCTGTAAGCTAATCTATTATGTAATTTATTATGAAATTAATTTCTTGCTCAAAAAAAAAGAAAACGAAAGGACGCTAAAAAGTTTTAAAAATGAATCGAAAATCACCCAGGAACCCTACATAGACTTATATTTGTGCAAATAACTCGAAAACGAAGACAGATACAGAAAAAACTGCAAGAGATCAGAAAATTCTTAAATTGAAGAGCAAATTCAAAAATTTGTTGGGTCGAAGTCATTCGCGCCCCACAAAAAAGTTCGGGAGGGGGGGGTTAAAGGGGGTATGCCTCCAGCAAAGCACACCCTGTAGATTTTTACAACCAGTCGCCTTACCTACGGGTAAAGGGTCTAAACGTTAGCCTACGTTAAAATTTTGAGCAAAATGTCTCAGGAACTGTAGGAGTTAAAGAGAAAATACCAACATTTTTCTGAATATTTAGCACCCTGTATCTCGTTAACCATGGGCCTGAGAAAAAAAAAGTGAAATGGAAACTCGATTTTTTTTGAGGTTCTGTACACCCGCTGCTCTGTGAATAAATATTTGAGATTACTTTAAATTTATGGCTTCAATGAAATATTAACTAGAAAAAAAAACAGGAAAATGTTACATGCAGGATAGATCAAATCACTGAAAAATGAATTGAGAAATTGAAACTATTTTTGAATTAATCTCGTATCTTTACGCAATTATAAATTGAAAATTTATAATTATGTTTTTAGTAAATAAATCTAGCAGATGATGTGCAGTTTCTCACACAAGGCAGTTTCTCACACAAGGTCACAAGGCATGCCTGTATTTTCCTTGTTGTTTACAATTTTAATGTTCAATTTTAATGTAGCTAACCACTTATCTCATGACGATTATTTTCATCATTTAGGAAGATTGACAAGGAGTTTAACGTGGATCCTCAAATTCGGGAATTGAACCTTTCTTGTAATCCACACTGCAACCGAAATATTTTTCCTCCATCTTTGAATCCCCTTGTAAAACGACCAATCTAGGGTTTAAACTTGACAGTTTTAGTGGAAAGCCATTAGTTTTTTAAATGTGGCATTGTCGTTGAAATGTAGTTAGAACTTTGTATATTTTTATTGAGGAATCATTGCTTAATTCAGGCAAAGCAGGCGAGACTTAAGAATAATAAATAAACGCCTCAACAGCTGGTATTTTCCCTTCAAGCCAGCGGTTCTAAATATGAGAATGTCGTTTTTGCAGCCATCTCGAAACTGCGAGAATATACACATAAACAAAACTTAAATATTAAATCATTAATAACATTAATAACTTTGCCCTAGAGACCCGGCCGTAACAAGAAAAGTAATTTGTGCCAGCCCGTCATAATTTATTCCCTTTTTGCGACGATGTTCCTGGATGAAAAGGGATGAACATGGAATACTTTTAATAAAGGAATGTCATTTTAAGAGCTACTCCTCTATTCAGTTTACCGTGCAAATCACGTCGTGTTTTATTATTTAATATTTGCGTCGTTTTAATGATGCCATCGGTAATGAACCGGTTAAGGCTGATGTTAAAACCGCCATTATTTATCAACTTGAAAGCTTAGTACATTGAGATTGAAGCTATGTGTAACATTCTTCACAATGGCTGCTCTGAAATGACGAGCAATCAAATTTAATGAATATTAAGAGCACCATACTTACCTCAATGTCAGAGCTTGCGTAAAGATAATTACATAAATTACATTACAAATATGGATTTATTCCTAGCTTTTGCTTTCAATGGGCTTATTACTGAGGATATATTTTGACGCTAGCCAGAACAATTTAACATGGATATTGCGAATTCATCATAGCTAATAACTAATTAATTAATATAATACGTCGAAAACCTAATACATTGTTTTAGTGTTATTCCGTAATTCCTTAATTTTCCATTAGTAAGCTTTTATTTATTTGCAATATTTTAATTATTTAAATTGAATAGTGCCTGCGAGTTAATAATATTAATTGCGACGGCAGGAAAGTGCTTGCTAAATATATTAGCAACAACATTCAACATGTAAAATTGATATAGTTTATCCAAATTAAAATTAGCCAATAAATTCAGCTATTGGAATGAGGGTTATTCCTCACCTAAATAAAATCATGGTCGCGTCTTCATCGGGTTGTTTCTGAACTTCCAGACTAACAAAATTATTAGAATGTTTTTCCCATGTTCATTCCAAATTCTTCTGTGGTATCTCTTCCGTATTTCACATGTGAATGGGCATCTGTTAAATTAGATCATTAAACAGAAAGGTTCCTCAAAATTCAACCAGGTCATGCTTTTGTTGGAGAAGTTTAATCATACCCATGCAGTCAATCAATTGGTTTCCCTAATGTTGTCTAGAGCAGAAAAGCCCGTTTCTTGTACCGTCCAGATATTTTAAAAGATCGCAATATTAATGTTTCAGTGAAACGACCTGGAACACTGACTGACATAAATCAAATGCTAGCTGAAAAAAGGCACGGCAGGGGAAAATGCTAAACACTTTTCATCTGACCGAAGTGAGCCAGTCGGTCGTCCTGTGGGAAATTTAAATTCGCAACTAGAGGTGTTGGGAAATTCATTCTTGCTGCCGCTCTACAAGCCAGACAAATGACCAACGTCTATTCCGTTTCGGGCAGGAGAAGTCGAACCGCTTTCCAGAATTATTTAAACACGGTTTTTACATCATTGGATTGATGGTTTTTCAATGACCAAAGCGCTGAAGCTATATGGATAATATAGATCTGATGCGATGAACTTTTATAGCATTTCAAGCGTAGCGGGAACTTGTCGACTGATATAAAACTTCATTTCCACATTAGGAAATAGGTTGGAATAAATGCGTTTGCTGTTATTAGCATTTCAGTTAAGTGATATAGAGTACTTACACCGGAAGTAATTCAACTGGCAAAAAATAGATACAAACACTAATATAAAATAATTTATTTATGTAGAATAACATTTAATTAGATAGATGTTCGAAAGTAGAAGCAAATGGAACTACTTAAGAAATATCCAATGAGAAGAAAGGAAGCATGTGGAGAACTGGAACCAGACATTATTATCCTTCTGCCAACACGAAACGAGAAGGAGAATCTTCTATCGAGTTTAAAAAGTTTGCCGAGGTGTCGCAATTTTGAAAACGAGCATCTAGAACAACAGATAAAATGATGTAAAACTTGGTGGCACATAACTCTTGTTACGAATTTTTCAATAATAAGCTGCAACTAGAAAGGATCCTTTAACGTTACATTAATTAAATATTTGAACATTTACTTAATTTGAAGACTAGATATTTCAAGATCCAGACCTGCGGCATTGGATGAAATGTTAAAAAGCATGATCCAAGACAGTATAAAATATTGGTAAAAATAATTCTCGATGAAAAACTAAGCAATACAAATTTGTCGAAAATCGAGTGAAGCAAAACACAGATGTAAATCGAAATGATAATATGTAGCTCATGAAGTGACGTTAAATCTGAATCATTAGAATCAAATTGACAAAGTAAAACTCTTCAAGAAAGTTTGTTATGCAAATGCTAGAACTTGTGATTGAAATTTTTTAAAAGAGCGTCTGGTAAATTTAAACATAGCAATGCCTAAGGAAGTAGTGAAAATGGTGGAAGCAAGTGTGCACGTACATTTATGCAGTAGAGAAAGAGAAATAAATGATGATGATTTTGTTGGAAAAGTGAAAAAAGTCATATAGTAAGTTTATAGTGGTTAACTCATAGCAGGCAGATAAGCTGCTCAACGAAATCAATGATACATTGACAAGTTTTGATCAGTTTTTAAACTAAACTGCTCAACAACATAAACTTTACATTGCCAAATCGCCCTAACTTTGGAACATGATAAATTATGACTGCTGCGAAGGATTTGATATCTGTTGCAAGTGTTGTCTAGTACAATTCTTGTTGTATCAGCCCGTATCTTTTAACAAAAAATTGGTGCTTCGGATAAAGTTTCCATAGGGTGGCAAATGAAGCAATGCAAAAATTGTTTGCAAAAAAAGTTTGCCTTGCTCCCAATTCAGCAAAAAATATACTTTATGTGCATTTTCACGTGAGCAAAGGGCTTACTCTTTCGAGACCATGCAGTTGTAACTTGGTTCCTCCACCAGTCAATCTTAACTCATGTAAGCATAGATTATCCTAAACTGTTCAGAATTATCGGATTGTTTGATAGTGAATTTAACTTGGATTCAAAGTGTATCATAATTCCAAATTTCGGAGGCAATTCCGATTTTGTCACTTTTAATTCACTCCTGCGGATTAAAGTTCTAATCTGAGTCGACTATCATACTTGTATCTTCTTACATTACGTTTTAGCTTGAACAGCACCTGTAGATTTAAAACATAGGTCCAAGAGGACAAATGGTATCACCGCAAGACCAAAATTTTTTAACATCACCCCGTAAATACTCATGATAGGAAAACAATTGAAAAATAGTTTTGAGATATGAGGTCCTATCTTTATGCTTTTAATGTTTAAGTCCAAAAAATAGTTTCTTTCTCAATTGGAAGCATGCCAAAATTTCAGAAATTTTGCATTGCTTCATTTGCCACCTTGTAGAAAATGTATCTGAATTACAAATTTGGCCCTGTAACGTTTATTTTGTTGCGCAGTTTAGATAAATTCTGATTGCCGGCAGCGATTCAATTTCTGTTTGCAGTGTTAATTAGTGAAATTATTTTTCTGTTAGTTCGTGTGTTTGTAAAAAATAGAGTTTCAGATAAAGTGTCTCAGTTCGACAATAAGGCGTTTTTCCGTACATTACGTGCATTATTATTATTTGTCGAGTGGTCTCAAACAAATAAATATTTTGGTCTTGCAGTAATAATTTTTTTTTCTTAAAGCCATTATAAAAACCTGGAGTTTGTATTCAAATTATACTTTACGATATTGATAGAATTGATGAATTGATAGAATTAACGATATACTTGAAAGGACACTTCACTTGAAAGTGGTGAAATTCAGACCAAGAGCGGTTCACTGTTCCACTGCAAGGCGGCAATTTTGCGTGGATCTTTAAGACCACTCTGTAAATTGAAAGAGATGGCCTATAAATTCAAAACGCGTTTCGAGCTATTTGGTTTATCTTTGGACTTTTGGTGTTGAAATCCAAAAAACATTTTTTTTTGTACAACTAGGAGCAAGCAACCTTTACGAAATTTTGCAATTCTCTATTTCCTACCCTGTAGCAAATTTATCTGAAGTGAACATTGGACCAACAGAAAACAAATGTGACTAAATAACGCTTCATACAGAAGCCCAATCCCTTGATGCAGTCAGCATTTATCCAGTTCCAAAGTTACAACAAATTTGGCTGTATAAAGTTCATTTTGTTGAGAAGTTTAGTTTGGCATTTGGTTCAAATTTATAGATCGCTGACATTCTGCAACGCAAATTAGGAATTAAAAACAGTTCATTCACCATTCAATCGCAGTATCTAAAGATTCGAAGCGTTTTTGGCGCGAAACAATCTAGCAGATCAAACAATAAGTAACTTGACACAGTATTCAAAATTATTAACATGATTCCAGAACTTTAACGCCTGCAACCATTATTAATTGAGAATAAAATCACGATTTTCGTTTGATTACTAAAATACYGGATGGATAWATTTGAAGTAAGCTGTTTATTTTTTATAGAATAAATAACTTAGAAGGAAGCAGTGGACATTTGGTATATGTACTTGCTCTGGGGCTGCACAATTTTACTTGCTGTTACCAGCAAGMCAATCTAATGGACAAATTAATAATATGCAACATTTGCATCGAGCCAGTACGTCCAGATGAAAGTCTAACTCCTCTAAATGCTCTACTTCATTTTGTTCTGATTATTTCCAATTATTTATCTGAAATAGTTGCCTCATTTCATAGAACCAACATGCCGCTTTTGCATCAACCAAACACATAGTTTAAATGGCTTTAATACATCAATGCAGTATTTGTCGATCACCTCTATTCTAATCTTCTTACGCTAAATATCTGTAACTACTAGAGAGCCCGCCAATTATAAATCCCCGTTTGCGCCAAAGTTTGAAATTGAGCGGACAAGTTTTCTCCGAAGAGATCATTGTTTTAATTATCCTTTAACCATTGAAAGCTCAGTGCACTAACCAGGCCTTGCCTTGCTCAAACTTGCCTCACTAATTAGTTCATCCTGTGGTAGCACCAGGATTTTCGTTTTAGAGGTTCACTCTCAGACTTGGCTAGTTGAGGAAAGCAAGTTCGAAAGTAGTTGGCATGTATTTCTTTTTTATACTTGCTTCTCAGTGCACTTTGCTATACTGTTGGCGTATATATTAAATGCCTTGTATAACTAATATATCACAAAATTTTAGACAGCATTATTCCCATAAAGCCCCACTACGTGAACACGCGTTTAAATGTTCTTGCGTTGGCATGTAAGTCTTGTTTTCAGTTTCAGCAAAGGTTACAGGTTAGTGTTACTAATTCCAGTTCTTAATCAAACTTTTAACTAAGTTGCACACAACATTAGGCTATTATTTTGAAACAATTCGACACTTCTGGCGCTGTTATTAAGAGCTGAAAGTTTTTCGGACAGGTGCGACACACATTTGATTAGTAAGGCTTTTATTACTTGAATTAGTTTGTTTGATGATTTGAATCAAACTTTCTATTTCAGCATTGCGTAGATATATTTTCATTCTGGCGGTAGCAGCTGTTCTATTATTAAAATACTTGTTTTAATTTCTTGGTAAATTATTTATGTCTCAATGATGATTTTCATCGGGTTTACCGCCATTAAATTTCCTTTATTTACTAGCTAAGTTTGGTTATATTATTAAAATGAGCCACTATTGTGAAACGGTTTGCTTGCGTATGCTAAAAATGTGACACAACCTTAAACATGCGCTGGTTAGAACCATTAGCTGGTATTTAAAACATCACTTCAGCAAGGCAAAAATCTAAAATTACATAATTTTTATCAAAAAACACCTTTCCGAATCGTAACGACCCGAACACTAATTAAGGCAATTAATCTTTCGACAACAAGCAGATTAAAACAAAGATTGTCGACGGTTATTTGCTTTTTCACTTTAAGGGTCAAGCAAACGAAAACTATTATCTTGACTAATACGCTGAATTTTTCTAGTGCCATGTACGTCGGATTAAAGATCACGCTATTCTGTGATTAACCTTTAACAGACACCTCCACTCGCCTTTGTAACATACATTGAATTAATTCGACAATATTGTTAACAGCATATCTAATCTATTTGAGAATTATTGACCAAGGCTGGAAGGAAAGCATTCCTCGCTTTAAAATATCAACCTAATTCGTAAACTTTCCAACGAATCCACATGCGAATTTAATATACAATAAATGATTAAAACAGACAAACACCCTTCTATAGTTAAATAATGCAAATTAGAACCTACTGTAGTAGACAGCACTGATAAGCACAAAATTTTAATGTATTGTCGTAAAACTTTGAGGTCATGAATTGATCAGTTAACATGTTGTTAACGCCTTTGGAATCGATGATATTGCAAATTATATTATCAGCTCCATTGTTACCAGTCTAGTTCCTGACTGTTTCGAAGTTATTTCATTGAAACTATCTTGAAATTCTTCCGGCTTGCCGAAGGACTGGAAATTTACTATAAAGTTGCTGAAGTTTCACGTTCATTTTCCTGGTATTTATAATAGACAAGCCTGAAAAGTATATCGAACTCAAGGCTTCGAGCGTTTATATTTGTTTTCTCAAATCTGCTGAAATGCATCTACAAAACTATCTTTAAAAATAGTTCAAAATATGTACTCTTAAATCGCAATAAACGAGGCATTTATTTAGGATACTGGAAGGATACTTCAAATAACATAAGCCCTCGAACTACGCAAGCAACAGCAAGTACCAGAAAATGTCGAAAGTGTATATGTGGAAAAAACATAATTTATAAGCAATTGAAGGCAACACCAAAAGAAAGAATTATAACCAAATGAGTCACATGAGAAAACAGAGGACAATGAAATTAATTTCAAATCTAAAAATGAAGAAATGGTCGACGATACTAATAAGCAATAATAAAAGGCAAGTAAATCATAAACCCAAGTTGAATCTTAACGAGCACCCTACCTGAAGATTTACCAAGTTTTCACAGCTTTTTTGATACATCTTAAAATAATCGCATAAATAAATGGTAAAGGAGAGAAAGAAGCTGGAAACACTCCATTCTATTGAAGAACAAAAGCCGGTAAAAGAAAGCACACTCTGCAAATCTGGACTGCATTTGACATATGGGCACAATAAAAGCATACGCAAATATACTTATAAGTAAACATTTTCATATAAAAGACAGATGGAAGAAAATCAGGGAGGAAAGCAAACAACATACATCACCAAGTCCAAAAAAACAAATCATTAGTTAGCAGTTCAGTGGAAGAATTATTTTGAGCAAAAGGATTTTAAAACAACAAACTTGACACGGAAACAATGTGAAATCAGCAAAATCACGATCAAAGAGCGGATCCAACATGGAGATAAAATAAAATATGCAAAAACTGAAATAATTGACCTAATACCTAGGCAAGACTTGGAAAGAGCAATTGCAAAAGCTGTAGGTAAATATTCGAAATAAAACTACCGTAATTGCAAAAGCAGCAGCCCGTGTAAAGATAAGTAAATTCTTGTAGAGAAGCAAATAATGAAAGTTTCTTATTAAAAACAAATTTTGTCGTGTGTTATTAGAAGTAATGTATTAAATATATTTAATTACATATTTATGTTGCAATACGTAAATCTACATAGACAAATTGTATTCATAGATTCTTTGTTGGAACAATTCGTGGTTCTTCTGGCAGTTAAACATCGGATGGCATTCATAATTTGTACGATGCTGAATCTAAAGCTCTAATTTAAATTGCTGCCATAAAATTAATGATCTAGTCGTTATGGAAATGGGCGTTGACTGTCCTCAATTTGCAAAACTTGAGCAGAAGATGTCAAGCTTTATGTAAGCATTAGTATTTAGAACGAAACAGATGGATGTTTTCCCATTAAATTTTGTTTGGCCATTAATACGACGTGTGTAAAAAAGTCTGTTTCAACTTTCGGATCTCTCATTATATCATCACAACCTCTAAACCATGTATGCCAGACAAAAATAATGAAAAAATATTTAAGTTGAGACAACGAATTTGAAACGAAAATTGTTGAGTCAAAAGCCATCAACGGTTTAAAAGCTTACGGCACAATTTGAAACGATATAACCGCGGTGCGCTTCATAAATATTTGCGGAGTACTTGGAAAGAAAAACACCCTAATGAAAGTCGGAAAACTAACTGTAAGCTAAGTTAATGTTACACAGTACACACGTGCACCCCAAACAAATACTCAAAAGTTAAATCCAATTGTTGGCCAGGCCTTAATGAAATGTTGGAAAAACCAACAGAAAAGTCCAGGGGGCGTCTTTTCAATTCAAAACATAATATTCTTAATGCTGTTATTATGAATAGCTTATTTTCTGTGCTCCATTTTACTGCAGGTGTTTACTTTTGTTTGTACTTTTTTGCAGAGCTCTGTAGGTAAATGAAAATCGCACTCGACGATAAATAATCCGTTCCGGGATCAGACTGAAATCTAATTAGTAAACGGGGATTTGGCCCAAAAACCAACGCGATTAGTACGATGATCCCGGAATGGTAAAACGTTAATTAACGCAGCGATCACTTGGAGGAAAAATCTTCCTTTAATGTCAAGGATTCGATAAATATTTATTGCCAATTACTCGACAACCGATTCGCTGCTAATTTGTTAAGCAAGTTTTGATCATTAATTTGATTGCTTAATTGCTGCATGATTTCTTTTCGTACTTGCATACTTATTTCCAGTTTTTATCAGCAACCAATTTGCTAATTCAGCGTAGACTTTGAAAGAGTTTTAAAATCTTCTGGTGCTTTAGTACAAACAACATTCAACTGTATCAGGAATTAATAAAATTGATTAAAATAAAATTCAATTCAATTGCTCAAGTAACAGATTACATTCTATTATTTTCTAGTGTAACTTCGAAAAATATTGAAATTGTTTGGGTTCATTTCCACTTTGTGTAATATATTTGTTTATAAATGGTAAATTTGTTTATAAATTTAAGATTAATTTATTTGTTAATAAAAAATGTGATTTTTGTTTGTATTTTTTCGCTAATATACAGGGTGCCTCACGATCAGCCTCCATTAGAATATTTCGGGAAGTAATGCGACTTGAATCCCGCAAATATGGATAATAGGATTTTCGGAGACGTTTTTATTTCTTCTCCAAAAATGCATTATTAGCGCTCAAATACATCTAAACGTTGCCTAAAGTATAACAATGCTAAATAGCTTTCCACATTTAAATTCGTCTGCCGTTTACATAAAGTGTGAAAATTCTAAATATTTTTGCCTTAAAAATTGGGCATTCAAACCCTCATAACTTTCCAGTTTTCTATCGTGCGCTTCACAACCCAGTCTTAATGATCCCAATGGGACCAAGATTAAGAAAGTTATTCAGAGAAAAACGTCCACAGTAAAAAAAATTGCCTTTCAAATATTTAGATTTTTGACCTCAAATGCCCTGGAATTTTGTTAACAACGTCAACCTTGATATTATGTTGCTTTCGCTGAATTTTATCCATCGGATTACTTCCCGGAAAAATCTAATGGACGCTGACCATGAGACACCCTGTATTCGGAACCTTTTGAACCACAGAACGGCGCAAATAATTTATTTCTCGATTCTGTAAAGTTTAGCACTTGGGTCGTGTAGTTCATATTTTCTATTTTAACCTCCTGCCTTTTGACTTGCTTCCTCCAATCTCACAAACAAATTTGAACACTACAGTAGATTTAACAAAATGTTAATATTATTATGACTTTCGATTATTATGCCTATGCAATATAATTTTCAATAACATTTTTTCAAACATCAATTGACAATTTCAGCAGTTTTGAAAATTACGAACTATTTTTCGTATTGTAGATATTAAACCAGCCACTATTTTTTTCAACCCGAACGGATATTTGTTAAAAAGCCAGCGGATGTCTTCAAAATGTTTGATCTGTCTCCAAAAAAGTTGTTTTAAAATTAATGTTTGAAAAAAGCTAGAATAAAAAAAATATAAACATTTTAAAATATTTATCCTTGTGTAGTGCAATTACGAAATGTACACCAAAATTTTACCTGAAGACTGCAAAAGCAATTTGAATAATCAGAATTAAGCGTAAAATTAAACTGACGGGACCGTAATGGGAAAAAATATTAGGTACTCTAAATATTTGCTCATTCAGACTTCAAAATATTGGCTATAAATGTAACCAATATGTAAATAATGATTATTATTTCAAAAGTCTGTTTTTAGACATATTGCGAAAACACAATATAATCTGGTAAAATTTTTCTTTGATATTTTTCCAAAATAAGAATGCACAAATTGAATGAATATAAAATACCACTTGAATCTATTGATGCATTTATCATTATATGTTCAAATCAAATTAATGTAGTCATTAGAACAATATTACCCATTCAGTTGACATAAAACCTGAATAGTGTGACTTGTAAGTGTGAAATTTAAATAAATGTTACCCCAAATTAGACGCATGAAAAGATGAAAAGAGAAAGTTCAATCAGTTTCCAGAAAATAAGGCATTTGGTATTAGTACATATTTAAACATTTATTCTTTCAGTTATTATGATAATCATCAAACGATAGGGCACGTTTAGTAAAATCAAAGGCAAAAATGAAATATTTTATTCAGTTTTGTGCATATTACGCCAACGTACATTTTCTTCAGATACTGACAAGAAAGTTTTTCTAAGGATAAATCGAATCTGGAAAGTACGTACGTAAACTGATGTAGAAACGTCTCACCGTGGCCATTACAAAGTTTCTCGCTGGCAATGAATCAAACAGGTATGATGCTGCTATTCATTCGGAAAGTTCTGGAGCTGCCATTATGCGACGCAATTCATCAGGAAAACTACTTCGTCACCGCGTTTTGGATTGCACGGCGAAATTTTAAATAAAGGGCATTTTTCAAAGTTTGTTGGAAAGGAATTGGTAGAGGGGTGTGTCGAAAACTTGCGTTAGAGTATCGAGTATTCAAGGCTATTTACTTTATTACTTTCACGTGGACCTTGTTGGACCTTGCAATCGATCTTGGCAAGATTGCACAACTCTGTGCAGCAAATTGATAGGAATTTCTGCAATCTCGTCTCTAATTCCTTGTTTGCGGGTTGGGATTGTCCAACATTCAATGCATTTATTGAGATTTTTGCCGTGTGGCTTGCTGCGCTTCCCTGCTGAAAAAGTGTGTTTTCATTCGAAAGCGAACAAGATGTGGTTTGAAAAAGTTGCGAATCATCGCAACGTGTCGCTCAGAATTAACAGTTAACCCATTTTCAGCCTCATCCTCAAATATGGAGCGATTATTACCAACAATCCATTGTAAACTAACGGTAGGCCATGCCGCACATGACCAAAAGGTGACCGTCCACACCACTTTGGGGTAGGGTTCTGCCAACCCCACCGTTGTATTTTGTATTGTATGTAGTTTTTCTTTGATTCGCTTCGAAAAACTGGAATATCTATTTAGAATAGTGTGGACTAGATGTTGGTCTTTCTAGACTTTCTTGTGGCACTGACGCAGCTCCAATCACTTTCAGCAAATTTATATGTACTTTGATTTTGCAGATCGTTTTTCACTTGATTTGAATCTGAAGAAAAATTATTGATCTTATTACAGAACATTGGGGTGCCTGTATAAACTTGGAACTTTGTGATGTTGCAAATGCTTATTTCTGCTCTTAAGGACACTCCGGTATAAAATATTCGACTTTTATTCAAAGAAACATTTATGAAGTACGCTGGTTTTCTGTTGTTGAAAGACACTTTATCCTGTAGGAGAGCTTCTTGGCATGTAAGAATACAACGAATTTGTTCTAAAAAAATCCGAAAGTCTGTAGAATTTGTTGAATTGTGAAATGGGATATGCGTATGGAAAAACGTGAACATTTTCTAAAACTGCCATCTTATTTCCTTCTGATTTTCTTAGAGATGTAGGCTATACTTGATGGTTGAACAATAGAGTAATATACAGTTCGCTTTGATTTTCGTCAATATGTTTCGTTTATTACTGCAAATCTTCTGTTAATCTGTCTAGATGTTCTCAAAATGATCGCATGAATCTGCAATCTCAAATGCAAACTTACTTGAAAATATCTGTCATTGAATAATTATTACCTATCATCTTAATCCATAATATCACTTGATCCCTTCGTAGGGGACCAAATTTACAAAACATCCTAAGATCAAAATCAAACGGAAGCTTTTGTATTTTAATTATTTGAAATGGGGTTGTTACCTATCAAATAGAAATGGTATAAATTAGTTACATTGGCGATATATATTATATATCCACCTTTAGATAGACGTTGAATTGCACCTTTGCCTGCTTAAATTGTATAATTTTCTAGCTATGGAAGGCGTATTATAGTGAGTGAAAACAGTGATATATATTATCGAAATTAAACATTCAAAAACGCTTTATAGCATGTATGAAAAAATATAAAAAAACGAGATAAATTGTGCCGAATTTAATTTTCCACCGATAATTAACACTATTTTTAAATGGTTGTTTATGCAAACATATTATTGAACATTACAATTTCATTAGAAGCAAACTTGTCCATAATATATAATTAACTTTTCGATATATTCCCAACACTTATCATTTATCATTTACGTTTACTTGAGCGTTTGGTCCGCTACATCGGATTAATTTAAAATATCCATTCAATCGGATGTAATATTTACATTGCACAGTCAGTGTTCCATGATTGCAGTGCTTCAAATAGATGATAAAATAATCAACATACCGAATAATATACGGCGTTTGAGTCATTTGCCAAAGCGACATTTACATGTAACATGATAACACATGTTTCCCGTTGATAATTATTTAAATGTTAATGAATGTGAAGTCAATCTGAATTAATGGGCGTTTATTATTGACAAGGGCCATTACATGCACTACATATTGATAAAAAATCTCTAGAGCTCTTTACGAGTAGCTGTATTATCTAGGAGGCCAAAAAGTGAAAAAAGTTATCAACTTATCATCAGTTCGTCTAGGCCGATAAAAGTGTACCTGAATGTTCGCAAATTTGACAAGGTTTTCATATTTATATGCCAGCCTGTGAAGTGGGTAACAACGGCTTTTGGATATTGCCCATTTACAATAAACGATAAATATTATTATTGCAATTTTCATGTGAACATGTGTCGCTGATTTATATTAATACAATTTGGCACAACTCGCTGCCGGAATGACTTCAAAATTACATTTTATGAATGGTATTTTGTTGCTGATGGAGGTTTGAACAATGTAATCTAAATGATTACAAATTTGGCCAAAAAACAGCAATTTATTTCGTATGTGTCAGATTTGGGGCCTAATTTGTTTAAAAATGGGCATTTAGTATTGGCAGTAACCACATTTTGCTTCATTATACATACATCTTCAGAAATAGTTAGTTGTATAAATCAAAATTGTTTTTTTACTTACTTAGTGCTAGCGTGAAAATAACTGATCCTATTATCCTAACTAAATGGGGGTGTTGAGTATCGATCGCTCTTAGTGTTTGGCTCAAATGTGGACAACCGGTTGAGCTGCAAAGCTGTAGTTTTCAGTGTAGGAGAGAGTCTCAAATTGTGCATGTGTTGTTATCAAACACTATTTAAAGAATATTTTTAACCTTTAAGTAAATTATTTTTAAAAAGCAAGTTAGTTCTTGTTCGTATTTAAAAACACGGAAGGAAAAAATAATCGAAAGAATGCTGCTTGTTCGCACACAGAATGGAAAATTTTTAAGTCAAAATGGATGGAAAGTTATTAGCTTTTGGCTCTTATTTAGCAAAACGGTTGAGTTTTGAAAGCTCCAGTAGTCTTTACGAGACAGGGCCTTAAATTTCACATTTTTCTATTTAAAAACCAAACATCATTAGGCTTTTTTTTTAATTTGAGACAAAATGTAAACATTAAAAATTAGAGAGACACAACAGAGAACTAGTTGAGCTGCGTAACTTGCCTACTTTTTATACCGACCATCTTTAAAGAAATCGTTCTAGTTCGCTCGCAAATGCGAAAATTCAACGTAAATGCGGGTCTTCTTCTGCAATTCATTTTTGATATAAACACGTAATTTATTTAAAGCATGTCGAAGGAGAAAAATTGAACGAAAAGCACTTAAATAAATATTTGTTTTGGTCCCATGGAGAAGTTGTTCAAAGGTATTATTTTGCCGTCCGATTGTTTGGCGTATTGGAACGAGAAACAAGCGAACAATATGGGGAGAGGTGGGTCTGATTTATTTGTTTCGTCAATATAGGTGTTGTAAATTGAGCTGCGGTATTATTTGTCAGGCCTGCAGGAAATATTAAATCTGTTCGTCGCAAGCCAATTTTCAATAATTTCCTTTTCAACAATTCAATCACAGTGCACTTAG
>NW_026019016.1:9691861-9723975 GCF_020466585.1 Dendroctonus ponderosae | reverse complement strand
ATTTATCAATTAAAATACGTTTCGGTGTATTTTTCCACCATCATCAGTTTTTACGTGTAGCGTTGTTGCTGCTTTAAGCCTTGGCATACATTTGGTAATATTTGATTGATTGATAAATAATTGATAAATAAAGACAATAAATGACTGAAACCCAGGAATTAATTTTGATTTGGAATTATGGAAGTACAAAGACTGAATATAAATCGAAGAAGACCATCACAATTTCAATAAATCGAGCAAAAGTAAATCTTAGCAATAGTTGCCATACAAAAGTATTTATTCAATTAATGCGCATCTGTTTTATTAAGCGAGTTGGTTTTGACTCTACTCCAGTGTCAATTCGCATCTAAAAAAAATTAAACAGCTTGTAAACAATAATCATTTAGATATATTTTTCGAAGATTCTAAAAGATAGCGTTTTATTTTAATTCGCTTATTCTAAAGTGAAACGCGTCATTTCGGTACAGTACTGATTTATACCTGCTAAAGATAATGTAGCATAATATACGCAGGAACTAGGTAAGGCAACGATAACAAAGTGAACCTCATTGCTCGTATTCAGATTTATTCTCCTAACCCTCCATAATTTGTTTCCTCAAGCAAACTGAGAAGCAATTTCCCCCAGGCTTACAACTCTTAATGATAATATCGAGGTCTTAAATTTCGAACTATAATGGATCTCCTTAATCTAAGCCCCACTAAACAGATGTTAATTTGTTTGACTAAGACCCCGTCAACTCTAATGTGGAGGCAGCATATAAATATATACCCAATTAACGTTGAATACCTTACGAACTGGAAAATATTTTTTCAAATGGCAATTCAAGGAAATTCGAGTGCATGTTGCTGAAAATGGTAAACACTTCTGAAGCAAATTATATGTCGAGAAAAATTATGGTTTTAGGAAGTTGGAAATTATCCACGCGTTTCTATAGTAAATTATCATGGAAATTAATTTAAATCAGTATTTAATTTCCTTCAAACCAAATATAAATCACTCGAATCAGTACTTTATCAAATCTACCAAGACAAACAAGTCAGTCACTATTAACGCTCATTTCACATCCGTGCAACTACCTAATGGAAATTCATGATAACTTCCCATTTTAGAAGGTTGTTATTTAGGTTTCAACGTGTGGATGTCAGGCTATATGATTTTCTGAGCCTGCTTTATGAGGTAAATTAGTAAACCTGGATACATATTATATAGAATGTTCCATATTCTTGTCAGACCTCGTTTACGAATCTATTATTAATTCGTCTTCAGTAATTTATTGTCAAAATTGGCGTGAAAATCAGGGAGCGTGAGTGGTAATTTCTAAATGTATTCAGGCAAACTAATGAGTGGTGATGTTATTTCCTAGTTTTATGACAATTTATATATTGAAGGCAAAAGCGATTTAAGACAAATTATGTAACTATTGTAGGTCAGTTGTGCCAGTTAATCGTGTGATTAATGTCACCAAGTTTTCATTATGGAAAAGAGTCTAAACATTGAGAAACAAACWGTAGACCACACTTTCCTCGAARTTAGGATTCTMATTTTCTTAAAATGTCCGTCTACTTCCCTATAAGACCCTTTCCGGAAACCCTAAAATATTGATACAAATGAGAAAACCTGAGAGAAATTTACGACTTTTTGTCTCCTCGCATGTTGTTGGACATAAACTCCGGAATGCATGTGCATTTGTGTCACAAAGACCATATTATACGGCTCACATCCTACGTATAAACGCCGAGAAAGCTATTTTAGTATGTCCTAAGCTCCAGGTGAAAATAGTCGCTGTTTGCTCGGAAATATTAGATTTCGGGATTGACAATGCATTGGCATATCCAAATCTTATTATTTTTATTAGAGAAATTCCGCTTTTAACCGACGAATTTTRTRTTTTTTCTCACACTTGTTATTTATTATTTTCAGATGCATTTGTGTTCTAGGTAAATGAACTYWAGTCTGTATTGCTGTTTTTTTCATAAATGTTAAAAACAGCTTTAATAATAATAGTACAAGGTMTTATCAAGTATATAATAAAATTTKTCTAATSTTTTTTGAATTATGCCCCGGTTTACATGTTSRAAMTAWTGTTGGTTTTAAAATTTGATAGTTTTGTTGGCATCATGTGACACTTTTTATAAAATTATGCGTATTTCGATAGTCTATCAAACCTCGGAAGTTAAAAACTTTCATACCTAAGAGCATCTCCAAATCARTATATAATGTTATTTACTACATTGCAACATGTMATTTTTACATTGTCAGTTGTGTTTCTTCTTTTGAAACTTTGACAATAATTAATATGMWAATGCGCTTAAAACKTAAATAAAATATGTATCATTGAAACAAATAKTTTCCATGAAACTATACACAATTCTCCATTAAAAAGGTTAGAWCTTTCAGGCTTACTTGCTATTCAATAACATACCTCTATTTTGTCAACATCTGTGCTGCGTTTAGCCCGTTGGTCCAATGTTGTAAATACATGGCAGCATGATTACCTTCTACTGTATATTCAGTTAATTCAGCGCGTAGAAAATACACATGTTCTAATTAGATTTCCACTAAATGATGCAAGTCACAATTATTTCTTAAATGCCCTAATTGTGGAACAAAAAAGTGTTTAGGAATGAGCTGAGGTTGAGGATATGATCGATTTATTTTTATTATATTATTTTATTAATTTTTAAAGTAGAATAAATAGTATAGCAAAGTAAAAAAAAGTAAAGCCAATATGTTGAAAGATAACAACGTTAAGAAAACTTTGAAATTTTAAGAAATCGTCCTTTGCGGTTTAGTTATAAACGCTAACTTAATATTTTAAATTTATTATATTTTCACCATTAGAATAAAAATGTTCTTGGTCCTCGACATATGTCATCCATTTAAATCCGTAGTTTAGTTTCATTAAATGGTTAAGCAAGTATATTTTGCCACACCAAACCAGATCCAATGATACTAAACGTATATAAGAATTTCAAACGTTATTCGCTTTCGGCTTTCAGATTGACGGGGTTGTTTTCCTTATGCAAACGGAAAGCTGAAAATCTCGGACTTGAAACTGCAAATAAGTTTCGACGCAAACCCTCTAAAATCAATATTGAAGTTATTAACCCTAGAGTGGTTTTAATAAAGTGTGGTTCAGTATACCTGACTCTAACTTTCAAACTTATTTGCTCTAATGTAATTTCGGAGATCTGTGCTTCAGTATGCACTTCACAGTAAACATGTTTGGGTATTTTGCGGTTGGAAATTCGCTTTCTGTTGGTCATTGATTTCCGGACCATCTAGCGGCCAATAAACGTCGAGAGCAATCCGACGGGATTTTGCCTTTGGATTTAGTTATTTTGCTAGTGCAGATAAACTTTGATAAAAGTTTAATTCCGAAACTGCAACGAATAAAATTAACTTGATACCTGTTGCCTCAGAGAATACTTTCCGTGCAGGAAAACAATATTTTTCCATCGGATTGAAAAACAAAGGAAAACGCTTTTGCAGTCCGAACTTGACCACCAAATCCCGAACATTTCTTACGCCTTAAAAGGGCAGCATTGCAGCTTTGTGCGGCGAATAATTCATTGGTTCTCCAACGCCACCAGGCTAACCCTTCGACAGGTTGACCCATATAAAATGTGGTCAAGTGAACATTAAGCAAAGCTTTAATAAACGCGAACGATTAAAAACTATAATACTAAGAGTGTAAAGTAGCAAAATAAAAATTGTGGTCTAGATGTAGATTTACTAGATGAACAAACTGAGACCACTTGGAAACCAGAAATTACTTTTATAGGCACACAGAAATTACCAACTTGTAAATGAGAAAATATTTGTCCATAACCTTCTCCATGCATTTATATAGACATACGTTAAGGTAGAACCAAATCTGCCATAATAATATTAAAGAGCCATCTTTACTTTTGTAAACATCCAAAATTACTCAGGTTTTATACCTATGTTTACGGTTAGCCCTTCCTTTACTAAAATTAATAAAATATGCAATTGCTGTTAATTGTTTCCTTTTTTTTTTGTCCGATGACCAAAGTAAGACCGAAAGCAGTTGCAACCGACATTAAATTTGAAATTGGGCTGTGACGTTTTATTCAGTATTAAACATTAAAGCAGTAATTATCCCTTTTATAAATTTATAAATTTAAAGAGCACAACTGGATGGCGAGAATTAGTACCCATTTACAAAGCTATTAGTAATCTGTCATTTGGTACTATAGGTAATACGATTTACATCTATTATTACTCAATTATCGTTAGAATGAGTCATACGATGTAATTTGAAATCACCGCAATTTCTCTCAAAGTGATGGCTGCTGATTATACAAATATAATTTTTTATTAGTTTCTCTTGGTTAAGACTCTATTATTTTTACATATGCTTAAATATTTAAACTGTTTAAAACGTCTTGAAGTTGTCTATTTTTTTACCGAAAACATACCCAAAAGGATAGACTTCGAAAGATAAATTGTATTCTTGCTTAAAAAATAGTCAATTCCATCCAGCATTGATTGAACCAGTTATTTGGGATTCAAAACCACGTCGTACAGTTTTTCGGACTATTACGGACGTGACCTTAGAATTCGATTATCTCCAATTTGAGCACATTCAGAATCGCATAAAGCTGTTCTTCCTATCGAACGAATGGCTTCCTTATCCCCCCAAAACTACATTAATTTGTCCAATGCTCTTATCTTACCTAAGTTGCTTCAGAGATTTAGCGCCTATGTCCTGACATCAATGTTTTATCCCAGTTTTCCGATAGGGAACTTAAGTCAATATTGACCGTTTTATCGTCAATATTTCCACTAACTTGATATTATTATTAACTAACTAACTTATTTCATATATAATAATGAACTAACTTGATATATCATATATATCTTGTAAATGGGGCCGCAGATGCAACCCTATTTATGATTGTAATGGATATACTAATAACAAACAAATGACGATGAATGGGCATTTTCAATTGCTGCTGCAAAAAGTAGAAGCTCCTCTCTTTGCGCAAAGAAGAAGGTTCAAGATCTGTACTAAAATGGAAGCTTATTTAGAAATAAATTTAAAATGCTTTGGCTGTACAAATCTTCATTGTCGGTTAATAACATCAATAAAGTACATATAGGTGGTGGTTGTGAAACAATGAACAAACGATCCGAGGCATGTATTTTTTACATTTCCCGTTTTTCAATTCATATTAGCTCAAACATAGGCACGTTTCTTCTTGAAATTCCGCTCCTATCGGAGATTGGAAATCATCACCACTACCCAGACCTTATCAATCGCCCGCCAGAAGAGTTCTACGGACGTGCAACCAAACGGCTGCCTCAAGTTGCACAGCCAAGACATTCTTCTTCTACCAATCAAGTTCTTCTGCCTTTTATTTTACGTTGAATAATTTTATTAAGGCTGTTGTATCTATCTCCTCTCAGATCATGTCCTATATATTCTAGTTTTCACATTTTATGGTGTTACTAATTCCTTTGGCTTTATTCATTCGGCGTAGTACTTCTTCATCCGAAACCTTGTCACATCCTCCTATAACACCATATTTCAAATGCTTCTATGTTCTCGATGTTTTCTGAGTTAAGTGCCCAGTTATTTCTTTTATCTTTTTGTGCATATTGAAAAAGTCGTATTTGTCTTGATAGGCTTCAACCTGTCGACATTCATCAAGTAGCCATTTTTCCTTGGCCTGCCTTATTTTACTTCTGATGTCATTGCTTATGGTCTTATAGATTTGTACATCTTTGTTCTTACTGCCTGTTCTACTACCTCTTATCATCATCCGGTAGTTTCTCCTGTGACATCCATTCGTTGTTCTTTCCTTTTATGGATTTCAATTCTGCATTTCCTACATGCTTCAGTACTTCTTTTATGTTTTGCCGTTGTTTGCCTATAGTGCTAATATAAGTACCATTGCGTCTTAGTTCGTTTGACTTGTCGTTTATGTTCTTCTGAACAATCTTGTAGACTACAATGTCCTTCAGTCTTGTAGGGTCCATACGTTCCATTCCATTCCGAACCAGCCTTTTCAGTTTCACATTAATTGCTGCTACCACTGAAATATGATCGGATGAACAGCTCTTCGATTTGTTTTTATTGACTTAATAGTATTTCTTAATCTTCTGCGGATCATGGTGTAGTCGATCTGGTTTCTAATTATACCTGATTTTCCGTCTGGTGGTGCTTTCCAAGTATAAAGACGAAGTGGAGTAAGCTGATAGAAGGTGTTGGTTATTATCATGTCTTTCCTTGGACAGAAAAATCCAAAAATAAATTGTGCCCTGAGCGCAAGTTAAGCTTTCTACGGCACTGGTGAAATTACTTTATTTCATCTTTGATTTTATCTGCTATAGGTGCATATACTTAAATAACATTTAATGGAATTTTATTTTATCAACAAGAATCACCCAAACAAAGAATAGTAACTTGTGCAAGTTTAATTACGATTCAGTGCAACCTGTGTTCAACATTTTTTCCTCGAGGAACAATTTGATTTATTTTTATGACTTTTATGCATGCAAGGGAGGAAAATGCTGCATTCGTTAGTGAATAATTACTATTCAATCGAATATTTACAGTTAAACCGTTCGCCATCTCACACTCAGACACGTGATCTATTGACGAGAATGCCAAATGAGTTCTCCGCAACATTTTCCTTGTCTGCTGACACGAGAGATCGCGTTCAAAAGTTAATATCCTAAATTCGCAGTGTCTTCGGATCAGTCAAGTGATGTTGTCATACCACTTCCTGTGGCGTTAAATCGATTTAACCCGGCAAGATTATAAAGTTGTTGGAAGATGAAATATTAATATTTCACCCAGATCGAACTGCAATCTTATACCGCTTCGAAAATTCATGATGGTGTATTGACAAGAACACGTCGTCACGTTTGTGTGCGAATTATATGATTGCCCAAGTTTTTCTCAGAAAATTATAAGTAATAAATAGTATTTCATAAAGTTTTGGAATATTTGGTTGGACTATGTTTGAGACAAGACGAGATGCATTCTCCATATTTAAAAAAACTAGAGTTTTTAGGAGAAATTTGACCATCAATAGCAGAGGGGCCACACATTTTTTCTCTTCATAAAATTTAGCTCAGGTCGTCTTCTTTTAAACCAAATAATATCGCATAACCTTTTTATCATCATTGACTATCTTGATGCAAAAAAATCTGCAATAGTTCTGGACTATAATTCATATGTTTCACAGAAAGTTTACCCTTTTAATGCATTAATTTCACATTTTCTATTTCAAGTTAAAAATGATGCTCCATGTATTAACAATAAAGCCCCAAATTTCACAGTACATTGCTTCATTTACTCTCCGCATTTGCAGGAAGTTTTAGTGAAAAAGCAAGTGTGCTAATTCTGATTCTCTACGTGGCAGCAGAATTAATACGTCACCCCACCAGAATTATAGTGCTAAAATATTTATTGTCTAAAATTCCGGTAATGGAGGTAGGAGGACAAATAATTCCCAGAGTAGCAGTTCTCTCGATTTTCTTTCTAGCACTTAGCGTTATTTATTAGAAGAACTTTTATTTCAACTGAAGTCCCCGTTGAAATGTTAATGCTTTAAGCGAGTGGATGAAAATCGCCTGAAATTTTTTTCCGAGCAATAAATTCGTTTATAATTATTAAGTAGGTACCCTAAACTGTTTTGTATCTAATTGTCCGGTTTTTATAAGTTCAAACGCAGCCAAATGCCAGGCAATTTACAAATAAGATTTGTTATCCATTGCTTCAATTGTGCTTGAATTGAGCAGGAAACTGTTCTGGCATTGCCTATAGCAGACTATCTAAAGCGATCGATCTGACGATAGGATGTAATTATACGCCAATGTTCGGAAGCACTTAATGATTAATTAAATTACTCTGTTTATTTATTTACTTGAGCTGTTTGTTCAATGTAAGTCCAATAACACAATTATCTTTACTTAAATATTGAGAATCGGTTTATGTTTGTTCGAGATTATCCCATGCATTTCCTAATTTATCCTCTATATGCATCGTTTATTCAGGTTAAATTAAAGCAATCGGAATCAAAACACAAGCAGCGCTTTCAGAATTTCATCCGCATCTCTTACCAATAATTTAGTAGTGTTTATTATTAATTCTTCGTCAAACAGTTAATTAGACTCAATGAAGTACTCGAGCAACCTGATTCAACTTGCCAATGTTTGCACGAAATTTGTTTGAACTGTTATTGCCGTCATATTTAAACGGTCGGATTTTTTAATTGAAAAAAAAACCGCCACCTTGGCAACATTATGAGGGCAATATAATTTTTAATTAAAAGTAAACTCATTGTAAAGCCACATCGCTTCCAATGTGGTCCCGAGTGCAAACTAAAATATATTGTAATCAGATGTCAAATTAGGGCGACTCTTTGCTCTTTATAGCATGATAGAATCCCAAAGAGATGGCAGTAAAATTATTTAATGACATACGGATTATGATTTTTTTAGAGCTTTAGGGAGATTCTTGGCGTGGATTTTTCAAAATGTGTTGTAATCAGGACAAACAACTTTGTCTTAAGCGAAAAACACCATATTTTATAAATACATTTTCAAGCTTAAAAATGATCCAGGATTAATTTGAGAGACATGGGATTGTTGACTTAAAGTATAAATCATTAAAAGTTCAATCCATTATCAACTTTGTTGCATTTGGGCTACTTTGATCTATTTTAGAAAACAAACCGTTTTTTAAATAATTTTAGCGTCAAGAGACCATGGCTGAATTTGGCTTTCAATGCACAATAATTTGCTCCCAATTAAATAAATTGAAATCAAAGCCAAATAAATTACACTTATATATTCGTTATTATAGTAAGCAGTGAATTGGATTTTAAATTGAATTTAGTCCTGCATGCATTTACAATTCTAACTTTTTAAACATCTCTTGATTGCTTGGTGTGTTAAGTCTAAGTGGGTTTTATAAAAATTTTCTTTGCGACATTAGTCGTACAATAATTTAAATCTACAAAGAATTTCCATTTAGTTTCTGTTTACCGCACTTACCTTCTCACTATCTGTCAATAACTGTGCTTAACACGCCTAATATAGATTCCAAAGTTGATTTACATTTTACTAAAGTTATCAACGTGAAGAGAAAATATTTATTTTCCGACTTTACTTTAGGACTGAATAATATTTCGTCACTTTCCAAGTAGAAAACGGTTTCAACTGGAAACTATATGTATGTGCTTTCGGCAGATGGGGTCAGTTATTGACCACTTGTGCGATCTCCGACCCAAAAATTGCTGCCCTGAATATTCGGGGTTAAGGTTTCATTTGCGGCTAGAGGGTTCATGTAGAAAGAAATGTAGCAGTGTCGCACTTGAAAATTGACTTACTGGCTTTACTGGGAGAATATGTGTTTGGAAAGACATTTTTCTTGTCGGAAAACCAGTAGACAATCGTACTGTTTATACACAGCCATGAGTGCTGTTTTTAAAATGCCGACTAATAAAATTCGGGTTTAAAAGAGAAGTTGAAGTTGAGCAGGTTGTTTGAAGTTTCGTGGCTGGAACATTCTTATTTTTATTGTGATATAGAATAATTGGTAATAGAAAACGTATTCCCTGAAAATAATAACTTTTTCAATATTCTTATCTAACCCGGGCTGTGAACTTTCATTAATTTATAGTTACAAAAAATTCAACGCTTTAGTCGAGATAACATAAAAACATTTTTTTTATGAACGCTAAAAACTTGATGCAGTTCCTCTCCAATGCTCTCCATTTTATGTGACAGGCAATTTCGATTTACATCATTTTTCCGGACAGTTACAATCCAACATTTATAAAGCAACACCCATTCGAAACTTACATTTATTATCTCCGAGCTTACTAAAGCCGCGCTTTCCACCTTGTTAGTGTCATTTTATTTGCCGCTAGTGTTTTACGAGCAATAAAAGTCGCGTTTGTTGTTGCGCCACTGGTCTCAAATAAGTCTGTTTTACGATTACCGGCTACTAAAGCTATATTTCCAATATTGGAAAGCGATAATAGAGATGAGAACGACGAAACAGGGTAAAAACTCGAGTCTGCTCCTTGATCCCTTGATAATTCAAATTGAGGGGACTTGTATTGTGACTTTATTATTAATTTTTTTATACGTCTCTGTGGGATGTGCTTAAACTCATAAACAGTTTAGATATTGCCTTTCGAATTTTCATGTTTATTATTCGTTTAGTTATAGGGCATCTTCTATTGGAAAAGTGAAATGTTAGGCTATGCGCCTAAATAGTTGCAGGTATTTTGTCTAGACTCATTCTAAAATAGTTTACGAACAACATCAGAAGGCGCACAACAAAATAATTATTTTGTTCTTTTACAATCGTTGAGCTTTGATCAACATGTGCTGATCGAATTAAAGTGAAAATACTTTTCGTTTTCTTGGGCTTCGTTTGTAATTTGGCAGTTTCATTGCTTGTTCAACATTTTCCTTCGTGCAATTAGAAATAGATTTTTGCTGCTCTGACTGGAGGAGCTCGGCATTTCCGCATTCTGCAATAATGTAGAGATCCTGCCTAGTGGAACTCTACAAACCCAGTTTCCAGGGCAAGTTGTGTAGTTGCCGAACGATTTTCTTTAACGCTCTCACAAATTGGGCTTTCAGTTTTCTCAGCAAGTTTTGACTGCAGTTGCTTTAAATCCATACGCTCTGCTATAATATAGAGATCTCGCTTACTCGAATTCTCTTCTGATGTTCCAGTAAGGTCTATAGCTTCTAGTGTAGATGTAGCGTCATTTTGCCTTTCAATCGTAATTTCTTGTAGGGGCACCATCTCAGCCCCAGGCTGATTGAATCTGCTTCTCTACCACATTGAAGAATATGATCGGATATCGGGGCCTCGACTATTTCCCCTTCAATATCTGAAATTTGCATGCACTTTCCATTACCTTTTGCGGAATTATCATCAACACATATTTCTTTTGCATCTGCGTTTTCTGTCATTTCTTCAATTATCAATTTGCGATCTTTTTCATTCTCTTCATTCCCTTGTAGTGGGTTGTTTATCGTCTAGTTCTTCCACTACTATTTTTTTTAACAGGAACTTTTTTGGAAAAATCGAATAGTCTCGAGCGGTAAGCCCAGTAATCTTCAGTGGTCTGCCTGTCGGTCATGAAATCTTCCGACTGGTTTGAAATTGAATATCAGAAGATTCTGAGTCGGAATCTTTATTTGCGGTTTCTCGTACGGAATTGCATGTTTGCTCAGGTTCTTCATCGGATGAGCTGTTTTGGTTCTCCGGATTGATTCTGGTAGGTTCTGAGTTGTCTCAGAAATATTCGTTTCTTCATTTTCGTTCTTCATAAAAGAACGTTAATGTTTACCAATTATGAGGTAAGTTTTTCAAATGTTTTGCTCTACCCAAAGGAAGAATTTTTTGCATCAAAAACTGATGAATCTAAATATAATATAATATAATATAAATATAATAAAATAAATTATAGTTTTTATACAACATGTTTTAATAGTGAATTGGTGCTTGTAGTATGTGTTAATTTTAAATCTGATGATGGCGCTGTTGTCTCGCCGAAACGTAATGAAATAAAGGAAATTCAAAATTTTTACTTCACACTTTGACTGAGACCCTGGAAAGATATAATAACAATAACACGCAGTCAGGAAAATAAATCGGAATAACTGCTTAATAATTTAGTCCACTAGTTTGCCTTATTCCATTATTTTCCAACCACAAGCACTTCAACCCTGTATACTCCTCTAGGTTTTCTATGTAACTTAGGAAGTAACCGATGTAAAGTGCATTGGTTTATTATTGCGGCAACATCAACTTCTTAATATTTGCTCTCATTTCTTTCCTATAAACAATTAAAAACGCCCACAATTGAAAATCTCATGGGTGTAAATCAAACTATCCAGCAGACCCTTAACTTATCACTTTGCGAAAAATACAGATGCTTGCCTGAGCTATTTAAGTTGCCGTTTCAACACTTGAAGAACAGTTGAAATGTATAATTGTAGTTAAATGTAAGTCCAAACTTATAGTTTGATTGACATACTTTACATGGGATTTTTACCGGAAAATGTACTCGACTTTAAGAAAAGATATGAGTTTGAAGGCTGAAAATATTCAAGTGTTTTAAGATTCAGCCGTTCTCATTCTACGTCTACCTAATATATTGATGTTTGTCTGTCCTTCTGCATACTTATTTCGTAATCTCTTATTGCTTTGATTATCATAAACTTTTCAGATCTTCAAACCTTGTGTGCGGGTTTTTTATGCTCATTTTGATTGGTGGTGGCTCTATAGCTACAAAGCTACATTTATAACCAATCAGCGATATTAGTTGGGAAAATGTTATATATTTTTCTGCACATTCAATTCGGTACGGATTATAGAGTATTGAAGATTCTTCTAGGGCTTTCTAGGTTTTAATCAGTCTATCCGCTTTTTAAATTCACTATTTCCTACTTTGGATCTCATAGTTTTCATAGTACATAGTTTCAGGTTGTAAAAGAGATTTTATTGTATAGAATTTTTCATATTTTCATTGAAATTGTGTCCAATAGTTTTTCGAAACTTTTTCGTTTTGTTCTATTTTCCAATCGGTTGGTGGAAATTGACCAAAATTTTATTGTGAGTGTTCAAGATTTCCGCGCATGGTTTTCAGTTCCGTTCTAACGACACCTAATCAAAACATACTTCTTTAACTAGCGCTTTCTTAATTCATCTGACGGACTAACCGTTCTTCCAACGCAAAAACTAATTCTAACAATTTTTTGGTGCTATTCCACAAAAAATGATTGTTTTCACTAAAATTCACTAACTCACTAAAAAAAAGAAGAACAGTTTTTACACAGATCTGTAAAATAGTCGCTAATTGTTACAGTTCCCAGAATTTAACTCCTGTTTCCAATCAGTTTTTTATCAGGTCCAGATAATATTTATGACAGTCCAGTTGGGCAAAGGGCAATTAACTACATCATCGCTTTCTAACGAGTTCATTGGCAGATTACATGCGAAGGGTTACGGAAACGCCAGGTCCTGTAATTTATGGATAAACGTTCCGTACCATATGTCACTGATTTATTGCTTGAGCGAAAAATGCACAGTGCATCCATAACTTTGCCTGCGTTCAAGTTTTCATCACAAAACCTCTATTCATTAAACAATGTGTATTACTATTCACTTTCTGTACTGAAAGCTTGGATTTACCGGCCAAGCCCTAATGAAAGTCCATCTAATTAAAATGTTGTTAACAACCCGCGAAGTGTTTTCAAGCCGTAATTGATATATGTGTTAAAATGAATATATTTTGGGAAAGCTGTTCTGTGTAGTTACTTTATTTGTTCGAATGTTCGAGTTACAGCAAACCATTCGTATTTCATAATCTTACATTGTTTCACACTTAAGCCCACATATCAACGTTCCATTACCTGGATGACAACCGTAAACCATTAAAATCTGGACCGCTCCTTTCTTCCTCGATCTCCAGCCTGTCAGTCAGCCTGGCCATTACTTAGGAATTCCTTTCTCGTGTGGCTTTTCAGACAAGCTGGTTGGAGATGATCGTTATCATTTCAACATAAATTCACAGCTTTACTGCACATGTTGCGGGATAACACACGATTTTACAATTTTTCAAAAATAATTACCTCTGGGCACGTGCATTTCACATTCAGAGCTGATTGATGTAAGGACGCACATTTCTAAATGTAGTCTAATAGTGTTTCTTTTTTCAAATTAAGTTTACTAAGTATGCAAATTTAAGCACTATTCATTAGAAAATGATTCCAAAGTTGCGTCGTTTTCTCTGAGTGGTTGTTCGGAGTCAACTCGAGAGTACCATAAAAATAATCCGGTTTTGGTTTTTTCAGACAGTTTAAAATCCGAAGACAATTTGGCATCCACAACACTCAAAGACAATTTATTAAACATTAACGTTTTCATATCGTTTACGAAAAAGCGAGTCATGATTTTTTTTGGATTAGTTAGCCTTGGCGCACATGTAGCTTAAAAAGTTTCCTGTAAGTCGACAGATAATGTTTAAGTTGATTTTGAGTTCGCAAAAAAACTAGCACTAGAGAGAAAAAAACTTCCTCTCGCTCCCACAAGAGATTTCTATGAGATCCTGAAAAAATGTCTATGAGAATTTGTTAGGTGTAGTCATTGACTGCAAATAAGCTGTTATGTGTTTAAGCAATTGTTAACAACAATTTTAACAACCTTTTATTGTTTTAGAACTACAAGTGAAATAGAACAAATTGAGAACATTATAATAAATATTTTCTCTACTTATTTTAATGTTATTTCCAACATGGTGTAAACGTATCGGTCAAAATTATCAAATCTAGTAGGCCAAACTGAATGTTTTTAGGCGACCGATTAGTTCAAAAATTGATTGACAAAAGACACGGTTTCATCCATTCGTTCCGTTCCATCTGTTGTGGAAATTAATAAAGGACCATAAAAAACTTCTAAAATAAGGACGGCAAATTGCCGCTGGTTTTCACCGCGAATGCTTTTGATTGAGGAACTAATATAATTTGAAACAGTAAATTTTGTCACCCTTAGAATGACCTGGACTCCGTTGAGGTTTGAGTTTCCGGTTTCATTTGTTGTGTCTGTGAATTTAAAAATGAAGCAAATCTTCCATTTCTAAGTAGTATTAATTATGAAGATAAACTCGTTAGCTTTCAAAGATCGATCCATCAAACATCTAGAGGAATTCTATCAATTTTGAACTCCGTCAAGTCACCGTTAAAATTCTAAATGCGTTAGAGTTATAAGAGATGCTAAAAGAGGTATTTCCGGTTCCACACGCAATCAAGTTAGTGTTGGAGCGTACGTACAAAGTAATAATTTTCACTTGGAACTACTTCCATGTGATTTTATTTCAAATTGGAAAATTAATTTTCCAATAAAATGAAATGAAAAATAGTTGTCAAAATTACTTGCATTCGTTTTGGGTACTCTTCTAACCCCAGTTTAGTAGGTAATTTTCAACTGCAATTAAACAAATTTATTATAATGAAATAGAGGCAGACCTTCTCACTGCCGTAAATCACAGGTAAAGATGTCGCAAAATACGATTTTAACATATTCCCGGTAACCTCATTGTCGCAACCTAGATTTAAGCAGTGCGTGACAGGAAAATACGGATGCCTATTAAGAAAGTGGATGAGGGAATGTGAAAGATTCCCACAGAAATCCGCAGATAATTGAATAAAAATATCTCGCTCGGGAACTGGTGAGCCTTCGGGATGTGATCTAATCGGGTAAATGGTAAGCGTTCGGTTAAAATTATTTGAAAACGACATTAAATAATTATTGAACATTTGCCAATTTATTCTAAAAGAGCAAAGAGTAAAATGAGGAAAGTCCCTTCGTATGTTATCACTTATTTTTCTTTCTGTGAGCTCTTAAGGAGTGGTTTGAGAAGGTTTTCTCGATTATTAGAGTTTACTCTTTGTACATACGTTCTATATGATTGAGCCGGACTCATTTCTCCAAAAGCTTCTCTTTTGGGCATTTTGCTTCAAAATGTTTCTTTTTAAAAGAATCTGGAATTTCCTCACGTATTTTATTACAGATTGAAAAAGAGTACTCGTATTTCACAATAAAGGACAAATTCTTATCAGAAGAATTGGTTCCCCAATCAACCAAACTTTCAGGTTTGCAAACATCTCAAGAATTTAATGTTGTTATATTTTCTATTACAAAAAATTCGTTTGCAGGAGTGGTTAAGTGAATTGTTGGTGAACTAAAGAAATTTGAATGTACTGAAATGTTTCCATATGTATTTCTAATTTGATCAATTAATGCGTGTCTACATTCATGATTTACTACATAGCGAATTAGTTCCACTTATTTGCACATATTGGATTAAAATTCGTAGGTGGACATGTACGTTGTATGAGGAATGACTTCAACAGATAAAAGCAATTCAACTGGAGCAACTAATACTTTAAGTTCCCAATTTTTGCTTGCAGTAATCTGCTTGATGATCTTCGGTCGTTTATTAAACTTATCGTAAAATACCCAAATCGGTAAAATTAGTTGGGTTTCCGACGTTTCCAACCGACGTCGCTAACAAGCACAATATGTGCAGATTCCTGTGGAGACCCGGATTCCAGGTAGGGGCCGAGTTGTCAGGACGTCGCGTCTGGTAAGCCGCGAATCAGTAACGAATGTCTTCAATTTAATGGCCTGCGGTTCAGTCCTGGCAAAATCCTTCGGAAACGTGCGACACGAGGAAATTACTCAGGAATCAAGAGCGGCTGCACGAATAAATGATAGTTCCTGCCGCTGAAACGACATTAGTCTTTATCTGGAGAAGGATTTTTAGTTTGCTGTCAGGAGCTATACCTACTGATGTCCTGAGAAAAAATTCTTCTGAAAAATTGTTTAACAGCCAATTCCAAATGTACTGACACAGATGTGTTTTTATACCAAGAAGTACAAATATATTTTCTGTATCTAGATACTTTGATTGGGCACTAAAGTGGTCAAATATTGCAAGTTTATTAAGCTTCAGAAGACTATGTTGGCGTGGCGGTTAATAATTAACTCACCTTCTACACACAATACCTACTGTCAGGCAGTTTCAAATTGAAGTTTGCATTGCGGAAATGCAACTATATTTACTAATATTAGAAATCTCCCGCACATCATATTTAAAACGATTGTCAAAGAACACAAGACAGTTGTTTAAATATTTATATGTTCGTATTAAAAAACACTTGCTTATTCAGGTCCCTTTACGTGCATAAAATCCTGCCAGAGGGTTGAATTTTTCCAATAGCTGAATGAATTAATGCGAAATCGTTGTATTTTTGTGTCCTGTGGGCGTCTCTTTCAGACAAAGAAATGCTACTTATTTTTATGTTAGAACGTCTTTGATCGGACGCATTATGGTGATTTTTTGTATTCAACAATATGCAAAAATTTTGTATTTTGGTCAGTCCGTAATAGATCGATGCTAGCCAAACGAGCAATTTATTTTTCTTTAGAAAATGACTACGCAAAAATGTTCGAACCCCGGATAACTTTAATTGGCTTCAGCCTTTTATCAATAATAAGCTCAATTAACTGACTTGTCCAGCAGGATCAGTCGATATTTTGCTAAACAGGTTTAGGGTATAATGTGGGAATGTTACTAGAAATAAAGTTGAGAAAACTTTTCCTGTCATCTTTTCCTTAAGGGCTCAAATTTTTTCATCAGCACCATAATTAGCGTTGGGGTTGGGGCATTAGAGGGCGGTAGAAAACATTGTTAGACGAATAGCTACCGTTCCTTAATATTTTGACTGAATTTATTTAAATTCCTTATAAATATGCTTTTATAAACCCTTTGTTTTTAAAAACGTGAGTTTCAGTGTTTGTTGTAGTTTGGCGGCTCCTTTGAACATTCCCGTCTTTAAAAATAAACATTTAGGATAGTCTTTTATAACAATATTAAATTATATTAAACGGGAATATTGAAACAAAGGCTTAACATCAGAAATTTAAGTCGTGGACTGCGCAAAAGTTTTTTTTTATTTGACGTAATAGGCCCGTTATGAACTTAATTAATATACGACAAAACCCTAGACTAAACCTGATATGTTGCTGCTAGAGAGTCTTTCTGTGTAAAAGTAAGTGCACAACTTCCAGACCGCACAATGGCTGTAGCCATAAAAACATGCCTGTTTTACATGACGAAACAAGTCCATAAGCAAAATTGACGATAAAATTATCTCTCCTTAGTCTAACAAGCTTTTAAAAATTTCACTTCACATCGTTCCGTTCGGTACGTAAACGGTAAGCGGTTTTTAATATCAAATTTCCTCTGAAGTATTTAGAATATTGATTTCTTGTTTGCGAAATACATCAAGACGTTAAAAGCAAATATTGGGGTGTCAGGTATCGCCTTTTTGTAAATATTTGAGCTTTGGATAAAGGTACGCTAGAGTGTTAGTTTACATTGCGGATAGAAAGTTTCCTTTTGGCCATATTGTTAAAGAAAATACAATTTACTTCTCTTATGAAACTCAAGACAGTCATAATGGTGTAGCTTTGTTTAAGTTGTCGTAAGCAACGTCTAGATGTTTTGTCTTTTGTGACTCCATAACCCACACTATAATATCGAATTTTGTAATTTACTTTCCAGTTGCGTCTTTTCATCATTTTTCGTCGGTATGTTTATTTAGTAGTATTCTGGTTCTGTCTATTTATTAATGGAAATTGGTTCATTGTGATTCTTTGATGCATAAAAATAGTTTTTCAGAAATGTGTCATAAAATGTGGTAAATAATATTCTTGCTTTATTTAAAAATTACTGTGCAAAAGGTAAAATTAAATAGTCTGTGTATAGTTTAAACAACTAAACAACCGCCGTAATTACATTTGCTGTTCTCACAGCCTTGGTAATATACACTTCCGTACTGTAAGGCTTAAGATCTACCAGCAATTTACAAACAGCTTTTATGAATGAATTAAAATTCCTAATTTCATATGAATCTATTTTTCTGGATCATCTCCTGAAATGGTTGGATCTATTTTAGTCTTCTTATATCATTGACACTGCTTTTTTCTAGTCACATTCCTGTGCCATAATTCAAGACTTTAGTGATAATGGGTTGGTCAACAGAAGTAATTCAGTAGATACTTGTGCTATGGCTTGTTTTGTTAAATTGCTATGAACATTTGCTTCTTCTCCTTTAATGTTTATTTTGAATACTGCACACTCGCGTACAATAAATTTGATGACGAGGTAGTAGAAAGTGTTGGACTGATGAAAAATAAAATAAACGCCAGAAACAGTACATGAAAAGTCGATCTGAAATTTCGAAATGCATTTGTTTTTGATTGTCCCCGTTTGTGAACGTTTTGTGCTATTTACGAGATGAACTAAGCTGACTTTATATGTATTTACAATAAACACATTTATGGTCGGTCTCTCCACATTTCAATTTGATGCTTTCTCAACCGTTTAACAATTCGGAAAGAGCCAAGTAGAATGTGATGCAAATATGACAATAACCAATAACCACGTTTATTCGATCGAATGCTGTAAAGTACAATTGTCAATTTCCATATTAAATCTCGGGAGTTTTTCGATCCCATTGAAGTTAAATTGAGTCCGGAAAAGTTTCATCTGAAATGTGTTTCTGCCAAAAGCACAAAATCTTTATACGTATACGGGAAAAGGAGGGCGCGATCTATTATTTAGGACTCACTGAACGATGACACCACTCAGCCATTAAAGTTTTAGACGTTTATTTGTTGTTTTTGGTCGCAATTTTGTCTTCTTTTTACGCTTTGTCAAAACAATGGATGGGGAAAATTTACTGGCATTTGCTGTTTGTGTATTTTAGTAGCATTCTGGACTGTGAGCATTCTGAGCTTGATAATAACCAATTGGTTGTTAACAGTTATTTACGTAACCAGGAGGATATGAATATTATTAACGCACATGAAGATTAATAACATAAGTGCGTTAATAACATAATATCCTACGTGTTACGTATAATATTTTATCTACAACTGTAACCATTATTATTTTTGACTGTTTCAGTAAAAAATAATTAGTTATAAAATTGAATACAGAAGACAGGAAATGAAAATTTGTCATTGTCATCAGAATCATTGTAMAAGTTGTGTCTTAAAATTACACATTTGTRTCAATGTGTCAAACTGCCATCTGATATTGAGAACGAAGCTTTTGTTGTTTGTTGAATGTTGTTTCGGATCTTGTGCCAGGGAACCAACTGAAAAAATACCAAGAAGCTTTTGATCGATACCAGAAATGGTGCAGTGATCGAAAGATACTCAACTTAACAAGTGAGAAATGATTATTAGCATATTTTAAGAAAATAAGCAAAAGAGTCAACTATCAGTCTCTCTCTTGATACTTTGTGGGTTGACATGGTTAACTGATGATGATGATGACGATGATGATGAAGCAAAAGAGATAAACGCTCATCCCTTTGGTGCTCGATCCTCTTKGTGTGTGTATCTTTCGTTCACTGCACCATTTCTGATACAGATCAAAAGCTTCTTGGGATTTTTTCCGTTGTTTCTCTTGCACAAGATTCGAAMCAACATTAAAAGCTTCGTTCTCAATAGCAGATCGCAGATCATCGCTTGAACTTATTTTAAAGTGTGCTATTTTAAGACGCAACTTTGACAATTATCGACAGATTTATTACCGCACTAGTGCTGCCGCACTAATGTCATTTTATAATAGAATAGTATATGACGGTACAAGAGATGAAAGTCGAAGTTTCGCCATTGCTTGAAATTTACGTCCGAGGGGAAGCCGAGGGCATCATGCACGCAGTTGCCGGCCTTCGACTTTCGTCTTGCGCACCGCATACTATTTTTCTTGATTCTCGGTGGAAACAAGCCGGGAAAATATAAGGTTTTGCAAAAAAAATTGAAAATGTTGTCAAAACAGTCAGCTGACATTCAGTGACAAAGACAAGCTGTCAATGTGCGTGGCGAAAGTTATTAATTTTCCACATGGGATGAAGAAAACTCCTAATGGGGAAAAATGATGCTTTCGCCATCGAAATCAGTGGCGAAAGTGCGTACTTTCCACCAGGGGATCAATAAAACGACCTTATATCACTGCACAAATGAAAATGTTGGATTATAAACTTGTCAGTTGAAGCTTAAAATATTGTCATTTATAAAGCTTGACTTTGGTATTTTTAACAAACTATTTATTTCCAGGTAAGCCGAGCATGTCCATTACTGATGCTGTTTTATGGTAAGTTCTACCAATACATTTCGCGCGTTATTTACTATGATTAACATGTGCTAATCAATTTGCACAAACTGAGTTTCGGGAATTGGAAAAGCTTCAAATACAATTGATCGTATTAACTGCTCGACTTCTATTTGACATTAATTTATCAAAAGAAAGTTCAGAAAATAAAGTCCTATTTTGTCTACATTGGTATTTACATTTCGATGCAGTTGATTCCTTATACAACTAATGAAATATATAAGCAAATTCTGACTGCTTGACTGGCAGTCTTTTATCACATGGAAGCAATTTCTTGGCAAGACCAATTTATCCTCTTATCTAACTCTTTAACTCCTGCCTATTTATATCCAAAGTCAATATGACTTTACATGTTTGAAAGGAATTGGTAAAAAAGCAATTTTCTAATACGTTCAGCTCAAAGTTCGCAAATGTGAAATAAATTATTTTATTCACATTTTCACGTTATCGTGGCAGATGTGAACGAAACATCAGGAAGCAATTCCAATGGTACACGGTTTTTAAACCCGGAAAACTTTTCAATCCATAAGTAGGAGGTTAATACTTTTCTTCAGTGTGTACACACCCGCTTCGTTCCGTTATAATAATTAGTAAGTAGTTATTTATCGTGGCAAACAAATTTTGTTAATCAAGCACACTGACCAGACTTAAGTCATGCAATTGAGAATTTAATGATTTTGAATGAATTCAATAAAAATTAAAATTCTTAAAAGGCACAAAGCAGAAGCTGTTCCGTACATTTGAAAGTAACGACGTGCTTTATTAAAATTGAGTTAAAAATTAATTCAAATTGAGCATCTGTACAAAGTTAGACAGGCTCCTAAAAGCAAAAAAATTAAAGCTGCTTCAGGTATTAGCGGAAAAAGGGTTTAGTGTGTTGGGCGTTAACAAGGGTACGGGATTTGCGTTGCTTTTTTTACCGAGTGAAATATTTTTCTCATTTTGCATAAATTTTAAATTGAGTTTAATTAATACTAACTTTGATTATCTGGAAAGTTGCAAGAGGTAATTAAGTTAAGTTATTAATTATTATTGTGATTATTATAACCTAAGAGTAAGTTCAATGAATTTCTACTCTTATTAATTCATTTTACCGTGTGCTAGAATTGCAATTTTTTAAGTAGATAGATTTAGATTAAGTAGTCCGAAACATAAAGACAGTAGTAAAACGGAAACCGATGATTGTTTAGGAAATCAATGAATATCGAATTGCTAGAATAAGAACTGTTGAAACGTTTTCATCATTTGGAAACTGTATGTGACATTCCAAAATTAACGACTCAACAATAGTAAATAAATCTAACCCTCCGTTAAGGTGAATCGTTCCAGAATTTTCTTCAAGGCAAAGCTAATTCTACCCGTTTAATCACCACTAAGCTTTCACTTGCTCTAACAAAGTTCCTTTCAACCTGTTTCACTCAATTATGGCTATGTATCACCCAACGATTTTCCATAGTGCGAACTGATACACGATTCAGTTCCAGTCATTAATTCTAAATTATAAATCCTTCTTATCAGAAATGATTGATTACGGCCACATAAAACTCAATCTTATTGGTCAGACGGGGATGATCTATGGCTTTAATGAACAGAACATGACCATCGGCCTTTGCCGAAAACAGATCAGCATTTGAAATTCTATTGAGTTTAAAACTCAATGGGAAATGTTGCATAGAGTTAAAATTGAGTTTTCTCTCAGGCCGAAAGCGATAAAGTTTATTATTGTTGAGTCTACGAGCATTGATGGTTCAATTATTGGATCGATGCGAGCCAATTTGAGTGCAATTTGCTAGTAATTATTCTGACTTATCAATGGCACCTTAAGAATTTAATATTGCAAGATGTTTTATTTTTAACACTTACAGACACAGACAAAAGCAACTTTCAAACACTGAAAGTCACTGTTAAAGCCGTCACATTTCATGTGAGTTTATGCTATCGTTTCGAAATTTATTTTCAACATATTGTTGTCAACGAACGAGGAGATAAAGAGGGTGCGTATTTGAATACTGAAATTTACGATTCATCTGCTTCATATTTATTTGTACTGATTTGACGTTGTGATTTATGCTTAACGAAATGCTCAACAGTTACGCTTTAATAAAATGTGAACCCCGTGTTTCACAATGTGAAAAACCGTTTACGTCCTATATAGTAATTTTTTTCCGTATGCTGTGGCGTTTTAAATAAAAATATTTTAATTTGTAATAAAACTGTTCACATTTAATATGTCACATTATTATGATTGTTAAAAAGTATTTTACTTAGAGAAAATTTCAGGTCGATATATCTTTTGCCTTAAAACTCAATCATTTTAATTAACGAACTGTATTTAGAAACTATGTCAAAATTTCGTTTGCCTATTCATCCACATAAGCTCATTTTTCATGATGGAGTGCATCAAATGCATGCGAGCTATTAATTATTCTGCCCCAATCGATAGCGAAATAGGCGTTTTTAAGAATTTAATTTCAATATGGCTATTTTATTATGCTAGTAATTTTCATTACATTGTACTATGTTTAATTGTTGATCATTCCCAATATTGAGAGTCGCCTTAAAAGGTTTATGACATAGCCGACATATTTAATGGATTTTTTTTTATCGTGGTTAATGTAAGTAAAACTCCTGTATGACCAAATGGAAACTCTTCTCGAGCCGACTTGAAAGAGTAGTCATCAGCGGGCCGTTGTTTGAATTGGAAGAAACAATGAACCATCTAGAAAGAATTACGAATCGCTATAGTTAATATCATCAAAAAAATATAATCCTCGTAGTTCAAAGGGTTTTCAGATATACTGAGGGCAACTTGCATTTTTTGCATGTGAAAGTCCGAAAAATAGGTTCCATGAAACTACTGAAATAAAAAATATATGGAAAAAAAGTGGGCTGATATTTTCGCTTGATCGTAAATCCGCTGTAGCTAAAGTACTGAGGAAAAAAAATTTAATCAAAGTCACAATTTTCAACATTAAAAACAATGGCGTTAATTCCAGTCAAATATTTTTTTGAAAGCAAAATTTAGTCTTGTGAGATTTAAGTTAATTAAATAAACTAGAAGTAAAATTTCCTTTTATTAATTTTGAAAACCATTGCTTTTAGAAGCAACATTTTATCAATTGCCTGAAAGTTTGTCGGATAATTGAGTTTGATTTGTTGTTTGTTGGCATATTTTCTACTTTTTAACGTTTTTTGGAAATGTACACATAGTTCTCTTTAGTCTCATTTGACTTTTCGGTGCTATTTTATCTAGTTTTTTGCTTTATTTGGCGTTGTCGTTATTGGTAACTTTGTTGCTGAGTAGCAACAGTATTTCTTCTGTTGTTCAGTGGCTTTTTCTTTTCTGTTTTTTACATTGAATCAGAGGACAACGTTGGGTACGCTCGAATTATAGAGTTTTAGTTTTCGATAGTCAGAAATAACTGCTAATATTTGTTCGTTTTTGTTATGTAATTTAATATGTCATTTATTGTTCACCATTTCTTGATCAATATAAACTTTTCTCGACTTCATTCATACCTACATATAAACAGCTTTTGAAATGATGCTCAAGCTATCCAAGGATTATGAGTGCTTCGATAACTCGACGTAAAGTGAACAAATAAATTAGTAATTCTCATTCGTCATCAATATTCCATTTTTTTTTCAGGTTCGATTGGAAATTTTCCACAAGAGATACCTAGTTTAAAACAACGCAGCAGATTTTTATTCGACGGCTTACTTTCTTGCTTGAGTTTTACTCTTGCTAAACTGACTTTCCTTATAAAACCTATGTTGAAGCTTCAAAATTTGATTTCAGTTAATTCAAACTAATGATGAAAATATTCCGATTGGACAAACTTTTCAGTTATTGCAAAGGCAGCAAGAATAAATTCGTTTCTTATTGTAGCCACCCAGTTAGATAAATTGTAAATGCCCAGCAATGCGCAGCATCCAACAAAAAAAGAACACAATGCCAACACCTTCCGAGTCTTAATGCGACAATTTTAAGCCTCGCTACTCTCAATAAGCACTCTTCGAGGCCATGGAAAGAAATCTGAAAAAGTCTGAATACGCTATTTGCATGTTTTTACAAGCCATTCTGCGGCTTTTATCCGATGCACGAATATTACACCTTTAGACAGGGATGTATGCTGTTTCTTTGTGCCACATTTTTCCCATTTATTTAAAAAAGTTACTGTCATATTTGCTTCCTAATAAAAGGCATTTCACCGAGCAGAAAAATTTGCTTTAAATAAATGTGTATCATACATTACAGCCTAATGGAATGAAAAGTAAAAGTGATGAGTAGCAGCTGGAGAGTAATATAAGCTTCCCATAATCAGATGAACTCTTAAATAAATCTAATTTATTTTACGTAATACCATATTCTAACATTTTCTACAGTTTGGCACTTCAACATGGAATCACTGTTTTCTATTTCTCCTCCGAATGAAGAGTGTCAAGACCGCTCTAAGCCGGAAAATATACCCTCATGTCCCAGTCCCAAAGTGTAATTTTCGTATACCGGATAACAGACGGAGAATACTGTGTAAACAAAACATGTAAATGATGTCATTCACACTCCTTTCAGATTCCTTTCGAAAGCTACAAGTGTTTATAGAGGGAGCGTATCTCCAAGTTGTCGCATTCAAACGCAGATGGTGTAGAGATTACATTTGTTTGGAGATGTTTTTTGTCGAGGCGTTTCCCTTTATAGAGGTGACTTAGCGTTTTATAAACCTCTGTTAAACGGTCCACTTTTTATTTGTTGTCGTATAGCTAATTGCTGGCTTCCCACAGGGCATTCACGTGTAGAGCAACTGCACATTTTAGCTTTCAAATATTTTCCTGACTAATTAAAATTTATAGTAGGATTTAGAAGATTAGGACTTGCATCGCGATCAAATGTGTTGTCTTTATTTCTACAGGAACGCTTTTTGTAGCGTTGTAAATTTTGCTCTACGTTGAAATGCGGAAATCTCGGAAACTGAGTGAATGAGAGCAAATTCCGATTTGTAGGTTTTATTACCATCGTTATTTTCGGCTGCGCTAATAAAGTCTCCCAGAACAGCAAACTCCATAAATTATCCCTTACAGCCATTATGCAATACATTAGCCCGAGGGGAAATTCTCCGAATATTAAATAAATCATGTTTTCAATCTAACTGCTAATATCTAGCGGTAATTGAACGATCTGCTTCGATATGTACTGCTCCAAACTGCAGTGGGAAATTGCTTTAGTGACAATTCATTATTTCGCTCATTACTTTTGGAGCAATGAAACCATTAATATATTTTTATGACATGATAAATACTCTTAGTCAAAGGTTCAAGAGATCAATAGTATTATTAGGATAGTTTTTGGATTGGACCAGAAACAATTTCGTATACTAAAAACATTTAGATAAGTTGTTAAAACAAATAAATTAATAATCTTTAAAAAAATTCAATTTATAAAAGTATTTTATTAAAAAAACCCATTTGGGTTTTGTTCTGACTACTAGGAAACTATGTCACATGCAATCCGGTCGGTGTGCTCGAAGCTTGCATGAGACGCGTACGAAACTCAGTCTTGGCATCTACCCAATAATTATTATTAACTATTAGTGCATTCAATTGTGATTAATGGGATCTAGAGTGCATATTTACGGTACTGGTTAATGCAGCTGCTCGCATTGGGTTTGCTCTCAAGATTGATGGTGGTTTAAGTTAGTTAGAACGCGAATTTAATGGAAATATTTTACTTGCAGATCGATGAACATTACATTATTTTTCGTATAACCGCAGATTTATCTTTCAGAGCTTCTACCGTAGAAATGATATTCCAATTAACAAGGGTTATAACTGGCGCAGTAAATGGTCTGCTGCACACCGTAAAACTGAGCATTTCGTTTTTTTAATGTGTCGTAACTAATAAACTGTCTCAAAGACGACTATGTAGTAATAATAGCAACATTAGCAACATGTCTCGAAGATCTGAAAGGCATGCTAGAAGGACTAAAGAATGAGTCGAATAAGGTCGGTCTGAAAATTAACTTAAAACTAAGACGTGAAATGAAATGTATGGTGAGATAGGTAACATAAGAATAAAGAAGATGGAAATAGAAAATGTGAAAAAATACCTAAACTTGGGACAGAAGATCATGTTGGGGGAGGAAAGACAAACAGAAGAGTTGAAAGAGGAGCAAAATTACGATGGGCCCCTTTTGGTAAATTGGATTATGATTTAAAGAACAAAAGAATACCTACTCACCTATAGACTTTTTTTAGAGAAAGGTTTTTAACTCATGTGTATATCTCGCTAAAAGACAGAAAGAGCAATGAATAGTTTTGTAGGAGACAAAAGTGGTCGAAGTAGTAGAAAAAGCAGCGACGTTAAAATGGACATTTTGTGGACATATGGCAAGGCGCGGTGTCGATAAACGACGAAAACCAGTACTGTCCTGCAGGACAAATGTCCATAACAGAATTAGAATACGACATTGCATAAGATGGGTCGACGGCCTAAATCAACAGCGGGTCTGAACTGGCTGCAAACTGCGAACAACAAGAAAAAATGGAGATACGAATTAGAAGGCGTCGTATCTCTTTCTACGTATGTTCAAACATAGATGTAAAACGCTAAAGAATAAGGAGAAGAAATAAACAGAATTCCGTGTATTTGAAAGCGGTAAAAATCTTGATGTTTTATGCCACGACTAGAAAGCAATCAATGTGAAATTCTAAGAGGTTGCATAGGGCCCAAAATTTGCAATTGCTTAAGAAACTCTAACGCATAATTATTCAAGCTAACCAAATAATTTAATCTCAACGGTGACTCTTCCTTCATTTACTTTGGATTTCTAGATGCTTCTCAGTTATTGTAAGTCCACATAAGAATTTCGGCTACAATAAACCTGTATAACATAATGCCTAGTTTATCGATTCCAGTCTTATTGTAGAAACCTGCTATCGGAATGCATCCGTAAGCTGTACTAAGTAGCAATTTATCACTTAGCTAGCTCAGCAGTGGCATAATCATTGGACAAATAACCCGAACACATTAAGAGATCGGATGTTGAAATTGACCGGATAGCAACTAACGATTACTAGTGGGAATGCGGAATTAATTAATTGCGGCTTCGAATCAAGCATATATTCGATACAGCTAATATGTACATAGAACGCGACGAACGCATACCATAATGCTCTTCGCTAATTTGGTGGTCTAATTATCGTCAGATTACGCAGCAGCTTGCAGAGGATGCTTGGCCATTTCCCGGTCATAGTGCAAGCTATTGAAATATTTTTAATAGGTCTATAATCAACAGGACTATGAAATAATTGCGTCACTTTGTGTGTATAATTCAGCAAATATCGTTTCAAAAATTGATGTATGTATAGGGTTTTTTAAATATGTTAAAATATTTTAACAGCGTGTTCCCCTAGTAATTTTAGAGGGGGGCTTCCTGAGAATTTTTTAATTTGAGGTCTCGTTTCTGAGATATTTGATCTCTATTTGAAAACGGTTAAACCCAAAAAATTCAATTTTGGTACACATTATAGGCTAACTGAGTTCCATTCTATGGTAGTGTTTTGTAGTACTTTTGTTTTATTCAGAACTTTTTGTGTGCACTTAAATTTTGATCAACATAATTTTTTTAATTACTACAAGTTATTTATCAACTTTTTTTTTTATCTCTTATGGTTTTTCTTAAGTGCACTAGTTTGCCCGCAAAAAATTAAATCGTTTTGGCTTGATTAAAACTTTCGCAACCGTTGGATTGGGAGAGGTCAAGAAGCTCCTAGAAACTGGCCTCCTAGATCTCCCGATATAAACGCGCTTGATTTTATATCACGCAAGTTAATATTTGAATGGTTATTTAAATTTAATTTCGTTTGTTTATATCGTTGTTTATATTGTTGTCATGTTATTATTTAAGTAAAATTTATCCAAACTTAATAATTGTAATCTTAACCAAAATACACAATTTAGAAAAATAATTTAGGTTGTTATTACGCAACTAATAATGCGTACCAAAATTGTTATATGAAAACGTCAGGAGATTTAAAAAAAATAACATTTTGAGAACGGCAAAGAAAATGATTTTTTTTTGCGTTCAAACTAGTGGTCTTCGGAAAAAATAATAAGAGATAAAAAAGTTGGCAAATAACTTGTAGTAACTAAACAAATTATGTCGAGAAAAATTTAAGTGCACACAAAAAAATATTCTGAACAAAATAAAAGTAGGGGTTCCACATTTCTACCCTGTATAAAAGTAAACTGAACTACACAACACTACCATAGAATGGCACTCAATTAGCTTATAATGTATACCAAAATTGAAGTTTCTATGTCTAATCGTTTTAAAAGAAAACAACAAAAACTAATATTTTCCGCCATTTTGGAAATCATATATCTCAAAAATGACTTAATCGTACCAAACCATTTGAGCTTACTAAGCTGCCAAACAACCATGGGGAAAACTTAGATTTTTTATTATTTTAATATAATTTTAATTGTCCATTATCGGACACAAAACGAAAAAAAAAAATGTTTATATTGATTTATTTTATGCCTTGTCAGCACAAAATTGTAAAAAAGAACTTTTTTGATATAAAAAATTTTCGTAATTTTAAGCAAAGATCGTAATTTTTCTTTTTGAATGCTTAAGTATTCCAATAGGCTGCCAATCCAACGTGGGGTTTTTTCAAAATAATGCTTAATAACAAAGTTGAAATTCGACGATCAACTGTTAATATCTTCAAGAATTGTTCGAAAAAAAAAATGTCAATATTTTTCTGGTACTCCCCAAGGGAGCCTCTATCACCCCTTAAAAGGAATGACGCCCATTTTGAATCACCCTGTATATTCGCGTTGGTTTCGTAGGTTAGAAAGTATCTCGTGCAGCTGGTCATCAAATTCATCTTTCTCTGGTTGAAGCGCATCTTCATTGGGGCCATACGCCGTTATTATAGATATTCTGTGTCCATGGATATTCAGATTTGCAGTTATGATTCTTTCCAAGTTAGTCAAGTTATTATATTATTTCTTGTTTACCAGCAGTGAAACGCCCTTACACGATCTTTTGTCTTAATCCGCTATCTGTTCCACTCCGTTTCCCTTTATTTTTGTTTCTGTAAGTGCAGCTATGTATATATTTATCTGTTGCATTCCCTTTACAACATCTTCTGATTTTCCTCTTAATACATGTACGTTCCAGGTTCCAATAATAATTTCCTTAGTCCTTTGGCGTGGTTGTTTCGGATAATTTCCCATTTTAAAATTATTCAAGTTTTCCGAGACGTAACCCATTGGAATTGCTGCTTAACGTTTCTTTCACATTTGCGGTGAACATTATTAAAGGCGATGAGGTAACAGCCAAAGTTGTCTAATCGGGAGTTTTTAGAACATTTTTCCGGCTAGATTGAATATCCTTTATCGGGTGAAGTGGAAGTTTTAATCTCGCAATTATCAAAGAACGCGACAAGAAACATGTTCCTGTTTGGACTCGTTGTTTTCAACGCACGCAAGAAGATATAAATGACGAAGGCGCATTTGCGTGATGTGGTTTAAAATTACACTGTAGGTATAAAGGAGGACTGGGTAAACTCGAATAATTTGCAAATGGATTTCTGATTTTGACTCATACAAATATAGTGAGATGGTTACTTATAAATGAAGGATTTATTTTGGTTTTCCCACCTAAAGTGAACATAATTTGCCGCTTCTCTATTTAAATACGGATAATATGCACTTCTAAACAATGAACTATCACTAATATATGCAAATTACGTGAAAAGTCTCTCTCTATTAATACACGAGGCATTCTATCGTATGAAAACAAAGGATTCGCATTCGACGAAGATAAAATACTAGAGCAGTTTACACTCCCAACACGTGAGATTGGAGTAAAGATATGGATATAGCCTTGAAATTTAACATTCAGCTGTATATCTTTTCGATAAAATATTCAACAACAGCGTTTTACTACTTTATTACTTCCCAGGATCGTATTCTTACTCGGCGAGTAAATAGTTAAACAGGAGGAAATAGACATTATTATATCATGATATGGAAAGCACGGCTGCATCTTGCTTTGAGATGGCAATATGTTCCTTTCCAAGTATTTTTGCTTATTTACGAGCGTTGTTTCTTGCTTTGTTAAGCAAACAGAGTGCAGCGATATTGCATTTTCTTTGTTAGTGTCGTGCAAATTTTGGAATTTGGATTTTACGTTCTGTGCTTCTCGCGTCTTCTTAAAAATTGGAACCCAATTACGCAATGAACGTTGTGCGGGCGATGGTGCTTCTTAAATGGCGTTCTTTTCTTCTTAAATTTGCTGTTGAATAATTAGCGAGCTACAGCAGACTTTATAATCTTCAATTGAAAAAATTTAGATCAGGCAAACAATACTAATTTAAAATTTGACCCTTAAATTAATGTTTGATTTTAGCTGCTTACCGTGGAATTTTTCATTTCATTGAATCGAAAGCTACGGCCAATATTTCCCTAAATGGGACGCGACAAAGCGAATAGAAAAAATGTAAATCATTCAGAATAATCAGACGGCCGTGCACGCCATAGAGGGAAATGAAAATAAGGCTTCTATATCAACGGGGGCTCAAATTAACGAATTTTTTCGGCCCACGATAAATAATATTTAGCCAAGGAAAAGAAAATATTTGTGATTTACGAATCACGCCGTTGTGGAGTGCTAAATTTATTCACATGTCGGTTCGTTGGAGCATTTGGAAATTTATGTCGTTATACGAATGACCTACAAAAAAAAACATCCTAAAAGAACAAATCAAATATGACATCGTACTCAAAGCTCTCCGAATAAACAGCGCGTGGCACTTTGGGTTTGTTAGCCGCTCTTTAATGAATATTTAGATTAATAGTGCTTATTTCAATGGAGAGACTTTGCGAACAAGCGTCTGCCTAGCATCGATGCAGCAATAATTATCAAGTCTCGGCATGTTTGCTGCTAATTATATGTTCGTCTTCTTCGTCTTCTTTTAATGGGCCGTCCTGGTGGTTGGGTGACCATTGTTTTTAAATCCGTTGATATTCGGACTAGTGTCTCTCTGGCCATTCGTGTACATGCTGGTTCCACTTGCGTCTTCTCTGTCTTCCCCATCGTGCGATATGCTGTGTCCTACATAGCTCTCTTATCTGCATGTTCTCTGTCTTAATGTTTTGCCCATTATTGAGGTTAACGTTTTCATTTCTGTTGTTCTGAGTATTCCGTTTGTTTCTGCTGTTTCAGCCCTCGTTTCTATTGAATATGTTAGTATTACATTTAGGAATGTTTTCCGGGCTTTGAAGCCGTGGTCTATGGGAATTTCTTCCTGACGTTTCGTCCACAACTGCGGTGGACATTATCAAA